>NC_136485.1:117913247-118058247 GCF_053919585.1 Euprymna scolopes | reverse complement strand
ATTATAAGCTCGATGTAAATTTCTAGCTTTACTATAATAATAAATTAAAACATGGCCGCCTAACGCCATACTTCATTCGACCAGGTATATTTTTGTTCTTTTCTATGTATATCACTTTTTCATAAATCTTTTCAAATTTTCTAAATTTTCACCGTCTTCATTTTGGGTTAACTTCATTGTTCTTGTTTCGTCTATTTAATACAAAATGGATTTGCCTCTGAAAAGTTGTTTGTTAGCAAAATGGTCCATATCTCCCATCAAACATGTGTAAGACACTTATGAAAAATATATACGCATTCGCCTTAAAGGAAAATAATTTGTAAAACCTTTATAAAATAATTTAAAAAAATAGTGATTGTAGTCTGGTTCTCTTTTCTGGTAATTAAAATGAAACTTACCCTCCTTTCTCTCACATATATATATATATATATATATATATATATATATATATATATATATATATATATATATATATATGGCAATTAGGCTACACAGAATTTTTCGCGTTCCATCTTTGTGGTGATTTATCAGTCAGATGCACAGAAATAGCAAACGGATGTATGCACAAAATAAACGTCACGTCACGTCTCTCTCTCCATATATATATATATATATATATATATATATATATATATATATATATATATATATATGATGTATGTTATAATCACGTTGACACAGCTGTTCACGTCAAATCGCCGAAGTTTAGCAATGATGAGCCTGGCCAGTACCAGATTGGTAACTATTTGGGAATAGCAAGCACTGTGTAAGCTCTCCTCTTATCTCAGCATTGTTTCTACTCGTCCTGAAATGTCTATTTACCACTGACATTTAACAGTGTCGACTCAGGAGCGGCGTAATTGGAGATTGCGCAACTCTTGCCACAAAAATGTCGCGTGCAAGTCACAGCATATTTAGTAGGGCTATGACAACAGCATATTCTCTTTCTCGTTTTGATTCTCAGGTATATACCCATTGATATCTTATATGTATTTATGTAGAGTTATGTGGTTCTCGGTTGATTAATTGTGTCTAACTGTGTTGGATATATACCCGAGAGCCAAAACAATGAAAAGAACATGCTGTTGTCATAGCCCTACTAATTAGTGATGTTTCGTGATATTCATCGAAATCGATGGATGTGCATCACACACACACATTATATATATATGGAGTCAAATTGAATAAGGAGGCAATATTACACAGTAAAGAGTGAGAGATAACGAGAAAATTAACTAGAAGTCAAGGCGCCTCGTGTTCTAGATTTTTGGCTATTAATCGCTTTTTTTAAAAACTATTATTACTTTTCTTTCTACAACTTTTCGGTTTTAGTAGAATAATCTTTTCACTATTAAATGTAGAAAAGCAAATATGTTTTTGTCTCTCTTCCCTTACTATGTAATGATAATCTGTGATTCACTATGACTCCATTTATCCTTTTAAAAAGTTTAATTAAATTTGGTACCACAAAAATCTCGTATGAAAGAAGAACATGATTAGAATTCCTGAGAAAATTCAAGTTTATCAAGTGATAAAACATTTATCGCGTGTTTTGTGCTTCATGGCCTTCTTCATAAAGTGAAATCTATAGCAACTCTTATAAATTAAACCTCATAAATTTGATGCTCCTGATACCAGCCTTCATAATTCTTGTTTACAAAAGGAAACATTAATTTACTTCAATTGCAATTTTCCTCTTCTGAAAAAAAAAGGCCAATCTTCAATTATTATCGTTTTCATGAAATTATTTTCGCTTAATGCTAAGAGTGTTCATTAATGGCGAAGCAGACGAGAATTCCATCATCAGTAGAGTCATACTAAAGACTACAAAAACATTATAGACATGCCGCTTTTTCTAAATTATGCATGCTTTAAATTGGGAGCAAGAGTAAGAATAAAATGCAACAAAAAGAGTGGCGCCCTCCCTTACATCAGAGTCTAGAGTACATCATAGAAGAAAAGCGTTTTTAGCTTTCCTTTATTTTTCATCTCTAGAATTGATAAAATATATACATCTGTATTTGGTTAAACACATGCATATCCATATATTTAAAAGATGGACTACAAACAGTCATGAATGTTTTTTTTTAAACAGGTTTGCTGTTAATATATATATATATATATATATATATATATATATATATATATATATATATATATATTACACGTTTCCAGCACGTTTGAATCTCTCCCGATATTATTTTGAGAAAAATATTGTAGTTAGTAATCTATTTATTTTATTTCATAAATAAATATTTAATTAAAAAAAAATATTAAATAAACAAAGTTTTAAAAATAATAAATATTGGTAGCCCTTACTATTTTAAAATATCACTTTTTTCTCATTAGAATTTTCCTACCCTCTACATATATAGTTACTTTTGATATAATATAGTATGCCATATATAAGGCTGCTGATTTTGTTGATGCTATGTTTTGCATAGATAATATAATTAAACAAACAATTATTCACCCTCAAGGCTGGATATAAACGAAGAAAACCACAAAGTGAATATGAGACTTGTACAAGATTCGAAGCTGTGCCTAAAAAAAAAAAAAAAGACCTTGTTTTGTATTTACAATTTTGAATGTTTCTGATGAAAGTTGATCATTTGTCTCGTATTTAGATTCTTTCGACTACTGTTCTCATTTTGAGTGTTATTTGCAGAAGGCTCTGGCTGATCTAACCTCCAACCTTCTTCGGGTGTATCTTTTCAAACTTGGGAATTTTTCTGTTGAGCATAAGAATCTGCACAAAATTTTGAATAGCAAACTTTTTCTTGGCCTTCGAGTCGGGATCAAGGTGTGGTATCTGTTCTACAGATGCTGCACTTAAGATGGTTTGTACCAGTCAATGGAGGGGAATGCCTCTATAATGGGACAATTATTTTTGGTAACCAGAGTGCCCCCTTTTTGCCTACTTTTAGGAGAGCTGGTTTTTACCCCCACATTAAAAACGGCCGTGTGCCGAATTTGCTTTGCACAAAATTTTGAATAGCAAACTTTTTATTCAATATATGAGAGTAGTGTGCTCTTCTTTCATCATCATCTATTTTTAAAACATACTTTGATTCGTCAAAAACAGACCAGATAAACTTGTCTATAGATCGATTTCTTCAAAACAACACCTGTATTTATTCGAAAACAGAGACCATCTTTAATATTTCTCTCTCTCTCTCTCTCTCTTTACATATATGTCTGTATATACACTCATGTTAATAGTATAAGCAATATATTCAAATTTTAAGATTCTGCCCTGCTATCTATGTAATATATGTTTATGTAAATCTAATCAGTTACCTTGTTAACTTAATAGCTACACACACGCATACAAATATGGCTTTGTGAACACACGTGTATAAGAGGGCAAATTAGCGAGATTGTTGAGAGAATGAGAAATGGACGAGGTATATAACATTGGCAGGTTTAAAAAAAAAAAAAAAAAAAGAAAAGAAAAGAAAAAAAAGAAAAGAAAAAAAAGATACGTCATCAATTATACAAGATGTACAACAAAATATAAAATATTCACAGTTGATTTTCGTTTTTTTCCCCTCTATAAATATGACAATGATAATGAATTGGAATCGATGAAGTTAACACAATATAAATATATAACATTTGTCCTCAAGCTAATAACGTATTTATAATTATTCATCATGACTTGTTATATATATATATATATATATATATATATATACATATATGTGTGTGGGGGGGATGGCGAATAGTGAATTTTATTTGCATCGTGTATTGAAAAACAAAAAACGTTTTTCAGTAAACCTGAAGATTCTTTCTTGTTTATGACTTATCTACCGATTTTATTGAGGAAACAGATTTCATTATTTAATTCAAGACA
Organism: Euprymna scolopes; assembly: GCF_053919585.1. Lineage (NCBI taxonomy): Eukaryota > Metazoa > Mollusca > Cephalopoda > Sepiida > Sepiolidae > Euprymna > Euprymna scolopes. Next base: position 118,054,391 of record NC_136485.1, on the reverse strand, counting down.
AACTTTACTTTATACTAAACTTTGCTCTTGTAAAAAAAATTCCATATATATATATATACTAGCCTGAGTGGTCGGCGTTGCCCGGGTGTGAGGAGATGTGTGTTGGGCAAAAGAAAACAAAATAATAATGTAGCAGGCAGGCTCAAACCTGAACCACAAAGGAGAGAAAGGACATGAAAAAAGGTGCTGTCTTTGCCGTTGCGTCCATCGCCAAATCGAAAGTGGCGAAGGTTTACGTTAAGGCTAGTCAATCGAAAAGCGACCCCTCCTTGTAGAAAAGTTCCCAGTTCAGGGTGAAGAAATTAATATTTTTTAGGAAATTTTTCGATATTTGTCGTCCAAAGGGTCGAGCCCCAAAATAATATAAATCTCGTAAAAATCTGTCGCCAATGTCGAAAGTTTTAGGCAGGAATGCAAACATACATACATACATTTAAACAGACAGGTATGGTTTATATAATAAATGTATGTATGTATGTATAATTCATAAAGAATTTGAAGAGGAAACAAATTTCATTATTTAAATCAAGACAAACTTTACTCGATACTAGGTATTGTAAACAATTTCTCAATTTATATATCTCTATATATATATATATGTATATATAGTTCACAAAGAATTTTGAGAGGTTACTCAATGCATATATATTCAACAAGGGTGTAGAAATACCTGATACATACTACAAGTGTGGAATTACCTTTTCGGTGATATGAACTCGTAGTTTTTGTCGGAGAAGGAAGACTGATGTAAAACCTTCTGAGTCTTTGCCATCAAATCAATGGATAAGGGAGATTTCCTTATATCTTAACACTCATTCTTCCTCGATTTGGCGACTACAACAAACCACCCGGTTAGCAAACCTAAACTTACTCGAGTAGTAGGTACGCTCTGCCTATCATTCGACTTTACTCTGCTTTTGTCTATTTCCGAGATGCAGAGATACAATCACAATGACGTAGTTGGCTTTGCTTCCCACCTAAAAAATTAACAGCATTCCAACGTCTCTTTCTCTCAGACTGGAAAATTGGGACACGTCCTGCCACATATTTGCACACAAGTAGACTGGGTCGCTATTTTTTGGCTGGTTTGGGTATACATGTTTGAGGACCTGACTGGCTGCTGTTTTTAACCGGCAGTAGAGTGCCCCTAAATCGTATCTAGTACTAATGTGGCTGCTCTATCTTCTTTATGATTATTATAGTACCATGTTGCACATTGAGACTTATCTGGTGGACTTTACAGATCCCACAAACCCATCTATAAAAACTCAACTAATGGTTCACTCGTATGGGTATACTGACATCAAATAAACACCAAATTTATCCACCCCACTCTACACAGAGACTGGAACAATTATATGAAGTGATATTCCCCTCAATAAAATAGGACCTCCCCTAAACATAATCAATACGCCTCTTCCGTTGCCCGCATTTACAAATATAGATCTAACCTAGATGAAATAGAATCATTTCTGAGTAATCTCCTAATATATCCTAGCAGTAAGGAAATTAACCTACATTTTCAATCCACTCCAGTTTTTTTTTGACGTGTCTGATAACCCCTACTCTGTTGTAAAGACTCAGACATTTGCATAAATGTTTTTTTTGACAGAATTGGTATAGAGAAGAGAGGTACTGCTGTTATCTTGCCTACTTATTTACTACTTAACTTTCTTATTGAAATGTGTGACGCACACGGACAGACATCGAAGTAACATTCACCCTAAATTACAAATTTCTTGCATTATTTGTCTCATTTGCACGACTTTATGGAGAGACTAAACCGAAAAATTTTATTTCTCCCAATTCGAATACATAACATCACTCGTCATCGTTCGACTTATGTTTTGCGCCCATTTGACCTGTTGCCTGAACTTTACTTCACCCATTTGGAATTTAACCTTGGGATTGTTTAACAGATCGAGGTTATCATGCACACAATCTTACACTTATCAAAATTCATACCGTTTAACTTAATCACTACTAACACGAGTTTCGAATACGTAACCTAATACGAATATAAAAAAAACGCACGTACTTATTACTAACACAAAGAAAAACGAAACTGCTTTTAAAAATATTTTCGTATGGAAATGTATATTGGCAAAAGCGTTATCAATAGGTAGTTGAAAACAGCATTGATCCCAGTTAATATTTCGTTTTTGTAAATGATTTATTCAGTTTTATCACAAAACTGTCTGAAAAATGAAAAATTATTTTAACAATATATATAATTATATGCTTTTATATTTTCCATAAGACTGTCATTTTATTCAATGTAAATATATTCGTTATTTAAATCGAAACACACACCCCACGCACATAATATGTATTATCATATTTGATTTATCATCTGGTTTACATGCTGGTGTGTTTGGATATATATATATATATATATATATATATATATATATATATATATATGTTATAGTCATGCATATTAATGTAGATACACGCGACTGGCAGGAGGCTTGTGAATTTCATACACTCATGAAACTTCCTTCTTCTGATGAAGCCGGTTTAATGTAGAAAATTCTATACGAGAGAGAAATATCCATCCATACATGTACGTGTAAATAGAATATGATATTTATATACACAACAATATTGCTACAGGTATTATGGCTTGCTTTTTAAACATTCTTTTATCTAAAAATATAGGATTAAAAGTATAAATGTATAGATACATATATGTAATGAGGAACATATGATAATGGAATTGCAAAAATGTTAGCTATGTGAGTTAATAAGAAATTGTACCAATTTCAATAGTTATATGAAATATAGTTCAATCTGTATGATTTATATTTGATTAGTCTGGTGCCCGGCGTTGTTCGGGTGTTTGATGAATAATAAAAAATAAAAAAGTGGTAGAAGGTAGGCATGCTCGAACGCGTACTGCGAAGGAGGAAGAGAACGTGAAAAAAGTGAAATTTTTACCGTTGCGCCTATCGCCAAACCAGGAGTGGCGAAGGTTTAAATTAAGGCAAGTCAATCGAAAATGGGAGATGACTTTCGAAAATATCAGCGAAAAAAGTAGCCCCTCCTTGTAGAAAAGTAAAGGAATGAATATTTTTGGACAATCTTTCGATATTTGTCGTCCGAAGGGTCGAGCTTCAAAACTGTCACAATCTGTGTCCTCTGTCGAAAGTTGCAGGCAAACATGCAAACATACATTTAAACAGACAGGTTAGATTTATATTATAGATAGCTATATAATTATTCATAAACACGCGTGTATATTAAATACATTAAGAATATAATTTGTCGAAATACTATTTCCATTATTCTCATCACATTAAGAATTACACCTTAAAAAACACATAATATATTGATAATTATATTGTTTCACGAAGATATAATTCTACTCGTAAATTGGTAAATATTAAAACAATAATTTAATAATATCAAATATGAATGCAGCCTCACACTTCAATCATAATTATAATTCCCTACAAACTCAATGAAGCATGTACCCAATATAACGCCCCCCGGCTTCTGATACAAGCATACCGCCACGTGGTGGTTGTACATATTTTTCCTCTATTCTGAAAATAAAGTATGCTTTGAAAATTTAAATCACGATTCCGTTCTTTTTCAACACGACTAATAATAATTTATAATTGAAAATTATTTAAATCTTTAAATATTGTCATTAATACTTTTTATCTTGTCTACAAATCTGCATTGTCATAGACATCAAGCCCAACTCTCTTACTCTATCTTTCTGTCTTTCTTTCTGTTCATGTGTTTTTTAATTTAGCTATCCTCTAAAAACGACTCTATTTTGTTCTTGGAATTTTTATGACTTTATTTTGTTCTTGGAATTTTTATGCCTTTACTTTGTTCTTGGAATTTTTATGCCTTTACTTTGTTCTTGGAATTTTTATGTCTTTATTTTGTTCTTGGAATTATTATGCCTTTATTTTGTTCTTGGAATTTTTATGCCTTTATTTTGTTCTTTGTATTATTATGCCTTTATTTTGTTCTTGGAATTATTATGCCTTTATTTTATTCTTTGTATTATTATGCCTTTATTTTATTCTTGGTATTATTATGCCTTTATTTCTTTCTTGGAATTTTTATGCCTTTCTTTGGTTTTTGGAATTATTGTGCCTTTATTTTGTTCTTGGAATTATTGTGCCTTTATTTTGTTCTTGGAATTATTGTGCCTTTATTTTGTTCTTGGAATTATTGTGATTGTATTTTGTTCTTGGAATTTTTATGCATTTGGGATTATTATGGTTTATTTTGTGTTTGGAATTATCGTGCTTTCATTTTCCATGAAATTATGACGATTTTCTTAAAATTATTATCTATTTTATGAGTTTATTTTTTCTTGAAATGTTTATGCTTTCATTTCTTTCTTGGAATTATTATGCATTTATTTTGTTGTTTTTTTATCGAGTGTGTGCCTTATTTACGCTTTCATTATTTTTTCGTAAATATTTTGCATTAATTACTACCTCATATTTTTCTTGTGATAATTACCCCCTTAATTCTCACGGCACGTGGTTTGAATTTTGCAAAGCTTGATTAAATAATTATATTAAGATGTACATTCTATTATTAAATGTATATTTTTACATTTACAAATGCCTTGTCCATTTTCAGGCTCGAGTTATGTCTGAAAACTATTACCTTCTGTTTTGTTTATGTAAATTACAAATCAATTTACCCGAGCAGGTGTGGAGTTATCGATTAGATATATAGATATATTTATTTAAGTAAATAATGAATTTCCTTTACCTTTTCAGAGCATTTACTATTACTAGGATGAAAAGAAGAAAAACAAAGTCTGCATGTATAAATTATGAGTGCAAGTTTATTCATTAGATTACTATTATTCAATGGTAACACGTAAGTTGCTAGTTAGATTGATTAGCTAGAAACAATTTACTTTTAAGATAAGAAATCGTTAAATAAATATCCATACAAAGATAAAACGTACCTCATAATGTAAGATTTTATAACAGAAACACCTTGTCCACACTGCTATATTTGGCACCTCAAAATCAGCAATAAGATGACACAAAATGTCAAAAAGAATTACCAACCAAGAAGTGAAAGATCGCACTAATCAATAGGTAATATTTCCAATAATCTGCTGGCTAGAGAATACCCATATATAGGCTCCAGAGAGAATTGGCAATCAAGTGCTTCATTGAACCTGTGGCAGATAAATATTAGAAACACTTCTACTGTAACTACTACTACTACTACTACTACTACTATGAGACGAACGGTAAAAAGTTGATGAAATATTTTTCCTGGTTTTATCATATTATAAACTTCCTTCTGTCCTGATTTCCTCTCTGTCTTTCTTTATTCCTTCCTCTTGATTTCGTTAGTGGGCCATCCAAGATAAAGAATACATGCAAAAAAAAGTTGTTTTTTTTCGATCAATCAAATCAAACACCATGAGTGGAAAGAGTAAATAAAATGTTTAAGCATGCATGGCCCCCTATGAGTGCACAGGGAACGAGGCATAAAAAATGACTAAGTTCAGCATTTACGCCCTCCTCATTAAGCCCCTAAAGTATTCAGGGGACTCAAATCCTGGTGAAAATGTACAAACAGTGCAGTTTTAGGCCTTAATGTATGTAAATTTGAGTTCTGACTGGCATCATTGCCCCCCCCCCCATTAAGCTCCAAAAGTCCCGAAGGCCTTAAAATATTTAAATTTGAGTTCACCTCCATGCAAAACTGCTAAATCGACATACAGAGAAATTTTGGACAAATATGGTAAAATTATCCCAAAAATAGTGTGTTTATTAGCCCGTATGGAGCCCCTGGGCACACCCAAGAGTTATCGTAAAGTTTAGACAAACAAAATTATATGGAAATCAGTTAGTTACAACTTTTCAGAAAGTGTTATAAAAATCCAAGGCATCAGGGTTTTTTTCAATTAGCAGAAGAGTGTCAATTTTAGCCCTTTTAACCCAAAAGGCACTCGTAGGGGGGCAACTGGAGTTTTCTCGGAAAATCCATTGTTACTTTTTTACTCATATAATGTTTAATGTTTGTGCAAAATTTCAAAAAATTCCAAGGCGTAGTTATTCAGAAAAGTATGGACAGACGAACGGACAAGAATGAATTTACAGGTCCACCCTCCCTTTGTCAGGGGACCAAAAAATAGAAAGTTCGAGCAGTTAAGAAAGTGAAATATTACAAATACGAAAACGTAATTTCAAGTTTAAGTTTGTATAATAAAAATGTATTCTTGTCAGTATTCTAACGACATTGTAACTTCCGACCTGTTCAGTTCGGTTCTCGATTTCCCTGTTATTTCGACTTAAGGTTTTTTATTACGTCATTTGGGGGGGGCCTCATTGGTATGTTAATTAATGCATATCAAACTACAGTTGATGAATCCATGTCGCCTTGAGATAACATCTAGAACATTCTCCACACTTACATCTTCTGAACTTCTAACCTCAATCTACACCAATTTGACCATTCACACATGTCATCAATTCCAAGACCCACACGTGCATAAAAGACGATTTTACTTTAAAAAAAAACACTAACTAGCCAAATATTACATATCATATTGAAACACATTCGTTAGGAACATTCATTTAATCCTTCTTAATTTTGGAACCCGAAAGAAATACTAAAGCATAAAACTAGTTTATATTGGAGTAAGATTAAATAAATATATTTTGTACAGTAATTTATCATTGTATTTCATTACAAAACGAACCGACATACGACCACAGACCACTGATGGTAAAAGAAGACGATTAAAAACGAACTGGAAGCAGATAATCAAGAGATATTTCAGTGCAACATAATGAAACTTGAAATTGTGTCGCAAGTTATAATGTAAAATTGTGACGTATATAGAGAATTAAAACCTTTTACATTGTTGAGCTGTTGGCGACTATTAATGTTATTTGAAGAAACGGCAGCAAGCTTTGGTTTATCCAATAATGTGATTGTTTGGACAACTTGCAACATTGAAAATAAACGCTGTCAAAGAGTTGCTTTGTTCTATGAAAACAACGGCTATTTATACTTATGCACGGTACAAAGTGGTATGCTACTTTATTGCTAAGAACATAGTAAGCCGATCTCATATGAAAACTGGCTGGTTAGAACCTAGGTTGATTTGTCAGTTGAAACGCTATTTAAACCTAAATCTCTAAAACCCAGCAGACATAATTATATCTTACAAATTATTATCTTACAAATATAAAATAAAATACATATAAATGTATACACAATTAAAATTGAAACTAATTACAATTAATTAATGAATATTGAAATATTTATTTTGTATTCAGATTTGAATCTAAATTCGATAAAAATGTTTGTTTTAATCGATATAAATATTTGAGCTAAGATTAATTTCTTCCTAAGTTTAATTAAATTTTGTTATATTATGAATTTACGCTTTTGCTGTAGAAATTCTGTGCAATTAATTTTTTTGTAAATATTTGTATGGGAGCAAGACAAATTCATTTTATACGCATTTATTGGGGAGGCCATTTAATATAATTTAAGTTTAAATTTAATTAATTAACAAAGAGCAAATAAAAATAATTTCCATAACAGATTTCGCTGTTTGCACTTAGGTCATAAATATTCATTGAATTTAATAACATTTAAAAAAACAACACATTTCTTAAATAATTTCATTGCTAGCAGCTATGAATTTCCTGGTTTGGACGTCATGGGAAGTAAACTCTCGCTTCCCGTGTTTCGTCCTTCAGTCCTCACATTCCATGAGCGATGTTTTTGACAAAGAGGGAAGAATTGCTGTTTTCAGGGTCAGAATCTTTTCCCATCTAACACTTATCGTTGACTAGTTTTTCTTTTTACCTTAAAGCACTATTTTTCATCTCCTTACACCAAGCCGTTTCATATTTTGTCTTGGTTCCATAAGAAATGAAAAAAAAAAAAAAAAACGACGTTAGTTAATTTGGCGACCTGGTCAAATTACATTGCGTTAATCTAATTTACAAAACTCACTATGTCTCTCTTTTTCCATATTTTCAAACTATCTCTTCCGGAACTAAAAGCGTAAAGCATCGCTAGGGGCCTCAAATGATGGGACCGTTATTTTATTGATCTATAGCCGATTAAAATCGTTTTTAAGCGGTCAAAAATAGGGTTAAAATTGTAAAAAAAAATCGTTATACATTTTGTACATTCATATTAATTTATTTTTAATCAATTCATATGCGTGTTACGTTGGAACAGTGGTAACTTAACCAGCTTTGAATGCTGCAGTTTAGATTTCGGTTTCGATTCTAACTGATGGCACCCAAATACTTCTGCTTTTATTTTTGAAATCATGACTATAATAATATATACGAAATTTGAACAAATTAAAACATATTTAAGCGTATTTTACGACACGAAAAAGCCGGACACCTCCTCCCAGCTAGCAAATCTAGAAAGCGCTAATATGTATTCTTTCACTTACTTTATTCATCTTTTTCTCCATATTTTATTTATTTTATTGCTTGTAAAGAATTTATAATACATTAAATATTCATTATTTCTGTGACGATTTTTCTATAAGTAAATGCATAAAAAATATGCACATGAACATTTATCATTATAAATTCAGTTTATGAATATTCTTATATTTAAAAGCAATATTTTACTTTTTCCCTACATCTTTGTAATCGTACAAAAAAAAAACTTGTTTTTTTTTTTCATAAAAAAATTGTATGAAAATGAAATGAAACCAAGAGGAAAGCAGGAAACTTAATTAGGCAAAATCACCAAATTAAGTAACAAACTTTACTTCCTAGAACTTCCAAAACAGGAAATGACTCAAACAAATTAATGTGCATGAAAACCTTATTACTTAAGATGTTATACGGTAGCTGTTTGAATGAGACATTGAGCCACTCAATGTGGAACGAAAATGAAATACATCAATGAAGGAAAAATATAAAACAAGTTTTTAAAATTTATTTCTGGAACTACAACTAAAGATAAATGTATATTCCCATTTAAATGCGCTATCAGCAGTAAACGATTTTAGTATAAAGCCGCTGCTGACATATTTTCTTGGAGTAAATGACAGCTAGCACATGCATATAAATACAGTGTTACACACAGCTGCTGTGCGTGTTTTACCCTAAATATCCTTTTCATCGAACAGTTATCGATATTCAATGACTAACTGAAACACTTTCTGAACGTTTGTATGTGAACTACTCCGATGCTCTTTGGCTAAAAAGAGAGCATCTACTATAGCATCCAACTTAACTTATTGGTTACCCATCAGGTTGGACAGCTACATACTCTCCAAGCAATTCCAACAAGAAACCGAACAGCCAGCCATAGTATACCCCTGCATGTGCTATCGGCATTGTACATAACAGTATTTTAATTGATGTAAACGTAGTAAATGTTTTAAAACTGAAGTTGCCTTTAAAACTGCCATCAATCAGCACCAAAAGGATTATAGAAAACGCTCACTCCATCAAGTCTAAAATAGGACAGGCTTGGTTCACACAAGTTTTAGCAAATAAACAAGCTTCTGGACATATGTGAAACCTCTATTCAAATTATGCTCAACAGGATTGGGGTATTTCGTCAGCATGAAGAACTTTGCTTCAAACTCAACTCTTTGTGATCATGCTAACATACCTCCCAATTTTCCTCTGATCATATATATCTTTGTGATGTTGCTACACTCATAAAAATCTTGATGCCAGCAAAACTGACAATATTCCAGTCACAGAAAAAATCTGCAAGCGGAACTAGCACTCATTCTGGCAAAGCTGTTCAATTGATGTCTAAAAGAGAAATGCTTCCCCACACCTTGGAGCATTTCACTAGTCTGCCCAGTATTTAAAACTATTGGAGAACAGTATTCTGCATTTTAGTACAGACCAATTAGTCTCGTGTGATAATAAGTTGGTTAAATCAGTGTTAAATAAAAAAATTTCTCAACCACTTCAGCAAAAAATATCTACTCACTAACAATATAGTTTCCGTCCTGCAAGATCTACAGCTTATATGCAGACTAATTTCACACAGGATCAATGAATCTATTGATAGGGGTTTTCGATCTAAAGCAATATCTCTTAATATATCAAAAGCATTTGATAGGGTGTGACAAACTACTACTTTACAACATTTCTAGCTATGGAATATCTGAAAATGTCTTCTCAACTATAGAATACTTTTTTCTTCAATAGTTTCATACAAGCAGATGAGCAAAAGACCGAAGTATCATCGTTGAAGGGCCTCAAGAATCTATCCTGGGCCCAACTCTCTTATCTGCATTCAATGAGCTCCCAAATTATATTCTAAGTTCATTCATTGACATATACACAGACGACACTACCATCTTCAAAGACCAACAAAAATCAAGATCTACTTCGACTTTGAACACGTGGTGCAATGGGGCAAAAAAGTGACCGGTTGATTTGAACGCATCCAAAACAACGTTTCTATCTTTTCACCATAAACGCTCTGATCCCATTGGCTCTAATTAATATTTGTCTCAAAAAAGCTCCTTGCCTCGACAAGCTTCTGGGTCCAATTTTCACTCCTGACCTGAAATGTAAAACTTACAAATCTGTTGCCAATGTCGCTGGAAAAATTGTTGTGCTATTCTAATGCTTCAGAAGGTATCTCACTTTCGATGCAATCCTCTATCTGTATAAAGTAAAATGGAGTACTGTTGCTACATCTAGGCAGGAGCTGCTGGGGACACCTATCCTGACTTGACAATGTTTGAAATTGGCTTCAAAACTTAAGTGATGCCTTTTCTTCCACAGAAGAAATGTTCCTTCAATCTATTCTCCCTCCTGTCAAACTTTTACAAAAAATAATTATCTCTATCCATCCATTGCAGCAGTCAGGATTGAACTCACTACACGAGTTTGTAGTGCAATTCAAATCTTTTCGGTAGCTGAATACTTCATACTTTGCAAGGGTTTCAAGAGTATTTTTATCGTGACGCCATCACTAAAGGGAGTCCCATCTACCCTCAAGAGGATAGACTGCAGATAGAAGTGTTGCCATAGATTGAAGGACAGACTGGTATTTTACCTCGCGGTACATACAGCTTCTCGCCTTCCCAAATGGTAACTCATTTGGTACTGGCCAGGCTCAACGTAACTTAACTTTGGTGATCTGGCGTGAATCGGTGTGTGTCAAAGTGATTGCACTCGTCCAGCTACAAGTATCATACACAATCTCCCCCCTATTTATCTGTAACTAAACTTAAACACAGATTCCATTAACAAAGCTTATTTTCTAGAACTACCCGCCTGTGGAACACAATGAAGATTTACAGAATAAACTCTCATACAGAAAGTATTTACCAGGATTATATATCCCATTCCACATCAAGATTTATAAGTTTGTTCTTAAAAAAGCTAGAAAAAAAAAACAAAAAAAAAACAAACAAAAAAACGGCACAGAAAAGATATATATGTATTTACATTTGGTATAAAATGTACAGAGGGCATAATTACGTGTGTGAGAGCTTAAGATACTGATATATTTCTTGAAATCCTTGGTAACGCATCCATAATCATAATATTATATAACAGAATATCACTAATGTGTAAGAGAGATGCACGTATTTATTTTCATGTAAACAAGAAGGTGAAATAAACGACCAACATTTCCTAGTGATACATTTTTCAATCCCTCTGATAGGTTTCCTCTCAGGATGGAAGTTTTTTTTTTAATGAAATACTCCAATTTTATATATATATGTGTGTGTGTGTAGAGAGAGAGAGAGAGAGAGAGAGAGAGAAATAAAAAGGAACAAAGCGAGTTATGCGTTCATAAATGTTTCATCTTTATTTCAAAACTTCCTCTGGATGAATATATATATATATATATATATATATATATATATATATATATATAAATAATAGCTAGCCGCCCAGCAGTGGCTGGTTGTAAAATATGCTTACGCTGATTTTTTTTTTTTTACATTGGCATCACTACTTATCAAGGCCCAGAGGCCACTCGAGGATTAAAGAGTGTATAGTCGTTAATTGGACAATATAGTAATTGTCAGTAATGGAAATTCAGTAAATTTGTTAACTTAAGGAGAACGGCTTATCAAGAACTTGTTTCCATTTGACTTGAAGAAAACCATATTGTAGTCAGCTGGAAAGCAAGCAAACGGAAGACAGGTGTGCAGTTCTTAGAAAGAAGCTTTGTTCATGGAATCTACGTTTAGGTTTAGGCACAGATAAAGAGTGGGGTGAATTATTGATAGTTGTTTCAGTTAGACGAGTGTTTCTTGTGAAAGTTTGTCGAGGGGGGACCATAAATTGAAGATCAGTCGAACACTTGCCATGAAAATAACGATAAAGCAAAGACAAACTCGCTACATCTCTACTATTAGAAAGAGGTTACAGGGAAGAAAAAAAGGACATCTCCTTTGAAGCTACGAAGTCTATTTTGAACTTTATCAAGGCAGGATAAGTTTCTTTCTAGAAGCTCCTGTCTAGATGTGGCAACAGTACTCAGTCCTTGGACGAACTTGGCTCTTATATAGATAGAGAAATGCATCAGCAGTGAGATATCTACTGAATCGATAGAAGGATCCCACCATTTTTCCAGCGGCTTTGGCAACAGATTTGATGTACATGTTCCATTTCAGATGAGGAGTATAGGCCAAGCCCAGAAGCTTGTCAAGACATGAGGTCTCCTACAGACGAGAGCCATTCATTTCAATTGACGCCAGATGGGGATCACAGCGTTGATGATGTAAAGATAGAAGCTTTGTTTTAGATGCATTAAATGTAGCCAGTCACTCCTTTCCCCCTTTATACCACGTGCTCAAGATCAGAGGAGAGAGAATCAGAGAGAACTTGGTCGTTTACAATCTTAGATGTGCTACCATAGATGGTAGTTTATTCAGCATAAATGTCTACGAATGATGTAAGGATGTGATTTGGAAGATCATTAATATAAATCAGGAAGAGAATTAATACTATAGATTATATGGCAAAATCGTGTTGAAACACTGGTTCCCGCTGGATCACCAAAATTAAGCAACGTTGAACCTGGTCAGTACTAAATGGGTAACCATTTGGGACTTCCAGGTGCTGTATGTGCTCTCCGCTTATCTCAGCATTGCTTCTAGTCGTCCTGGACTTCTCCTGGTCACTGGACCCAAACAGTGCTGATTCAGGAGAGGTGTGGTTAGGGATTTGCATGCTCTAGGTAGAGACCTCACCGAGCAGTGTACCGGGAGAAAGCTTCCTATTCCTCCACATTGCCTCACAATTACATGTGCAGCTGCCTCTCCAGGGAGTATCCTTTATCTTTTGAGACTGAACGGAGGCATCGAATACTATACAACCAATCCTCTATCAATTATTATATTGTACCCAATATATAATAGTGGCTGTAACCAGCATAACCCGGCTGTAAAACATGATAATAACTATGATCTTTAATTAATTTATTATGAATGCTACACACAAATGTATAAACATACTAGCAGGGAGACCCAACGTTGTCCGGGATGAAATGAGGTTCAACAAATGTTCCACCCTCTCATTCTTTTATTGTTATCGAAATCGGTGGAACCTTCCATTTTTTTAATCAAATCAATTGATTGCATGCTCTAGTTAGAGACCTTCCTGAGCAGGGTACCGGGAGGAAGCTTCATATGCCTCCACATATATTGTAGTTTACATTGTACTGTAGAGAATCTACTATTTTATAAAAAAATTATCTGTAAATAATAGCTCGAGTTAAAGTTTAAAATGCAAAAGTCAAGTATCATGGTTCAATTGTGCTCGAAACAGAAATATTCATTTCGAACGCGCCCCCGTTTTATCAAATAACCAGCTGTTGATTTTATGAAATTTTTACAGAATCACTTGAATTAAAGTTAAACGTATAAACGTCAAGTATCATGATTCAATTGTGCTCTTAAAAGAAACATTCATTTTGAATGTGCCCCTGTCTTATAAAAATTCTACAGTTGATTTTGTAGGATTGTGTTTATCCTTGTGTGGTAATAAAAATTTGTAGATGCATTTGTGATATTAGGGTGTATACAAATGTTAACTATTCAAAATCAGACTTCGTTCTTTAAGCAGATTTTTTTATTATCGATATTATTAAAGGCATTCCGACACAAACCTTCATAGGAACACTCCCAGGCACATACAATACCTTTGTGTGAAATTTCAAATAAATCATCCCAGCCGTTTCCGAATCTATAGGGAACGAACTCACACAAAGTTCATTTTATATAATAGTAGGAGAGAGAGAGAGAGAGAGAGAGAGAGAGAGAGAGAGAGAGAGAGAAATACACATATATACATCTTTATATATTTATTTTGATGTATGTTTATACTGTTTTTTTTGTTGTTGCATGCATGCAGTACTTTTCTTCAAAGATATTCCCATAAATAATTTGCCATCGATCCGCTTGTTGTAGAAAAATCTTTGATGTGATTACTTGCAAAGAGTATTGCAATGATTGAAGTCGATTTTGCGGATTGACTTTTCTTTTCGAGTTTTATTTTTCATTTTGATTATGCAAAACTCAAACTTGATTTGATTAACACAATTGGAAGCATTTAAATTAGTTTCAAAGTTGGATTATAATTTCGCATATCTCAGATTTTCTTTTTCTTTAAATCAAAAGATTCATTTTAGTACTTTAGGAAATTTATCTCAATTCAGTTGGATTATTCATTCTGAATCGAACATTTTAGTGCGTTCATTGAATGATTAGTTTGAATTTGTTTAATTATTATAGTGCCCAGCAAAAATAATTATTAATCTTTATTTTCAGTTGTAAACTAGGTGCACTAATTCACTGATGCGTTACAGTATTTTTCTATTTGCCAACACCTGGGCACATTTTCTTTAAAATATAAAATATTTGATACTTATGGAGTAAAATAAAAAAAAAATGGAAGTAAATATTTCAATTAGTGAACCAGCTAGAAATAAGGTCTTCAGAAACCTAATGATTATTGGTTTAACGAATAAGGACCTAATAATTATTGGGCTAACACGTAGAAACCTAATAATTATTGGCTTAGCAAATATAAATCTAATAAATATAGGTTTAACAAATAGAAACTTAATTAGGTTTAACAAGTAGAAACCTAATAATAATTTGTTTAATAAATGTACCTAGTAACATAAAAGCGCTCGCTTTACAGCTTCAGTTGGAAGACTCTGGACTGCTAAATATCAGTTGAGAATCTGGTCTCGGAAATTAGTCTGATAAGAACTGGATTATTCCGGTGACATTTTCTCTGTCAGGTTGTGGTATTGTCTATATTGTAACATAATTTATATAAAAAGTCAGCATTTATTCTGACATATTTGTAACAATGGTAAAGTTAATCTCTGTACATACATATATATATATATTTTTTTTTTTTTACTAATAACTAATTACTTATCTAGGCTAAAACCAATTCAGGAGAAGGGATAATGGGATTCTAAATTAACCGTTGAATTATGATGAATACCATAAAAAGTTTAAAACACTCCACATAATACTAACTCAAAATAACAGCCGATCCAGAAAACAGCAGTTCTCTTCCCTTTGTCAAAAATATCTGTCCTGAAATATGGGCACAAAAATATAAGGAGAGAGAGAAAGAGTTAAAAGGCTGACGGACGTAAACCCAAGATCAATTTTATGGTAACACCGTTTATTTATTTGTTTTGTTTTAATTCTAACAACTTATTTTATTGAATAATAAGTATTATAGTATTCGTTAGATGCACAATAAGAGATTTATAGCGATTAGTCACCAAAATAACATTTATTCTTGAAGTTTGGCGTTAAGCATTTAATCTAAATCAACGAGCTATAATTATTCCTGTTTTTTTACGAACTAAAAAGGCTAGTATACATATATAATTTATTTTTAAAGTTTCAAGGTTATGATTTTATTTCTAGTTTGGTTTTATTAATTAAACAATAGAATATTTCTTCTTATAAAATAGCATTTCTTATAAAAAAATTTAAACATTAAAAAAATTAAACATAAAACTATTTGAATTCTTGAATAAAAACTTTTAAAAGTTAGCCTGGAGCCTTTGTTACTTCGGGCTTAATTTAACCCAATTCGTTAAATTGATATCTTTACAAAAAAACAAAAAAACAAAAACTGTTGCTCTATTTCTGTTCATCAAAAATAATGGAATTTGAGTAAATGCTGAAATCTTGATGCTGGTAAAGAATTAATATTCTCTTGCCTTCAACGTATAATTATTGAACAAAAAAGAAAGAAAATTAGCTGAATATGATATTTTTCGAAGCGTTTTGATGACGAATTTATTTTATTTTGAATTAGCTAAAAATGGCTTCCAGTTAGTTAAAAAAAAAAGAAAAAAGAAAAAAGAAAAAAAAAGATAAAAGTAAATGTATAGGAACGATTATCATATTGCGACAAGTTTTGTGAAATACCCGGATTGCTTCACCAATCAAAACTGATTGAGGCAGCGAATTCTAACCAATCAGAAGAGACATAAGTGATTATAATTAGAAGATTTATAACCGCAGGCAAAAAGAAAATCAGTTCACTCCTACCATTAAGCAGAGACAGGGCATAAAGAAAGAGGGAAGAAGAGAGTGGAAGGAGAGTCTTATTTGTCCAAGACGTTGATAGAGTTGACCAAAGCAAGTAAATTTTTTATGGCGACTTATTCTGTTTGTTCTTTAAACAAGCAAGAGTTGTTTGAACAGAAGAGACACTTTAAAGTTGGATGTAAATTTTTTAATAAAATGGGGAAGTTTATTGCAAAAGTAATTTAGCACAAGAAGCGTCTTGTTGGAAATTATTTGACATATCCTAGAGTTTTTCATAAAAATTTAACGAGGTTTACTCGCATATATTGCATATTGCGTGCGTATACACATTGTAGGCTTTTTGTATATTTGGTATTTCTGAAAACTTTGTTAAATATCCATTTTAGAATGTTTACAGTGACATACAAAACACATACACGCATATATATATCTATAATATAAAGCTGAATGCCTGTGTGTGTGCG
Organism: Euprymna scolopes; assembly: GCF_053919585.1. Classification (NCBI taxonomy): domain Eukaryota; kingdom Metazoa; phylum Mollusca; class Cephalopoda; order Sepiida; family Sepiolidae; genus Euprymna; species Euprymna scolopes. Next base: position 118,037,405 of record NC_136485.1, on the reverse strand, counting down.
CGTGTGTCACGAATAGGCTCCTATATGGTTGACTATTTTAAAACAGTGATTACATATAATGATAGAAGATGTATCGAGACACAGGAATGGGTATGTTTGATCCTGCAGAACGGTGGTTCATTAAAATTGTGGGATCTGCGTTCGCGCATGGTCCACAACGTATGAAAATAAAAAAATTAAAAAAAGTTTACAAGTGTTTTTGATATAGTTGTACATAAGAATACTTTGATAAGTATGTTTTAACTTAAATAGGGATGGTATAATAAAATTGTGGGGTCTGCGTTTGCACCTGGCCTCCATAGAATGGAAATAGGCACAAACTTTAATAAAGACTTTTCATATCTATCTGCGTAAGTATACTTTGATAATTATGTTTCTGTTTGAAGACATATGGTATAATAAAATTATGGGGTTTTCGTTTGCACCTGACCTCCATAGAATGGAAATATATCACAAAGTTTAACAAGGTTTTCTAATATAGATCCACAGAATATTGTGATAAGTGTTTCAGTGTGAACAGGTATGGTATGATAAATTATGGGGTTTATCTATTTTATTTTTACTTTCATCATATTTTGCTTTGGTTTTGATACCCCCAAATTCAACCCAAATTTACAATTCTTCCTTTTCATAACCTATCATACTTTCATAAATCAGAGTCCATTTTCTGTAGGCTGTTTTTGAACCCAGTCAACGACGGGTAATTTTGCTAGTAAATATATATATTTACTAGCAGGCCACCCGGAGTTGCTCAATCATAGGATACACATAAATTCATGCAGATTACGTGTTTATTATTTTAAAGACAATTCTCTATGGATAATTATATTGTACCTAATATATAATGCTGAGATTAAAACTATATATATATATAGTTTAAATCTCATTATTATATATTAGGTACAATTAGGAATCGAGACTAAAACATACAACTCTCCATCCTCATTTCTTAGCCTCTGAGCCACATGCATATATATTTCACCTGTCATCCCTTTTTAAAGGATGGAATCGCCCGATCATAGAAGACAAGATTCAAGCAAGCACACAAGCCAGGATGGTCCACAGTTTTATAATAAGAGAGGGAGAAAAATACATATATAATTCAAGTATATTGATAACATAGAACTAAATGAACAGGATTTTTGCCAAAGAGCTCAATACATGAGTAGCGTTTTAAAAATAAAATTATTAAAACTTTATGAGGGGCCTATGCGTATCAACTTATGTTTCGACATTAACATGTCTCATTGGGACTGGGAAATGAATCTAGCAATCAAAACTTAAAATTATTTTATATTTAGTTTATATTCTGTGTGTAGAAATTTATTTTGGAGTCTCGACAATGCATGTTAATATTGAAATGTTGGTCCAGGCTCCTCATAATATTTATATAATTTTATTATATATAATAGTAAGCCGCCTGGTATAGCTCGGTCGTAAAATATGCTTAAATATGATATTTTGATTAATGCAGATTTCAGACCCCATAATTTTCATAGATTTATATTATAAATAATATATTTATAATATTTATATTATATATAATAATGATTTAAAAAGCTTTAAAAAAAAATGACTCGTGCATCACCATTGTGAATCGAAACCAAAACGTTTAGCTTACGATTTACTTTTTCCTTTGAAGTTATATGCCTGAAGAAATGTTTGCTGTAAGGCTCAATCTCAAACATAAACCAATGGCTATTACGTTACACATGCATATTCGTAATGCTGTCGATCGACCTTCACCTGACAAATTCAAGTTTCATTGTCACACTTTTGCACTGATTTTCTCCGGCTAAAACAAAGTTTCGCATGGGTTTGAATATCCTTATATATTAAGTTTCATGGATGTAGACTAAAAACTGACAGGAGTCTGGTTAGTAAAAATTTAAACAAAAATATATACGTGTACATAAATATATATAGAAAGAGGCTTGTGTTTACACAAATAGTACACAATTATAAATCATGTAGAATATATGTATAAACATAATTACACATAATAGTAAATTAAAGATGATTATCTCATAAGAAAACCGAAAAAAAAACTAATAGGGAATTAATTAAAATGGATGTTTTAAAGAATCTGCAAATTAGCTAGATATTTTGCAGATGAATGCAGTTCCACGACCCATCTATAACAAAGTTGTATTTTATTTTTTTTAAATAAATAGAGAGTTTTTAATATGAACATCAATACACAAAAAACAAAAATATAGGAGTATAGATATATAAATATGTTTCACATCATAGCAAAAGAATACCGTAGAGAAAAGAAAATTATCCAATACAAATATTAAATGTGGTTTTTCAAAGCAAAAATGATCAGTAACAACTCAGTCATAGAAACTTTGCATTGTAAAGAATTCCAGCTTAAGAATGGTTGTATCAATCTACTCAGAGTCGGGAGTGATACGAAAAACAATGACTGAAAAATTAAGTATATTTTATACAGCGATTCTAGTACCTGAGTACGTTATTCTTATCACCTCTGGCTATAAATATAATCGTCCAAATCTTTTTGATCAAAACCAATACACTTATGCTAAAAATTATGCAACCATTAATAAGTTCGGAAACTCGAATCCAAAAGAACACGGGTGGAGTTTGAGGCGAGGTGAGAAGGCACACTTTATTAAAGTGTGCTGTAGAGAGTTTTATGTCTTAACCAGGATATATTTTATCTAAAGCATATATATCCCCTAGGTAGGTATTATCATTCTGGGCTAAAGTTATCAGAGTGTAGTGGCAAAAAAGGTAGCAGGATCAGTATCCTGGGAGGTTGTGATTCGGGTTGATTTGAAATAAAGAATGGTAAATAAAGTCATGGCCAGAGATCAGTTAATTTGGAAGTCAATTTCTAGAAGCCGTTTAACACCTACTTTGTGATTAAACGCTTACAAACATTACAGTTGTGTCTTCTTGCTCTCTGTAGCAGTGCACCAAGCACAACTCATTTAACTTATACTTACAGGTACAATTATTTCAAGCCAGATTTGATATAAAAGTTTTAAAGGGAAGTTGAAGTGTGTATGTATGTATGTATGTATATCTGGTTAGGTAGTACTGGGTTACATGGTACCAGTAGCATATGACATGACCTGACTATAATATATATATATATATATATATATATATATATATATATATACACACATGGTCGGGTCACCGGCGACTAAACTGGTTCCCCACCAGAGTTGTTTGGTGAGGTAGGGGCTAGTGTCCCTGAAGGATTAAAAACAAGACCTTCCAAAGGGCGAATGAACCCTTTTTTGGGGTCAACGACCAACGAGCACCGTGTGTGTTTGTGTGTATGTATATGTGAGCTAAGACTCTGTAACATTATCTGTGTATAGGTACTCCCTCAGGCATTTGTCTATAAAAATGGTCCTGTGGCGATGGAAGTCATTTTCGGGCTCATGGACTTTAAGTGTCTGAGGGAGTGGCACTCGTTTGACAAGACGTTGCAATCATCATATCTGGTTAGAAGTAAACAAAAATGACAAACTGGTGCTACCAGATCAGGTGTCTATTTGCTCCCTAAGACGAAATGCACCTACATTGATTTCCTGTTTTTGTTTTCTGTTCTGTTTTGTAAAACTTAATTATGTTCTGCAAAAAACAAAAACAACAGCCCTCTTTCCCTTTCCCATTCCTTTTGTTTTCGTTCCTTCCCTACTTCCCAATCCCGTCGGTAGAGCATTAGAATACACCGACTGTCCCCCTGCAGAGAGTAGAAGCCTCTCAAAGGGGCCACCTCCTGGCCGTGGGTGGCGACCCGTAATGACTCGGAAAAGGATCCTGGTGGCTGAGCAACTGATATCTAGGGAAATTAAAGATATCAGTTGAAACACTCCACTTTGGCCTCATACAAGGCTAGACAGGCGGTGGGAGGGTCCCGATCCGATCAATCGGGTAGTTATGTCAAGCCCTAACACATCTTCTACTTTTCTATCAATTTCCTCTAAACCATAACAAATTCAGTTCCACCCTATACCACTATAAACTATATACATTTTTCCCTCTTTTCCATGTGTTAGAACGCGGTGGCTAGGGTCAAATGTGCCAAATGATTAAAGTCATGACATGGCTGTATAGTGCTGGAAGTTACCACAAATGACTTGGATTATGTAACTAAAGAATTATGGGTGCTCATGACTCCCATTTGGGACATGTATACTTTTTATGTAGCTCTGGCATGACAAGGCGAATGGGTTTCCCCCTTAACATGCCCCAATATTGGAATCCGAGGTGGGTGGGGGCATAAGCAATGAATTTAAAATATATATATACATGGCCAACTATAAAAACTCCAAGCGCCAACACGTCAACTCAGATAGTTCAGTTAATGAACTACGTCAAAACATCTTAAAAATTTATTGTATTGGAATCCACCAAAGAAACCAAAATAACTGACTTATCACCGTTTATTATACATAAAATTATATCGGCATATATTACGCCCCAAAATGTAAAAACTTTTAAAAATAAAACCCTACTGGTGGAAGTGGAAATAGAAAAACATGCCACTTTTCTCCTAGAAATGAAAACTTTCCAGAACATAAATATCAAAACTTATCCACACAAGAATCTGAATACATTCAAACGGTGTAGTAAAATCGAAAGACCTCTCAATGTGCACTACTGAAGAGATAACAAAAGAACTTAAAATCTAAGAGTAATAAACGTTAAAAGAATGACAATAAAAAAGAGAATCAGACTATACATACGAACACTTACATTATGCAGTTCGATAGGCCCACTATCCCAAAAGAAATAAAAATTGGGTTCAATGTTGAAAAGGTTGAACCCTTTATACCAAACTCACTTCGAGGTTTTAAATGCCAGAAGTTTGGGCACCATGAGGATGCATGTTGAGGACGAGCAGTGTGCGGCAGATGTGGCCAGAAATATCCAGACCACATTGTCAATGACTGCAATCTTGATTGCAAATGTGCAAATTGTGGAGAAAACCATCCTGCTTATGCTAGAGCATGCAGAATCTGGAAAAAAGAAAAGGAAGTAGTGTCAATAAAACATATCAAAAACATCTCCTTCCTCGAAGCCAGGAAAATAGTAGATGGATACATGAAGGAAAAGACGTGCTCTCAAGTCACCTCAAGTTGTATATCATCCAACATCACTAACCAAGACTCCAAATACGAAATACTAATAAACAAATAGTTACAATTGGGACCAAACGACTGACCCAAATTTATAAATTAAATCAAACCAAACATATCAAAAATTAATCATCCTATTAAATCATCAACTAATGTTACCAATAAAACAAATTCTCAACCAAAATAAGAACACGCAAGAAAACAAAGTCGATCAAAAGAAGAACCACAAAAATCACCAGTACGTCGTGCAGATGTTGAAAAAGGCGAAACCAAGGAAAAACAAAATCAGTTAAAAGGAAGACCACACAGGTCACCAATACGTTTTCTCTGTGGTGAAAAAAAAACACACTTGCAAAACAAACAAAAGATACATTTACCAAAAAACAAAATAATATAAAGAAATTACCATAAACAGAAACCATTACTACTACTACAAATAGATTTACGGAATTAGAAGACATGGAAACTGAAACTCCTAAAACCAAAAAAAAATTATCATGAATTACAAGATAATCTAATGGAATTGCGGTGGTTTGAAGGCAAATTACAATGAAATTTTATTGTTGCAAACCAAATTTAATCCTTGGGTTATTTGTCTCCAAGAAACCTTCCTTAAGAATGAGGACAATTTGAATATAAAACACTATCAACAATATAACTACATTCATAATACAGGACTTAGAGCCTCTATTTATAAAAAAGAACAAACCCCAGAGCCAAATTGATTAAAAACAAATTTGCAAGCGGTTGCCAGAAGAGCAACTTTACACAAACTGATAAGCATTTGTTCTTTATCCATATGAACAAATAGATGAAAATGAATTGGAGAATTAACGATCTTCTGAAAATCTTCGACAAGAACAACACCGGAAAAATCTTATCTTACATCAACGAAATAGGACTCTTCCAAAAAATATAACCCCAAAAAACCTTATATTCTGCAAAAACAAAAACAATCTGCTTTTCCCACTTTTCCATCCTCCTATTTTCGCCTTCTCTTTCTATCTCCCCCACTTACTGACTGGTTTTCAAACTTAAAATGCATCGATCAATAATACTGTAACTCTTTTCCCTCTCCCATTGCAAAATCCAATCATATTATGCAAGGTAGAGAAGAAAAATGACAAAATCCACTATAAAACAACCAAATCAAAAGCTACAAACTAACGATCGAAAATACAAGGAGCTTGAAGAATAAAAATCTCATATAAAATAATGGATACAACATCGAATACTATTCCCAAAACAACTGGATTCGGCATTAAATAACCCACAAAGAGTTGATATGCCGTTAAGCAAAACTAAAAAAAAAAAAAAAATGACAAAACAAATAGCCACAAAGTTTGTATTTTCTGGATCGCCGTTTCATCGAATGCAAAAAGAGAATCATTATTTTACTCTAAACTGATACAAATTATCAGCACAGGAAATTAGTTAATTTCTTTTAGTCTAGGGATTACTTACCTTGTACCAACTTATCCCTCGATAAATCTATAAAAAGGTGTAAGTGTTCAGAGAGAGGAATGGGTCGGGTGTAGCCAAAAGGAAGGGGAGTTAACGAGTGGGAGGAAGAAAAACAAAGGACAAGAGAGTGAAAAAGAAGTTTTAATATTACATATTTTTAAGGTTACATTTCTGTTCCGATTAACCCTACTAGTAATAACTAAGGAATGGCTCCTCGAATCTCCTAAATTTCGGCCTTACTAACGAATGCAGTTAAAGTTCATATACAGGACTAATGATTTATTGGTGATGTTATGATAATGATCCTCTCCAATTCGCAGTTCATACTCTGACCTTGAAAATGAATTTTCTAATTAGCTGAACAAATCTATAAACCATTTTTTTTACAATCTTCTAAAGCAGGACATTTTATAGCATGTATGTTTTCAGGAAGTTTAAAAAAGCGATGAAATGAGGCAAATATTTTTCTATATTTACTCGTGCGATATTCAATATGTATGTGCTGAATCTTCCAAACAAGTGCAGCCTAATGAATCACAAGAAAGCAAGGCTTATGATCAGCTTGATTTTTAACTTCCCTCTTGCTTCTTTATTTTCTTGTTGCTTTATTCTGTAACAAGTAGGAGCAATAGGCAGGCTACACTGCCTGTTAGCATAAGCAGTAATCAGACGTTATTATGTAGTTTGGGGTGAATGAAACAGAACTAATCAATGAAGTGGTGATGATGATGATGATGATGATACAAAAAAAGATTCGAATATAAAAAGTGAAAAAATCTATAAAAATGAAAAGTTTTAAATGGACAAAAAGAATGGGTCAAAGAAACTCTGCAAACGGAAAAGAAGGTTTCTAGTTTATTTCTAATATTTCTATTCTATCTTTTTATTCCGTCCTGTTTCTTAGAAATACTAAATAGCAAAGGTCTAACAATAAATACTAAAAAAAAACAAATGTTATTAATGGCAAGATTTAATTGTGAATTACAATCAGTGCATCTTCCTTAACGTTTAATATTAATCGAATCATTGCCGGCTGACATCTGCCGAATGATGCCAGCCTCAGACACTACTGATGATCAAGAGATGCCCAAAAGAAATACAGTAAAGCTTAAATACATTAAAAAAAATTTGTAATGATATAGCTTTGCCTTAATTCAGTTCTGTGTGTCTGGTCATTGTCCTTATTATTGCGTACAGTTATAGACATGTTATAAAATTTATTTATAAACATATTTTGGGTTCACAACCGCAGACATGTTTCAGTTGTAGCTGAGAATTGGCCAAGTTTGGTCAAGCTAAGTTCATACTACAGCGGTATATTCGTACTACAAAATCAACCTCAGTTAAACTGATTCCCAGCAAAAATTAAAACATATCTGCAATTGTGTAGCCAAAAACGTTCGTGCAAAGAAAATAAAATTACACTGAATAAAAATATTGCTCTATTGATTATTCCACACTATTATATAAAAATAAAAACGATTAATTTCTATAAACAAAACCTCACTAGAACTTTCTCTCTCTTATTATATATATATATATATATATATATATATATATATATATATATATATAAGTGAACGTGTCTGTGTGTCTGTATGTGTACATTTCCCTACGCAATAACTTTGTCAATTTTTAGTCTACAGACTCGAAATTTGATATACAGAGTACTGAGATTTGGGAAAATCTATGCGATCGGTTTTCGGCCATGAATTTGGCTGTTAAGGGGTCAAAATTCAACGATTTGATCTTTGAGAACTCTACCAAACTCCTCCGACAAGTTTGTGTCTAAACACTTAAAATTTTAGATAGATTTCTTGGACATGGATCTAACTTAATAACTTGATGTAAGCCCAAAACAATATATGTTAAGAGGACATAATAGGGGTCAAAGTTAAAAAAATTGACCATTTTTTTTTTGCTCAGCATACAGCTCCAAACACCCGGACAACGCCGGGCACCCATGCTAGTACATATATATTAGTGTTGAGATGAATAATGAGATTTGAGAATAAAAAAAAACTGGAACTTGGGGGTATCAAATTCGAAAAAATCTGTGCCTATTTTCTGATGTCAAAAACGATTCTTTTAATTGTCCTTTATATTTGACTAGCGGGGCTACCCGGCGTTGCTCGGGACCGTATACACAATGAAAAAATTGAATTTGGTTTTGTAATATATTTATTATTCTTATGAGAGAGGAATTTTGTATGTTTATGTATCATTTGCTATTTCGAGCAAAAGAATATTTTACCTACATAAGACGGGTATTACACACATGAAATAATTGTACCTTACTTAGGGTAGGTAATTTACAGCATGTATATGCAAGGACAGGTAATATGCAACACATTTATCTCATCAAATCACAAGCGATACCAGGAATTTTGCTAATATATATTCTCACCTAATTCATTCAATTCCGGGCAACGCTGGGTGTTTTGCTAGTATATATCTCAATCAATCTCAGGAAATCCTGGGCGACGCAAGGTATTCTGTTAATATATATTTCAATCAATCTAATTCAATCCAAGGCAACGCCCAGTATTCTGCTAGTATATATTTGCATCTATCTCATTACATCCCAGGTGACCATGTATTCTGCTTGCATACATTTGCATGTATCTCATTGAATCCAGGGTGACTCCTGGTAATCTGTAAGTATATATGTTGACGTATCTCGTTGAATCCCATAATTCTTGGATTGTTATACATTTCCACAATTTAACCCACATTATCGCTCACATGTCTAAAATAATAACTTTAAGACATTGCCTTGGCTGGTTTTTCATTACAAACACCTCATCCAAATAACTCACATTTAATCATTTTTCATATTTTTTTGATATGTTACTAATTTACACAACCATGTCACATGATTTAACTTACATTATTGCCTCCACCCTTACTAAAATAAAAACATTGATACATAGGCTATGGTATGTTACTAATTTCTGCTATCATTTTTCATGAGTAAATCCACGTTATCGCCCCCTTCTATCACTAAAACAATTACTTTTAGACATTGTATGGCTGGTTATTTCATTACAAACCCACCAACAAAGTCACTCACATTATATCATTTTTCATAATTCTTGGATATGTTACTAATTTCGACGATTATTTTTAATGAAGTAACCCAAATAATCGCCACCTATTGCTAAAATAATAACTTTCATACATTGTCTGGTATATCTACTTCATTATGAATATACCAATCAAATAACTCACATTTCATCATTTTTCATAATTTTTGGATATGTTGCTAATTTCAACCATCATTTTTTCTGAGTTCAATCACATAATCCCTCTCCTCTTACTAAAATAATACCTTTGAAGCATTTCTAAGCTGTTTATTTCATTACAAACACATCAATAAAATACCTCACATTTCATCATTTTTCATAATTCTTGGATATGTTATGAATTTCGACAATCAAATTTAATGAGTGCGCACATCTAATCGCCCAATTCTTATTAAAATAATAAATTTACTACATTGACTAGGCTGTTTATTTCATTATAAACACACCAATCAAATAACTAAAACTTCATTTTTCATAATTCTTGGATATGTTACTAATTTCGACAATAATTTTTCAAGAGTTAATCCACATTATCGCCACCTGCTATTACTAAAATGATAACTTTCAGACATTGTATGGCTTTTTTTTCATTACAAACACACCTATCAAGTTACTCACATTTTACCATTTTTCATAATTCTTGGATATGTTACTAATTTCGAGAATTATTTTTTAATAAAGTAACCCAAATAATCGCCCCCTCATTAACCGCCATGATCCCGTTCCTCGTACAAAAATATTAACTTTGATACATCTTCTAGCCTGTCTATTTCATTACGAACACACCAATCAAATAACTCACATTTAATCATTGTTCATAATTATATGATATGTTACTAATTTCGACAATCATTGTTTAAGATTTAACCCGCATAATCGACCCCTTCTTGCTAAAATAAAAACTTTCAGACAATATCTGGGCTGTTTATTTCATTATAAATACACCAATCCAATAACTTACATTTAATAACTTTTCATAATTCTTTATAATACTAATTTCGACAATCGTTTTTCATGATTTAACCCACATAATCCCCTTTCCCCTAGCTAAAATAATAACTTTGAGACATTGTCTCTGGTTATTTCATGATAAACACATCAATCAAATAACTCACATTTTATCATTTTTCATAATTCTTGGATATGTTACTAATTTCAACAATCATTTTTAATTATATAACCCACATAACCGACCCACTCTTACTAAAATATTACCTTTAAGACTATATCTGGCCTATTCATTTCATTATAAACACATCAATCCAATAACTTACATTTAATCACTTTTCATAATTCTTGGATATGTTACTAATTTCGACAATCGTTTTTTTATAATTTAACCCACATAATATCATTTTCTTTTGCTAAAATAATTACTTTGTGAGATTGTCTGACTGGTTATTTCATTACAAACACATTAATCAAATACCTCACATTTTATCATATTTCATAATTCTTGGATATGTTACTAATTTTGACAATCATTTTTCATGATTTAACCCACATAATCCCTTTTCCTCCTACTAAAATTATAACTTACAGATATTATCTGGCTAGTTATTTTATTATAAACACAGCAATCAAATAACTCACATTTCATCATTTTTCATAATTCCTGGATATGTTACTAATTTCAACAGTCATTAATATTAATTTTAAACAACCAATAAAACTTAAATCTGCATACTATCCACGAAACGTGTATTTTTTACGTTTGAGAAAATATATGCACATGTAACGTGTTTTTATGGTAATCAGGGGAAAATAACTCTGAAATTAAATATTTAGTGATTTATAAAGAATCGCAATCAGAATCAGAAATTGTATCAGAACCGGGAAAATTACTGGCATCGCCCCATCACTAATATATATATATATATGTGTGTGTGTGTGTGTGTGTTTCAGAGATTTATTCACAGCACAAAATTAAAGAATACAAGATCTAAATGTTCAGAATTTACATGCTTTCATAGAGCATAGTCTGCTGGTTATTAAATTCAAATGAAAAACTAAACTGTTTTTGCTACAATTTGAAAAAGTAAACATGCAATCATTCATAGTTTTAACTTTATTACTTTTATTTTTAATATAAATTCATTATCACTGCTGCTACCAGGTCAGGCTGTATGAAGATACTGGCTTCCTTACCTAAAATGCACCTAACATTAGATTCATTTTTTTTTCATTCTCCTTTAACAAAAAAAAAAAAAAAAATGATGTACTGCAAATCCAAAAAGAAAAAAAAAAGATAAAAAGAAGAAAAGAAATTCCACTACAAAACAAACAAAACAAACGCCATGAATAAATAAATAAGTAAAGAACGTTAAAGCTTTTATAAAAAAAAAAAGTGGATTCGGTATTAAATAACACGAAAAGGGTTGATATGCCGTAAAACAAAACTAAACTAATGATAGATCTCCAGGATGCGAAAAATACATAAATCATTCACTGGTTGAATATTAGTATATTCGGATGGTTATAATAACCTGACCAGAGTTAGTTTGCAAGTTAATTTCTAAAAGCCATCAAACATGTCAACATAAAAAAAAAAAAAAAAAATTATGAAATAGAATTTGCTGAAAACATCAAATTCTGTTTAATGTAAAAATAGCAGATAAGTTTTGGTGAGTATTTTTTGGATTACTGTTTTTATCAACGTTTCGATAGATATAACCTATGACCTACAGGTGTATGTTATGAGACTCAGAAGTCTACAGGGACTTTTGAACAGAAACCTTTATTTTATTCACAGAGGTAGCATGTTTTGTCAGCACTCATCTTATGCAATTTGCAGTTATATACCTTTAACTTCCGGAGGAGTGTCAGAACAGAATTTTACTAAAAACTTTATCCATTCTGCCACGATTTCTTTGCAGACAATTCTAGTATGAATTTTTGGAGCCTTAAACCTGTTCTAGCTTTTAAATGCACAATTTTTACTAACTCATTATAGATCACTATATATATATATATATATATATATATATATATATATAGAGAGAGAGAGAGAGAGAGAGAGAGAGAGAGTAGTGTTGGGACAATTAATCAGAAGCGAGAATCGGAAAATCAGGACTTTTTTGGATATCAAAATTGAAGTCAGTATCGGAAAAGTGTGTGACTATTTTCCAATGCCAAAAATGATTCCTTTAATTATCGTTTATTCTTTGATTTTGTTTAAAAAGAAAATCTTGAACTGGTGGTATTATAGTAATAATAGAATAAATATTTATTGATTTAAAACTACTAGTAAAACTTACATCTACAGATTAGCCCCCACAAGTGTGTTGTTATGGTTGAGAAAATATATGCACATTTAACATGTACTTTTAAAGTAATCGGGCAAAAATAAAAACTTTATAGTTAAATATTTAGTGATTTATAAAGGATCAGAATCGGTAATTGTATCTGAATTGGGAATTTATTACGAAACTGGTAGTTATCTCAGAATCGGGAAAAATATTGAAATCGTCCCATCACTAACTTATATATATATATATATATATATATATATATATATATATATAGTAATAGGAAGTTATAAAAATATATGTGGCAATTAAGAGAACACATAATATTCCGCTCTTCATTCTCGTAAAAATTCGTCAGGCTTTATGCAAAGAGTTGTGGTTACCTCGCGTTTTTATATAAGCACATGCTATTGGACTTTTAGTTAGCCAATAAGCTTCCTAGTTTCCACCGCCCCCATTCTAATCAACGAATATGCGGGCACTTTCAGGACAAAGGTAAGTTGACCTTAGGTTCACCCCTTCCTTTGTGTGTGTTTTTCATGGGAAGAGTAGATATCTAAGTAAGCTGACCTATTTACAATCTAGTTGTAGTTAAAAAAAAAACAAAAAAAAAAACGAGGACAACGTTAGGTATGTAATTTTTTTTCTATAATTCGGATATTATTTTAGTTTTTATATATATATATATATAATTTTTTTTGTATTTGTATGTTTTACATTATATATATATATAGATAGATAGATAGTAGTTTAAAGAATCCAAATAATACAAATTATCAATCTTCTTACCAGAAATTCAGTAATATAAGTTTTAATCAGTTTTACAATCCAACTCAGACTGTAATAGTTCAACAACACCACCGTTTCAAGTCACAATCTTCCTCTCATATGCCTTTAAAGAAAGACATTAATAAATTTAGATAGGAAAATATAGTTTTATTCCTATCGTTAATTTTAATCTAAGAGCCAGATATGAATTTATTTTCATTTTGTTACGAATATTGAACATTGGGGAATTTATGATGCTTGCTCTATTCAAACAAACAAAAACAAAAACAAAAAACTGAATTCTTACCCGACTCCGAAGATGGCTTAGAACGAGAAGAGTTTAAAATCTCAATCAATAATTTCTGGATTTATGTACGAAACTTTGTAAAATGTTGTTTTGGACAAGTGAAAGATACGGAAATGCAGAGATATAGGAAAGGGGAGATAGAAGGAAGATTTTAAAGAGAAACAAAGATATCAGCAGTAAAAAAAACGCATGTCAAGCAAGGTATTGAAAATGTCAAGGGTTGTTAAGTTGGAGAATATATATATAGCACCAGGCGACGCAATACCAAACAAGAAAATAAATTTGCTAGAAGTTGAGACGAAAATATGAATTTTATATGAGTTTAAATTACGACGTTCTCTATTAGATTGTCTGTTCACTTTAATAGAATATTGGAACAATAAACCATTTTCTTTGGTGAATATTTCCTTCGCAGGCTTTTCAATTTATATAAATACTTCCGTCGAGATAATGATGATTTAGTTTTGTTTCTTTCAGAAACCTCTTAGTATCCTCCATATTTACCAAGCTAGCATTCGTTCATGCTTGGAGTATAACTCCACATTAAGACTGATGCATCAACCTTTAGTCTCTCTCTCTCTTAGACATCATGTAAAAGAAAGTCTCTAATCGAATAGGTCTTTCACTGTCTACCAAATCTCAGCCTCTGCCTCATCACCGCAATGTTGTATATCTGAACTTGCCTTACAAGTACTTCCCCGGAATGTTCCGCTATGAATTACTGCACTTGTACCCCCTCAATATAAATACTCCGAACTAGCAACAAAATTAAACCCACCTCACTGCAGAAATTCTTAGATACCAGAAAGCTTCTATTCTAATAATTCTTTGAACCTTTATAATTGTTTAGGTACAACTTAAAAATAATACTTATTTTTCTTGGTTCAAAAAAGGGAGAACTATCATCGTCTTAGGGAAAAAGAGGATCTGCCATGACGGTTTGAGATATAAACGAATGTGTCTCACACCAGGCTTTTAATCATCATGCATTAAACAGCTTCTACCTTACGATTTAATCTGTAAGTTTTTGAATAAATCTGTTTATTTTTAGGTGATAAACCGATAACGTATCAGACGTAACAAGAATTACCTCTACTCCCCTTTTTCTTCGAATATATATAAACATGCAGAAATTTTAAAGCAATGTTATGAGAAATCTCGTTGCATAACTCCTCACTTAGAATGCCCTTTATAAATCTGGACTAATCACAGTAGCTTATTACCTGCCTGTAGTAATCTACCTTGTTTGGGAGTGAATAAAAAGTAAGTGTTTTTCAAAGTATTTCTTTCTTTTTTTTTCAAATTACAGTTTTGTTCTTTGATCGTTTATTTATATTCCTTGTCTTCCAAACTTTGTTTTTATAAATCTCGTCTAATTCATGGAGGTTGTGCACTAGATGTTCATATTTTTTACACTGAGAATCACAGACATGTTTACGAGTATAACAATTCTTTGAGGTTGTCAATAATCTGTTTTATTATTATTATTATTTTTTAAGCAAGATGTCATCGTCCTCCCATATACAGTGACTAATATTCCCAAAGGCTCAGGTACTAACTAGGCTCAACATTACTTTTAGTGATTATGCTGTATATTCTAATAGATACATATTAGAAGAAACTCTAATAGTGTTGTACATGCATATCCGGATTAAAAGAACATAAGAGAATTCCAAGTATTAACTGGTGCTACCAGATCAGGCTGTCTATTGGCTTCCTGAGACGAAATGCACCTACATCGATGTTCCTTTTTGTTTTTCTATTCTCTTTTGTAAAACTTAATTATGTTATACAAAACCAAAAACAAAAACAACAGCCCCCCCCTTTATTTCTTCCCCTACTTCCCAGTCCTGGATATGACCTTAAACTATATCCAGTAGTGAGGCCCCAGTTTGTGGGCTTTGGGGAGTGTGGAGCCACCCTTTAGTTGCCATGCTCCCAGGTCCACTCTGACCCGGAGTGGTAGTACCTGTTAGGGTCCCAACTATGGGTTAAATAGAAACCGACTTGAAAACAACAAATATATTCTATTAAAAATTTTTCTTCAAAAGCTTTGGATTCGGCATTAAATAACCTGAAAAGAGTTGATATGCCATAAAACAAAAACAACCAACCCAGTATTAAGACTAAGAAAGATACAAAGCAGATTGAGCTAGCAAGTCTTGTGAACCAAATATATTTATTTTCCTTGGGTACTATATGACATGCATATAGATGAAGATTGATAGCAGACACCGCTGTTGTGACTAGTCATTCCTTCAAATAATTGCTGAAAACGCTATGATTGCATGATTTGGAACTCTTATATTCTCATTTTCTTGAAAACTAACAGGGAGACCCGACCTTGCCCGGGATTAAAGGAGGTTGAACGAATGTTTCACCCTCCCATATCTTATTGTCATCGAAATCAGCAACATCGCCCATCTTTTAATCCTTCCCTCAGTTATTTAATCCACAATACATTGCACTGTAGAGAACCGACAGATGATTTTATAAAATAATTTTATATAATGGCTTGAATTAAAATTTTAAATGCAAAAGTCAAGTATCATGGTTAAATTGTGATCGAAACGAAAGCAGTTATTTTGAACGTACTCCCTGTCATATCAAAGTCTACTGTTGACTGTATATGCCAGGCCTTTCTGCTTGTGTGGTAATAAAACTTCTCAAATGCATTTGTGATGTTAAGCTGCATAAAGTGTTAACTTAGTCCAAATCGCCTGTTCCTTTTTTCATCGAATGTTTTATGATTATCGATACTTATCGAAGACATTGCAATATAAAACCTATTCGAGAACGCTGCCATCCACATTTGTACATTTGTACAATTTGTGTGAAATTACAACATGAAATGGCCCAGCCATTTAGGTGCCCATAGGGAACGAACATTTACACATATAGTTTTATTTTATATAATAGTAGAGATTTAAAAAATAAAAGAAATACGTCAAGACATATGTTACCACTGTTGTTTTATTTACGCATTGTGCAGTATGATGATGTATGGAAGTAACACCTGGCCAGTGATTGTTGAGGATATTGTATTGCATGGAGTGAGAGTTTTGAATCTGACATGCGGTATATATGTCGCATTCAACAGACCTGAGACTGTGAAAATGACTCATATGTACATAAACTTTATAGATGCAATCTCAAGCTCTTTCTTTATTGTTTTGTTATTTCTTTTTTAATTCTGCATCTTTTAAAATTAGTATTCCTTCTCCATGAAATCCTTTTTGGTCCTCTGATTTATCGGAAAAAGACCTATGTTTTCAGTAGCGTCCGGATGATTGCCAGATTAGCGCCTATTAGTTTTTCCTGAAATTTTGCCACTGATTATATTTCATTAAATAGATCTGCACAGTTTAAAACTTTATTTTTTTTTGCAAAAGTTCCAATTGCATCCCCAAGGGCTCAAAAATAGGCAAAAATGTCCCCAAATTGCCAAAAATGAAATGTTTTGCCCGTTTGATCCATCGATTAAAATTTTCTGAAACTTAGCCAAAATGTGGAGCCCATTGTTAACATAAATCCAGTGTGGGTGACCCAGGCAAAATTAGGGTTCGCATCCCCGGGAAGCTTTAGTGCTAAAAACGCCCCTTTCTGTGTCTCTTTTTTCATATTTCTCAACTAAACCTTGATATGTCTGACTATATAGTGGTTTTTCACGGTCGTCAACTGAAATATACATTTGTTAAGGCCTTAAACTGCACCGTTATCCATTTACACTAGGATTTGGTGTCCCCAGATGCTCAAAAGAGGTCAAAATGGCCCAAACTGTCACTTTTTGCCTCATAGCGTTTGATCCATCCATAAGATTTTCCTGAAACTTGGCCAAAATGTGGAAGTCATTATTCTTAACATTAATTCTGTATGAGTGACCCTGGCAAAATTCTGGTCCGCATCCCTCTGGGATTTTTAGGCTAAAAAGCATACCTTTTTGGAGAAAATGAAGGCAACATTAACCTTTTACACTTCTCACATTGATCATTTATTCACTATTTTTTGTGGCGTCATCTTGCATGCAGCATCAGAAGGGGGCCACGCACCCACAGCTTGTTTCATTTGTATTTATTTCCTTCTTCTTACTTTCGGTTCACCTATGCATTAATAAATCTAGGAAAGTATCATCTACTCGCTTTTTTTAAAGTCATCCATTTCAATCCTTGCATACTATTGTTCAGCCTCCAACTGATAACCTCATTAATCCTTATCTTCGAATTGCTTTTGGCCTAGTAAGTTGTCACTAATTACTATCAAATAAATAGATCCTAGGTTACATCGAATCCTGTTAGTGAAAATGCAGACTTCAACGAGGTCGTCTTCAAGTCCAATATGAACAAATACTTTCCATACTTTTCTTAAGTTTAGTTAATATTTTTTCAATCCTCTTATCGTGTTATTTATCATCAAGCTGGGGACGTCAATCATCCGTATCCTTGAGGTGCTTTTTGTCCGGAGAAAGTGGTGACTTATAACTATTAAAAATGCTCCCAAGCTTTAGTTGATTAACAACTTGTCTTTAATAAATCATGTATAACAGATTAGACAAACCAAATGTTTATTGAAACTATTTCGAGCAACATAACATTGTTATTTTTCTCTAAATCTTCAAGTATTAAAATTAGTATTCGTTTCTCTTTAATTCTTTTAAATTTCTTTGTTTTGAATTTATAATAAATCTAGCTTTCTTAATTTTCACATTTTCAGCTATTTTCAAATCAAGATTTCGCATTTGTTTTTTTATGGTTCTTTATTTCTCCTGAGTTTTATTCGGTTCTCAGCTTTATTCACTTCTAGTAAAACGATATTAAGATTTTATTTATTTTCATTTATTTCTTGATAGTTTTGCAATTCATAAGCAAAGTAAAGTCCTTCGTTTTTTTTTCAATTCTTATCAATTTACAAATCTTTTGTTTATGTTAAACAGTAGTTTTTTAAAAGTTTACACTTGCTTTTGCAAATCTTCTCGAGCTAAAATTTACTCATAATTTATGGTAGCAAAATATCAGATATAAAAATAAAACAACGATATTTCTTTACACTTGTTTATTGCCTTTTCTCAGATAGTTCAATAGCGAAGTTAGAAAACCAAATTTGGCGCCAATATGAATCAAATTAAAAAGTTTTTTGGCTTTTGATTAAAATTCTAAATCGCTTCTACAAATAAGAACGAATAATGCTAAAATAAGCAAGATATAGAATGGAAACGAGTGAATGTATTAAGTTTTCAAAAACAACCGCCTATACAAACAGTTTATAACTAGAAATGGTGCCAAGAAATAAATATGGACATTTTTATTTCTGACAATTTAAGAAAAGAGTTTACATATACAGAATACTAAAAGAAACGTGTGTGTATATATATATATATATAGAGAGAGAGAGAGAGAGAGAGAGCGAGAGAGAGAGAGGTGTATACATTATTAAAATAACTGATTTAAAACTTAACACCTCAACTGAAAATATCTATATCATTTTCTCCAACTCCTATTAGGTTTAGTTTTATGCGAAATTGTGAAAATACATTTCTTGCAAATGTTTGTGAAAGTTTAACACATATACTGCATCAATTAATAAATATTAAAATCTCAAATATATAGAATCTGCATTGAATTCGAATAAGATTCTCTGAATTTTAATTTGTTATTCAGACCCCTTAAGTTTAAGCATGAATTTTTGTTTCCTATAGTCAAATCTATATAATGTATATCCAAACATTCGAATAAGTATTATAGACATAAAATTTAGTATCATATTTTTATTTTTCATTTTGTAAGGGCACAAAAAAGTGGTGCAAAAATTGCTTGTTTGTGGATTTCTTCCTATCCTGGGTTGAGCATAGTGGGAAGTGAAATAAACTGCTTCTAGCATATAACGTGATGCGCGTTGAGTAGACAAATAGAGCTTAGTCGTTTGGACAATGTTAGGTCAGTGTAATTTCTCATACCCACTTTAGCAACAGCCAACTAGCGTAAACAGTCAGTGGATGACTCTCCCTCTCTCGATATATATATATATATATATATATATATATATATATATATATATATATATATATATATATATATATATATAGTGTGTGTGTGTGTGTGAAAATAAAGAGCCAATAGTACAAATAGCTTCCCAGAACGACTCCCAAGACTCCCATAACGTTAGAAATTTGAAATTGGATAACATAATTACTATGCATTTGAGAAATGCATAAAAACCAAAGTCATGCCGTCTAGGAAGACATTACTATCCTTACAAGTTATGTATGCCTGTTTGTTTAAGTGTATTTCTTTCAGGACAGTGTGTGAAAGTCCTAAATAAAGCAAAGAATTATGCTTAAGTGATGGGTAAAGCAAAGATTACAACTTATTTCCAGCTATGTGAAGTGCTTGACGGCCATTGTCTGTATGCCTACCCCACAGAGTTCGAGTGACATGCTCAGCCAGCCATTACAGCGCTAAAATCCTATGTGTTCAAATGCATACCAGACATTAGTGAGGATAGAATTCACCGAGATTTTCTTTCTAAATGTTTATGCGAAATTACTTCTATATACATATGGACAAGCAACATACATCAACAAATCTGTCATGCAATGTAGTTTGCATGAATGCGACTATAAAAATACATATTATATAAATCTCTACCGATACCTTTATTTATATAAAGTAGATAGATGTATACGTTTCTAAATTTTTGAGATGAGGATTGATATGTTATTTGGATGGTTCAGACTGCTGTTCTCATATGGTTTGCTATTTTCATAACGTTTCGGCCAATGTATTCTCCGGCCTTCTTCAGGTGTATTTTGATAATAGCTCTTATTTGTGAACTAGTCTGGGTACTCGGCGTTGCCCAGGTGTTTGGAGATGTCTCTTGAGCAAAAAAAAAAAAAGTGGTAGTGAACAGGCAGGTTCGAACCTGTACCACGAAGAAGGAAAAGAACATAAAACAAACGTGATGTCTTTGACCGTGTAAAACTCTTAAGTAATTCACAATTGTATTCTTAGTATCGTTTGCATTGAGTTAACCTTCTACAAGGTCCCCTGGTACGACAAATAAAATACTAGGTAAAATTCAGTTGCAAGTTCTGTTAAACATTTATTATTAAAAAAAATATATATATATATATATTATATACGATTAATTATACAGAAACCATAGTATATATTATTTCTTCTTTATTTTTGAGATTTATTTTTAACAGCATAATATCATAGCCTTACATTGCGATGGAACTTGAAAATAGAAAAATGTGAAATCCGCTTGGCTTTATTACTGGCACTCAATTATTACGCCTTTCCAAGGATTAGATGATCGTTGGGTTTTCATCTCACAATGGGGCACAATTGGACAGGTCCTGTCAAGTGACATAGTTATCCGTGAATAGAAAGTGTCCCTCATGTGTTAAGTAGTTATCAAAAAAGCTAGAATGGAATTCGAAAAATAGGCTGTTATTTATGATTAGGTTGCCAATGATTAACTAAGGCAATAGCACAAAGTCATTGCCAATCTCGCAAGTGTTATTAAAGCAAGCCATCATAATGGAATACAGAATAAACAGTTTTTACTCTATTTTATTAGACGAATAGTTCATTCATACAGATCAATATCTCTAGTTAAGCTGGTCTCTGGCTAGTCACTGGTCTTTCTGAAAACGGAAGTAATATACTATAATATATAGTGATCTCTACTAGTTTATAAAAGGATATATATATGTGCGTGATTTCTATGCGAGTTCGTTTCCTATGGACTCGAAAACGGCTAAACCGATTTTTATGAAATTTCATTAGAAGGCACTTCATGTTTCTGGCAGTGTGCTTAGGTAGGTTGTGTATCAGAATATCTTCAATAAGTATTAATGATCGATAATCGAAACAATCCAATGAAAGGAGGACCAGGCGATTTTGACAAAGGTGAACACCTTACACAGCCTAACATCACAATGAAATTTGATAAGTTTTATTACCACACAAGCCGAAAGGTCTCACATATAAAATCAACAGTTGGTTCATTGATATGACAGGGGCGCGTTCGAAATGGATGTTTCTGTTTAGAACACAACTAAAGCAGGATACTTGGCTTTTACATTTTAAACTTTAATTCAAGCAATTATAAAAAATAATTCTAGAAAATCAGCAGTAGGTTCTCTACAGTGCAATATAGATTACAACGTCTCGTGGACTACGTCACTGTGGAAAGGAATGTGAAATTTCCTTCTGGTGCACCGCGATGGGTCCTTAACCAAAGTAGGCAATCAATCGATTTGATTGAGAAATGGGCGATTTCCCCTATTTCCATGACAAAAATATGAGAGAGCGAAATATTCATTGATCGTTATTCAGTCCCGGACAACGTCGTGTCTTCCTGCTAGTAAGTAGTAAAACAACACGGCTAAAACAAACCACAAGTTTAAGCTTCTTGAAATTCATAAAAGTGGCCACAATGACGTGTTTCATAACACACGTCTTAAGTAATAATCAATTTTAAATGCCAGTTTTCTATAGGTTGAAAGTTCAGTCCTCAGTGTGAGAGATACTACGAATAAAGTTACAAATTACCAGGTGACGCCCCCTCCCCCGCACTAAAAAAAATATTAGACAAAACCCATATAAGCTATATATTTTATCAACTTTTATAAAATGTCAAATTAATTTTTAGACTTAAAATTAACCTTTGAATATGACATGTTGAGGAATAATTTTTTGAATATTTTCTGCATATTCTAGAAAATAAATAAAATTAACTGTTATAAAAAATATAGGTTGTGTTTTGTGGGGAAGAGGTCAACCTGTACTTAATACTTCTAGTTGGTTATGGCTGACGTAATGAGAACAAGCTACTCCTGTGGATTAAATAAAGCGTTCTGCTGGAAATTCTGTACAGATTCCTGGGTTTTATGCACCTGAAGAACGTGAGAGGTTACATCGGCCGAAACTTTCTGAAGAATAACATCAAGATGAGAACAGCAGTCTGACCAATCCAAATAACACAAATTCCGAAATATGTATTTCATGTAATACTTCATTAATGTGTATTTTTTGCAGCATCCAATTATGGTACAAATCTGTTTTACAGTGCCTTTGTTGCTACTGGACACTATGGTTCTGTTTAGTCAAGGGAGGTCCACGCTCCCAGGTTTTACCTTCTTTCTTGGAAGAGGTTATTTTATTTAGGAACATAGTGAATGCCGAATAGACTACTCCGGCATTTATTGTAGGTCAGAACAGGTTTGACTCAGAATCACACCTGACTTTGTTTCCTAGCAAGAAAGTAAATATGTACCTTGCGTATAGTCTATCAGAACCACATTTTTAATGTAGTTTTTACAGGAATCGTTGATTATAGATATTTCCGGTATTATCATGATTTCCAAATATTAAACAATATGTATCTATTGTAGAGTATAAATCCACTTTCTATAGTTCATTAGAACCACATTTTAAATGTAGTTAAAATAAAAATTTAAGCAGTTAAGATCAAATTTTCTCGGTATTATCATAATTTCCGAATCTTATAGTTATAAACACAAGAAAGCGTGTTTTCCTTCAGCTATAATTCAAATTACATCTTGTATTAAATTGCTTAATACAGGAGTGTACACATCTGTTCAACATGACTACATCTAAATGATCCACCACTCACTAAAAATGCAAAACATTTATAAATATATTGTAAATTATATTTTTATGTAGAGTATATGCAGGTGTACGATGCATTATTGTATCAACCTATATCGCACAGTACAGATCTGTAGATTTTTGTCATTACCTTACTCTAATGACTTGCATTAGATGGAATCAGTCAGTGATGCATAGTTCGGACAGTAGCTGCTAATACCCAGCATCCAGCAGACTTATAGATGCTCATCAGTCATGGTGGAGCAGTATTTGGACTTAATGATCTTCAAGTGGGAAAAGACTGACTCATATAAATAAGTACACCTAAATAATGCAATCAAGAAGGTGGCACATTCATTGGTGTTGGGGTCTTCTGTGAGTAAGTTCTATAAGTGTTCTTGAGCTCTGCATCAGCTGAATGTCAGCGTATAGTGTCAGAATATCATCTCTTATTCCAGAAGAGTTTAGGTTGCAATTTTAGATGCGAGTGAAACAACCTCAGCATCTTTTTAGAAGGGGCAGCACATGAATGTGGCTATTAGCCCGAGTAAAGCAAAGTCTTTGAAAGCGTTTGTTGAACTCTGACAGATAACTGCCAATTTGTTTTAACTCTCAAGTTGCGCACTTGACTGTGTCTCTGGCTCTGCCGCAAGTTTCTAACAGTTTGCCAGCACTAACGGTTTTCTTTTCAATACCATACGATCTACCCACAAAATCTCTGCGATCGACCAGTCAATCACGATCGACGTAATGGGCACCTCGGGTTTAATACAATATTGTCTTTAGGCATAAGATGATCCAAGGTTTCAAATGCCATAAACAGATCTGAGTAGTTTGTTAATTTTGTTCGTCACGACTTTATCAAAATTATTTAACTTACTTTTATTTAATTAATTAACTTACAGCAAACTTGAGCATGCGTGAATTAATTTTAAATAAGTTTCAGAAACAGTGAACAAGTTTAAACTAGAAAAATAAGTATGAATTTCACCTTTACAAGCAATGATTACAGATACGAGAGATTTTTAAAAAGATTCATTATAGTTCTACAATTAGTATTATCTAATTTAGATTGGTGTATTTGTGAAGATACATCTGCAGAAGGTCGGAGATTACATAGATCGAAATATTATGAAAATAACGCTCGAAATGAGAATAGTAATCTGGAGAATTCAAATAATACAATGCTGTTTGATATTCGAATTTAACAAGATAAGGAACGAATCGGCAAAGAATTTAAATTAACAAACTGATCATGAGTCCTATTGCTAAGAATGGACGTGTTATATTCGATGCCTCCATTCGATCTCAATAGATAAAGGATACCCGCTGTGGGGGCAGCTGCGCGTGTAATTGTATAGCAAAGGTTGCGCAATCTCCAACCACACCTCTCCTGAATCAGCACTATTTGAGTCCAGTGGCAAGCAGAAGTCCAAGACGACTGGAAACAATGTCGAGATTAGCAGAGAGCACATACAGCACCTGGAAGTCTCGAATAGTCACCCATTTAGTACTGACCAGGTTAAACGTTGCTTAACTTCGGTGATCCAGCGGAAACCGGTGTGTCAACGTGATTATGCCGTATATTAGCATATGTTTTATCGTTATTTCCATGGCAGGTGCTCGTCTGAACTCCAATCTCTGGTCCCCCCTCACCAATCTTTCACGAAAAACACCCGTCTAGCTGAATCCACTCCAATCTCTGGTCCCCCCCCCGCCAATCTTTCATGAAAAACACCAGTCTAGATGAATCCACTGGGAAAAATTTCCCCCACTCTATATCTGTGCCTAAATCAAAACGCGGATTCCATGAACAAAGCTTCTTTCTTAGATCTGCACGCCTGTGGAACTCTGTTCCGTCTGCCTGCTTCCCACCGGACTACAACTTGGATGTCTTCAAATTCCTAATGAACCGCCCCCTTAAGTTAAAAAATTCCTAATGAACCGCTCCCTTAAGTAAACACTTCATCAAATCTCCACACTAACGTAATGTACTTGCAATAACCTTATTCCTGAGTGGCTTCCGGGCCTTGATATATGGTGATCACTGTGTAAAAGAAAAGAAATGTTATTTATATGAAGTTGCTTAGTAATCATCTAAAGGCAATGAAAAAGAGAAACACAGTGAAAAGGCCAAATGAAAATTTTCTCTTTTTCATCATATTGAGAAATGTTTAATTGTTAAATTAGTACGCTTCTGTCTTCCTCTCTGCATAAAAATTATATATTGGTAAAGATCAAGTATAAAAATCGGTAAAATAGTTGTAAAATAACATTCGATTTTAACAACGATTGTAGATTACTTAAAAAATGTATTTTTATGTATTAAAAAGCTAGGAATCTCCAAAAAAAAAAACAAAAAAACTTTGATTTATATATACCGAGAAAAATCTGATTTCATTCCAACAATATTTATAGATTTGGCTTTATGGCATTTCACACTTTCAGATGTAATCGCCTCAAAGTAGTTAATACATCATCATCCTTTTGTGACTGCAGTTGAGATGAATAAGTTCGATTAACTCCATCTGTTAATGTTAGTAAATACACACGTTAGAAAGTAGTAGGACTGCCCTGAACTTCCACCTACACGCAGGTCACTTGTGTTCAGAGAAATGTAACGCTAGGATCGCCGGATATCATAACAAATATGCAGACTTATTTATTCTTTAACCTATTTTATTCACGGTAGAAACATTAAATTATTTACATGACATTGAGTGCCTGGTGTGTCGCTATCTTGTTAGTTTCTCCCTGCCCTCTCGAACTCTCTAATCCACAAGAGTCGTAACTGAGCAGAGGACGATAACTCTTGCCTTTCTTTATTTAGAGTTATATACCCTTTTTATCGCTATAACAGTCACCAATCTGCTACTGGCCAGGCTCAATGTTGCTTAACTTTGGTAATATGACCAGAAGCATTGTATCAACGTGACTGTGCCGTTTACATTTTCTGTTATGTATATATGTAGATGTCGGGCGTCCATGTGCACAGATATTACAGCAATATTTGGGGAGTCTGGGTGGTAGCATATCCCTATGCAATTTTTAGTCTTGTCTAACACTGTGGCTTCACATGGTTTACCGAACCAGCTTTAGACAATACATCTATCAGGGATTGTACATTTCAGTTCTTGTTGAAAATTGTCAGGAAATTCGGATCCATCCTGCTTTTTATTAGTACATTTCAATACTGCAGGCTTGACAGTCTTTTCCTCAAACTTTCTTCATCTTTCAATGATTAATTTTCTCCACTTTTTCAACATATTGTTTGAATATATAATTCTATTTTGGAGAGCTATATTTACTCTATATTAAACACTTTAGCTGGTTTCATCATAAAAAGTTTTTTTTTGTACAATTTTTTTATTATGCATTTTTCTTATATTTTGTATAAAAACTTATGTCGCCTTTAAAGTATTATGTTAGATTTTTAGTGTTTTTGATATTTTGACATGAAGCGGTTCCAATATCTGCCATATCAATTGTGCCATCGTTTCTTTCATCTTTTGTTAAGTCTTATTCATTATTTTTATAAGATTAACTCAATTACTCTGGATCCCGTAAAGTGGTTCAAAGCAGAAAACTATGAAGATCAAACTAAAAGTGAATAATTAAGCCTTTCTGTAGATTACACTCTTTTGGGGTCAAATCTCACAGTTGGACAAATGCTGTCAGTTGGATTGAAAACGTGTCTATCATATGTCAAGTGGTTCACAAACAAGCACGTGGAGCAGCATACATTCAAGACACCTGATAGGATAAAGGTGTACCAGATTTTTTAATTGGTACACGTGCATGTCGATGTCAAATCATACAAACCCAACGACCTTTAAAATTACTTCTTAATTACGAACTGACTTATAATTTAAGTAAAGCAAAGCGACTGTGTTCACACTATCAAAATCAATTGATACAAAAGGAGATGTGGAGATACAAAAATACAGCTTAACTCCGAAACAGAATGCACGATATAAGTATAATATATCAATGCTGCATTAAGAAACTATATTTACACACACACACACACACACACACACACACACACACACACACACACACACACACACACACACAGAGGTCCCCCGTAAATAATACGTCCTATTTTTTTTATTCCAACGAAATGAATAAGAGGGTATTGCAAATTGCATTATTATGATGACTAAACATGCATTTATGATCTGCAAGTTTCATCTCTCTGTTGCTGATGTTGACGGTGCGAGACTCTAAGAAATTAATTGGTGTGATTGAGATGCCTAATTAAATTCATGACTAAAGTGCATTGGGAATGGTCGTGGCTATGTAGAAAAATAAATTCTAGAGCACAAAATGTCGACCGTTTTAATGCTACCACTGCCATCTTAGTAGCTATTAAACTCTTTGAGGTAATAAAGAATGGAAGGCTTTACTTTTGTAACGACCCTCGAATATATAAAGTTATGAAAATATATATGACAATTAAGCTACATATAATTTTCTACACTTCATCCTCGTGAAGATTTGTCAGGCTATTACAATAGCCAGACGAATTATCATAACGATGAAATGCTAAGAATTCTGTGTAGCTTTACTAGAATATACATTTTCATAACTTACTACCTAGCTCTACTGACGTATTAAGCACTGTTGAAGTAAATACCGAAAACTGATATAAAAATAATATGTATGTATAGACAAGAATGTGCGTAACATGGGCAGATTGTGTTTTTTTTTTAATTTTTGTAAACATTTAGGAGTGTGTATCTATATATAAAGTTATGATTGTGTATCTATCTACTTTTTATATAAAAGGAACTTTATATGTGTGTGAATTCGTTTCCTGATCCGACATTTATGAAATTTCACCCAAATGTACTTTATATATCTGACAATATTCTTAGAAAGTTCTAGTATCGGAATGTCTTTAATAAGCATCAATAATCGAAAAACCATGAAAAAACGAACAGACAATTTTGACCAAAGTTCCTTACACAGCCTAACATTACATGTGCATTTGATTAGTTTTATTACAACACAAGCCGAAATACCCGACGTATATGAATGTTTTTGTTTAGAACACAATTTTATCATGATACTTGACTTTCATTTTAAACTTTAATTCAAGCCATTACATATAAAAATAATTTTATAAAAACAGTAGGTTCTCCACAGTGCAATGTAGACTACAATGTATTGTAGACCGAGTCACTGCCGAAAGGAATGTGAAACTGCCTTTCAATGCAGCTCCATAGGTTTCCAAACTAAAACATCAATAAATCTATCTGACTTAAAAATGAGCGATTTCACCAATTTCAATGATACTAAAATATAGTGTTAAACATTCATTGATCATCATTTAATCCCGGGCAACGTCCGGTCTCCCTGCTAGTATATTATATATATATATATATATATATATATATATATATATATATATATATATATATATAGAGAGAGAGAGAGAGAGAGAGAGAGAGTTCTCCTTTTTTTGGAGAGCTATATTTCACCTATACTAAAAATCAACCTTTGTCTTATTCTGCATTCGTCACTGCATAGGGTCACTGTCACACATCAAGACGGTACTATGAACATTAATTATTTTTTTAAAGACAAAATCAATTTCTCTTATTTCAATATTTCTCCGCTTTTCATTACTTAACAAAATCCAAACAAAAATGTTCGTCTTTGCCTGTGACGACTATTGCTAAATCGAGTTAAAGAAATTTGGTAATGAATCTTCTCGTAACACTAAATGAGAGAGTGTACGAAAAATGTATTGCGGTTTTACGAGTGGCATATCTGGTAAATTTGTAATCTTTATTCGCATAGTGCACCGAAAGGTTTTTCTTCTTATTCCTAATTCTCTCTTAATAACCAGCCTAAATTTAATCAATAAAAAGTACATTTCATTAATAGGACTATGAAAACGTCATGTAAAGAATTAGTCTTGAAAATTAACATTGATTTATAGCCATAAAAATATGGCCGCATCGAAAAGAGGAAGAAATACGAAGCGAATTTTCCAAATTTGATTACTCGTGAGACCTGTGGAAAATTTACGGTTACATTTAAAATAAATTAAATAAATGGTTCACGATTATCGTGCCAATGGGTATTTTTTTTTAAATCGATGCCATTTTTTGTTAGTTGTTTTTTTTTTTCTCTTTTTGTAAGTCGGTTCATATTGTAACATAGCGTTGGAAATTGTATGCAAATGCCGGGCTGTGCACGAGATGAAGAAAACAAGATATAAAAAGAAGAATGTGACCGAGGATCATCTGGAAGGTTTCTGGAAATAAATAAATATCGTTGATTCAACGGAAAAAAAGTGAATCGAGTTATTACTTGTCTTCTGTTCCTTGCGACATACTTTGCTACAACGTGCTGGGCCCACCGTGTCTACATGTTTATGCGTCTGTAAACGTGAACTATGTTTCGGTTTATGTCTGTCAGGTTCTCTCTGCTTTCTTGATGTTTTCTTTGTTATCCTGTTCCTCTGTCTCTTTGTGCATTTGCTGATTTGTTTCAAAAATTTTAGATTAGGATTGATAACTGGCATGATTTAGACAATTCAGGCGACTATTTACATCTTTGTTAGTTTCACAACATTTCGGCCGCTATTACTTCTGGTGTTTATCAGGTGCATCTTTTCAAACTCGTTTTCCTCAGCTCCGGAGGTCATGGTTGAGATGACGTATACCTTGTTGGCTGAGGTATGATTCTGCTCTGATGCAGTTCTAAAAAGTCCACGCTCCCACTCTTAAAGAAGTTGGGGTTTTTTTGCGATTCGCCTGAGACGTGCCTACCAGAGAATACCAACAAGGCTGCCCAGCCATTTTTTGTAGGCCAGAATACTCGTTCTCTAGGGGGTTAGATTTTCAAATCCTACCGTCCGACCTTGTGTCACATCTTTACATCACGGGAGGAAGATAAACTTTTCAAACCGTAAACTCATGTCAAACTCGGGAATGTACATAAGTTTTAAACGTAATCTTTTTTTTTTTTAATCTCATTCTAATCTTTAATATTCACGTAGAATAATTGTTCTTGTTTTATCAACCACAATACTGTAAAAGTGCTAATTGCTAAGAATAACTCAATTAATAACTAGCTCTGTTCTCAAATTTAACATAAAAATTCCAATGATGTATATTTTCTGACAAGATTAGAAACTAATTTTATGTTTTAGTATTTTTTAAATTATGATATGTACGGTATTATTTAAAGGATTCATACTACTTTTTTCACAGCCTTTCAGCCGATATAAGCTCCAACTTTAAAGCTCATTCCGTACTACAAGCTATCGTATCTAAGACTAAAATAACCCCTTTATCCGGTGAAGCCTCACTAAAAAAAATATCCTTATTGATTTAATCAAGTGGTTAGTCCAAAATTTCGTACAAGTGCCCAAGTTTTTAAATAAATACCTGAAGATCAGTGGTTATATCAGCCGAAATGTTGTGAAAACAACAAAGATGAAAATAGTAGTCCAAATAATTCAAATCAGTTTGTTTGTCCGTTTGTTTTTCTATCTATCTGTCTCTATGTATGTTTGCCTGTCAGTTTCATAGTCTTTTGGTGTATAATTATTTGGTTTTATATATAACCAGGTCGCCCGGAATTGCCCGGTTGTAAAATTCGCTTTAATATGATATTTAATTAATACAGATTTTGCATTTATTATTATAGTGGACCCAATATATAGTAATGATCTAAAAAGTAAAAAAAAAAAAAAAAAAAAAAAATGACTCCTGCGCCACCACCGAGAATCGAAACCAAAACGTTTAGCTTACGATTTATTTTTCCCTTTAACGTTAATGCCTGAACTATGAAGACATGTTTTCTGCAAAGCTAAAAATGAAAACATGAACCCTAGCTATTACGTTACGCATGCCTATTCGTAAAGCTGTCGAACGACCTTCACCGGTAAAATTCAAGTTTTTTAATTGTCATACGTTTGCATCGATTTTCCCCGGCTAAAACCCAAATATAAAATTTGGCATGGTTTCGAATACCCTATGTATTAAGTTTTATGTTTGTAGACCAAAAGCTGACAGGAGGTTGGTAGACAATTTTTTTAAAACACACACACACATATATATATATATATATATATATATATATATAGAAAGATGTTTGTGTTTACTATAACCATTGTACGCAAATATTACGCAAGTATAAATCATGTAGAATATCTGCATAAATATAATTACACGTAATAGTTAACTAAAGATTATCATCCCATAACAAACCCGACAAACTAATAGGGAATTAATTAAAAATGAATGTTTAAAAGAAAGATGAATGCAATTCCTCGATCCATATATAACAAAGTTGTATTTTCTTTTTAAATACACAGAAAAAAAGATTTTTAATATAAATATTAATACACAAAAAACTCAAATTTATAGGAGTATAGATATATACCCGTGTATATCTCTCTTTCAATCTGTTCGTTATTTCTATATCTTCTCCCAGGCACTAACCAATCAGCGATCATTCTATTCAGTAATGAGCCATAATTGAAGAAAATGTAGATTTTTCCCTCTCGTACTTTAATCTTAATTATTTCTTTTAATATAATATACATTACTTTGTTAAGTAGTCGAGTAGTTGGTTGAGTTGCCTTCAGGAATTCACATGACATCTTTGTTGACCTTGAAAAGAATATCTCTTCACATACAGTTAGCTTCGTGTTACTCTCGTTATTTGAACCTAATTGCTTTGTACATTTCTAAAAACAGGGGTCATATACTGGTAGGAGTTATTTCTAAAGTTTCAGAACGTTTAAGGGGAGGGTTAGGGTTTGTTACGATTCAAGTTGCTTTTGTCTGCCGCAGGTTATTTTTTTTTTTTCCTTCTGTCTTTTTTCTGTGTATATTTTCCCACATCTACATTGCAACAGATTTTTGACAAAAAAAAAGTGGAAAAATAGATAGGAAGAACTTACAAAAGAATAGGAGAAAGAAAGATAAAGAAAATGTGTTTTATAGATCATGACGAAAGAAAGGGGGCCATATTGTTATCCGTCACCAACAGAGGAACCCCTTTTTTAAAGAATTCTCTTTATGTATTTCACTTTTTTTTTCTTTTTTTCTTTTTAAATATTTTCGTGTCTTCTGAAGTTGCTCTTTCTTGCAGTGACTACAAAAACAGGGGATATAATGCAAAGAATGTATAAGCAACAAAAAATAAATAAATAAATAAATAAATAAATAAATCAAAAGAAAAAAAAATCTGACACGCTTTTATCACCAAGGAGCTTTTAAGTCGTGAAAAAAAAAAAAAAAACGAACGTTCTTATACGTTATTCTTTTTTGTTTTTGCGTTTCTCTCTTAAGTTTATTATGTGTCTCCTTCATAAAGCATCAGAGTTTTCAAGAAGAAAATAATACAAACCAAAAGACAAGAGACAAATGCAAAAACATATTTTTCTTCTTTAACGATTTTGAAGAATTCACTCAAAATGATCACTTTGCTTATTTGTATTGGTTTTAACAAAAAATGTGAACCAAATGAAGAAATATCACAAAAAATATTAACGATTCTTTTTTTTTTTGGGGGGGGGGTTACCTTCAGTTGTTTGTTTCCATGAGTTTATTAATTGTAAGTTAACGCATTACAGAGCCTCACATCACAGGTGCATCTGATAAGTTTTATTACGACACAAGCAGAAAGGCCCAGCATATAAAATTAACAGTATGTTCTTTCATATGACGGGAGCGCATTCGAAATGAATCTTTCTGTTTATAACACAACTGAATAATGATACTTTACTTTTGCATTTTAAACTTTATTTCAAGCCATTATATATGAAAAATAATTTTATAAAATCAACAGTAGATTCTCCACAGTGCATTGTAGACTAGGTCATTGAAGAGAGGAATGTGAAGCTTCCTTCTTGTACACCGCAATGGGTCCCAACTAAAGCTGGAAATCAATCAATTTGATGTAAAAATGGGCAATTTCACCGATTTCGATAGCAATAGAAATATAGGGGTGTGAAACATTCGTTGATCATCATTCAATTCTGAACAACGTCTTGTCTGCCTGATAGTGTGTGTGTGTGTGTGTGTGTGTGTGTGTGTGTGTGGGGGTGTATATATACATGTGTATATATCTCGGCGTATAAGGTTACCGTCAGATAAGACGAGGTACAAAATTGGAGCAAATTTTGATAAATCTATCATATATCGGTTGTATAAGACGACTGCTAAATCACTAAACTATGTTTGTTTCGTCTAGGTTAGAGATTGCAACACCCGGTATGTTATGAAATATTAGTTTTTAAAGATGATTTTTTTCACTTTAAGGGTCGTCCTATACGCCGAAATATGTCCGAAACAGTGTGATGAAATATCATTAGAACCCTTGTGAAAGCAAGGTGATTCAGCGATTGCATGAGGCTGGAAAAATAATGTCCAATGAAAGACTACAAAAAACTTATTTTTTATTTTTATTTTTTATATAGTTTGAAATGTTTAAAACAATTTTCAGAACTTTATAAAGTAAGGTATGTTTATGTATTTGTACATATAGGACGGACCCTAAACTAATGAATTGATAATAATGAATTCAAAACACAACTGCTCGCCGGACAGGGTCGTAATATAGACTATATTTAGTTTAAATTATTGCTATGCGAAAGGGATAGAAGGATTGTGAACTTGAAAATTGATAGAGAAATTTTAATAGGTGTGAGGTATGCATTAATAGACATTCCTTTTTTATATGAAATTTAATTAATAGTAAATTAAGCAAGATTCTCTGAATTTCGATTTCCTCTTAAGATTTTAATTCTTTAAAATTTAGATGTTTCATTAAAAAATATCACTAAATTTGATCATAATTGGAATGATAATTGTATGCTTAATATTTTTCTTTCCGATTTTTTGTTGAAGCTTGGGATGGAGCATTCTACTGGATGCCAGACATTCACCCTTTTATTCATACAGCCTGACCGACATATTTTTAAGATTCTAATCCTCTCTTTAAGTGCCATTGTTTGAATCTCGCTTGCAGTTGGTTATCCGGGTATATTTGCCAGGTAGTTTTTAAAATTATTTTTTCAATCAGTTTAGTGGGATTATATAATTATTTAAATCTTTCTAAGAGAATACAAAAATCATGCAAAATTGTTCTGTTCAGAAAAATGATTTTACCTCTCATGAAACCGATATTCTTTTTATACTAGCGGGACCTGAGAAAATTTCACAGGGGACTCATTCATATGTAATATATTGATGTTGGCATGCTGGAGATGTTCAGTGTAAATGGACACGCTCCGATATATATGAATTGACTGCATTAGCTTGAATCGAAACAGAAATAAAAACTATATATATATATAATTTGAGTTCCTTCAGCCGAAACCAAAACTTATGAAGAATTCTAGATGAAATTATTTATAAAAAATAGATTACTGGAGTGCCACCAGTTATAATCGAAAGCGAAACCATATCTGCTGAACAATTGGAATGTATAACATGTCGGATAAATATCTGGCATCCAGAAGGATGGTCCATCTCCAGCTAGAACAAAATCATAAAAAAATAAAATAAACCTTAGAATGATTCCCATAATACGAATATATAGAATATATATAGAACAAACGAGCGCATGAAATTTTTAGTGGCAATTTTGTGTGTGTGTGTTTTTTTTTTAAAAACAGTTCACTTTTACAGAGTAGCATTGTTTTTGTTTTTTTTACATAGTTAAAAAGTAAGTTGGTATTTCCAACTAACCTACTGATTGTTGGATCGAACATGATGTCGCTTTTATCTTAGGAATATGGCGCCTCTCATCGGTCGGTATCAATTTGCAAGAGTTCTTTTTTCATTATGTCCAGACTGGTTGGAAAATTCCAAAATAGATAAAGTCAAGAAATAAACATTGTAAAATTGAACTACACAGACATTCATGTTTTACCGTTTGAACCGCGAAAATCTCGTCTTATTTTAGAAGAATTAAATTTAGTTTCAAGTTTATTATGTAATTATTAATTTCGTACAAATACTTTTCTGTTCTTATTTTCTTGTGTGACACAAGTTATGACTTCTCTTGTCTCTGAATAAGATAACTACCCACAAAAGAAACTATTCATGAAGAATGGATATTTTCAGGAGAAGGTTTCAATCATATTCAGCTTGTGGCTTTTATCTGATTTCATTCATCCCTGTCTGGCGAAATGAGGTTTTTAGAATGTCTCATGTGATTGCTGCCAACCAAACAATGGCTTATTACTCTTGGTAAGGACCCTCCCTCTGAGTGCAAAGCACATTGTCTAATTAGTTCTTGTTGCCAGCTGTGACTCCACGCAGATCAGATTCCATTTCAGTGTCTCAATATAACCCCCCCCCACTTGCTTAGAAGACAATAAAGAATAGTTTCTTCACAAAAACAAAACTAAAACAAATAATACATGGGTTCCAAATAAATGTCTATTCTTGGAGACAGATAGATTATTTTGATAAAGAGAATGAGATGTTAGCATGCATGTGTTTTGTGTTTGTGTAAGAATATATTTTTGTTTGCCCAAGTTTTGCTGGAGTTAATGGTACGTCAGTGTGACAGACAGTTATATTAGTTGCTATATCTATAGGTGAACAGAGTATCAGGCGAGAAACAGCAAGTCATAATACACTGTTGATCCTCACACCCTCGCCCGTTTTATTATATCTATTTCAATATCCGTCTATATATTATTTGAGTTACCTTACGTATTATTCGCACAACGTTTTAGCTGATCTAACCTGCGATCTTCTTCAGATGCATCTTGTCGAACCCAGGAATGTTTCTCTCAAACTCGGGATTTTCATGGAATTTCGAATAGACCTCACCTTGAGTTTACTTTTGGCACCCTTTTAACTCTCGCTTTCAATATTTTGTTCTGTAGTCCTCCCGTTCCATGAGTACTGTTTCTGAAAGGGGGGGGTTGCTATTTTGGGGTCGAAAGATACCTATCTAATATTTATTGTCAGCTGATTTTTAACTTGGAACTGCCCTTTTTATTTAGCTCCTTACTTCAAATAGCTTCGTGCCTTGTCTGGAGCGATTCGCATAAAATAATTACATAGAGGTAGCATACTCTGATTCCATCAGCAATGGCCGTGTAGAAATCTTAATTTGTAATTTTATTCTTAGTATCGCCCGCACTATTTGCCCTTTATCCACGAGTAAAGAATAATTTACAATTGAATGTTACCTAGTATTTTATCCATTACGTTACGGGCCCTTTTGATGTATCACTAACGAAAAATTAGAAGAGTAGTTTTGAATAATTCAAATTATTCTCATCTCATCTTTTTTTTTTGTTTTATTTGTAAATCGCTTTTGAAACTTACGATTCAAGGTGATACACCGTGTTTCAGTCATTGTTTTTTTATTCTGTATTCTTTCTGATTAATTTACCGATCTTTCTATTTATTGAAAGTATCTCACGAATCATATTTCATGTAAACAAAACATATTGGACAAAACGTACTTTGGGGAAATAACTCAAGTTCACATTATATATAGGGAAGTGGACTGGTTCAGAGAAAGTATTCTTGATAAACCTAAATATTTAACGCCAATATCCCCCACATACACATCACCTTGTATTCATAGCCGACCCCCTCCTTACAGAGTTAAATGCACACACTCCAACATCCTCACTTTCAAAATTAACTTTGTCAAATAGAATAGTGGTTTCAAGGAGTTGAAGAAACCTCAACGTTGATGCAAACCAAAAACATACACAACACACACACACACACGTGATTATTCGGATTTTTGCATTCAATTATTTATCTCTTTCTATGTATAAATTACAATAAGAAATGCAAGCATAAAAAGTAATATGGTTAAGCTTACACATGGAAAAGTAAAGGATGAGTTGTTAAAATGGAAAAAAAGGACAAGATATTCTACTAAAAAATATAATAAATTTATAACTTAAAATATTTCAGGATTAAGAATTGATTATATAATGTTATAAATTTAACTTTTAAAAAATTCTAAATGCTGGAATATTATTATATTGCTGAACTTTATTAATGATATATAATATGTATGATTTTTGCAAGCTTCCAGTAAATTCATTTGTTCTTTTTTTAAATTCAGTCATATTTTCTTGCCCCATGAATATAACTTACACATATGTAATAAAAATGTACTTTTACTTTTTCGATGTTTAAATCTTAACCATATTTTTATGCAATCTCACTCTCTCTCTCATATATATATATATATATATATATATATATATATATATATATATAAAAGTTAAATTGTGTATGTGTGACTGTATATTTCTCCATCAAACTAGTCTGTCAATTTTCAGTCTACAGACTCGAGCTTTGACATTAGGCGTATTGAGATTTTCGAAAATCTTTTTAATCAGTTTTCGATCAGAAATCTGGCTGTCAAGGGGTCGAAGTTCAACGATTTGAGCTTTAGAAACTCTACCAAACTTCTCCGCTAATTTTGAGTCTAAACACTTGAAATTTTAGTTGTAGGTTATTTGTACATGGATCAAATTTAATGTGAGTTGAGCTCAAAGCAATAAATGTTAAGGGTTAAAATTGTGATGAAAGTAAAAAAAAAAAGACCTTTATGGTCTCTTCGAAATTACTCAGCCAATTTCTGGTCTAAACATTCGAAACTTTACATAAAGTATATTCGGACATAGGGCAAAGTTAAATCGGATTTTTGCCGAAATTTTAGCTGCCAAGGAATCAAAGTTCAACAGATTTTACCTTTCCGGTCTCTATCAAACTATTCAGCCAATTTTGCGTCTAAACATTTGAAATTTTACATAAAGACATGTAACAAGCTTTTTAATCTGTTTTTCGGCGAAGCTTTGGCTGGCAAGAGGTCAAAGTTGAAAGAGTTGACCTTTGCAGATGATCAAATTCGTCCGCCAATTTTGGGTCTAAACACTTGAAATTTTAGATGTAGGTTACCTGGACAAGCGTCAAAATTTTTCAAAAGAAAGATACAGATTGTTATGGATGCATCTAAATATGATGACATAAATACAAGTGTCTTACAGAGGTGGATTGTTGGACCCTTATTATTTTTATGAGTTAAGTATATAACCCACCTGATTCAATTGTGTCCAAGATGGGTTTATTTGCGGATGACACCTCACTATTTTCAATTTGGAGAAATGGACAATTGTTGAATTAAAAAAAAAAAAACCTCCAGACAATAGAAATAAATAAAGCCAGAAATGATTGGAAATATTTAATTCTACTAAGACAAAGCTTTAACAATTATACGCACCTTTTCAGCCACGGATTGCAATAGCTAATACCATCCTACATGAGAGTCCATCATTGATCAAACATTTACAGATAACTTCGAATAAATACAGTAAAAACATATCCAGGGTAAAAGCCAGAAGGTGGACTCCCTCTACTCTGCTAGAAAAGTTTGCACACCATCAAGCAAGATCCAGCACTTGCCGCAGTGTTGCATTATGATGCTTATTTTACAAGTATTTTGATAGAATGTGCTCCGATGAACTTAGATCGGCAAAAGTCCTACCGTTTTACTTTACCTGCAACAAGGCCTTTTGAACTCTATTTCTGCTCCCGGACTTTATCAACGTGCAGAAACAAACATCTCATTGTACAACTCGCCCCTTATGATGCACCTGTTGATATGGTTCCTAATTCACAGTAATCTCTTAAGATTCAATGGCAATGTGCCTTGGTTAGGGTAAAATAAAATAAGAATTTATAACATAAAATTTTTGTATATTATAAATGCAACAGAAAACTTAAAAAAAAAACAGCTCAATAAAAATCATACGTGTTTCTATACACTTCATCCTGAACTTTTATATATATCTAATATTTTCCCCAAACCTCTGGCCTTGATGAAGGGGAGACTGCTATGGTTTCAAATGATCTGAAATAACGGCAAGGGAAAAGTTGATTTCAAATATCTCTCAGTTATATCTAACCTCTTGGTTTTTATACTTACAATTTCACATTGTATAAAGATTATTTGATAGTGAAAGTATTCATAATCGTACCCTATTCTAAAAACGGGGGTGTTACATATGAGAAATATTTGGAATCAAGTCTCCTTACTATTATTTCAACTCATTTGAAACCATAGCAGCAAGTTTTAATCTCCCCTCCATGCCAGCGGTTTTGGGGAAAATATATATACTAGTAAGTTATGAAAATATATTTATGGCAATTCAGCTACACATAGATAGTTTAGCATGACGATGCTCTACTGGGATAAAATACGGAAGTCTCTGTGTAACTGAATTACCATAAATATTTTTCTCTAACTTAATTCCCTGCCCCTATTAACGTATTGAGCACTTAAAGTGAATATGGAAAAGAAATGTATGAAATATATATATATATATATATATATATATATATATATATTCAAGGTAATGAGAGGTGTAAGAAGCATGAAAACGATGTTGTTTTTAATTGTGTTTTATTTTAATATTTCGAGCGGACCTTAGTCATACAATGTAGCGAAATGAATCAAAATAAAAGATGTTGAAAACACTGGAAATATTTGGGTTACATTCATTCCTTGTCCAAACTTTTGAAAGAGTTCTAGAGAATTTTCGTAATCGTCTGTTATTTATCATGACAAGTGTGTTTGTCTGTCTAATTGTTTAGAACTATTGCAGCCATGAAGGTAAAATTCAGCAAAATATAAAATAAAGTGTCTAAAAGAGTTAAAAGAGCGGAAAATGCAAAGAAAAGAAGAATGGTTTTAGACTTCACTTTTGTTTTGGCAATTATCAAATTGAATTCATTTTATTATGAAGTAAAACATCACTTTTGTTTATTATTTAAATTGTTTGTTATGAAAAGGAATTAAAACAAAACAAACAATCAAGTCAGTAACACGTTTGAAATGATGGTTGCTGCTATTATGTTAAATTATTTTTAATGAAATTTAAGTTATTTAATTACAGTTGTTTAGAAAATATTGCACATTATACGTTCCAACTCATTACTACGTATATAAAATAGTAATATCTAATTATATATATATATATATATATATATATATATATATATATATATATATATATATATACGTGTTCTACTGTTTCCTTGCGTTTGGTATACACTACGAGACCTGCCTTTCCTTCTTTTCGCAAAGATAGTTTGCCTTACACCCAAATTAGTAATATTGTGTATCAATTTAAATGCCAGTGCGTTGTTGGTTATGTTGGGCGAACATCTTTGTATTTGCTAACTCGTATAAACCAGCACGTTCTATCTAAAATTAGACAGGGGAGGGTAGGATCTGGCAGTCTTCCTCCTTCTGTAGCCTTGGACTCTGCCATTGGCCAGCATTTGGTTGACAATCCATGCTGTGCTGAAAAATATAAAATAGAGTGGTTCGAGGTGCTACACAGAGCAGACTCCAAAAACCGTTTAAAGATTTTGGAGTCCGTCTTTATTGCGGTTCGAAAACCTTTATGTCGGCAAAATGAGATAAGGAAAATGTTATTTCTCTTTGGGGAACTTTGACCCGGTTTTCCCCCCTTTCCCCTCGCTGTGCCAAGGTTTAGTTTTAATCGCCTTTAAACGCAATTTCAGATAAAATCTTTCTTTTAATTATTTTTTTCTTATTTCAGGCACATTCAAATTTCCCCGTAGTGCTCTTTAATTTCGCCAGTAATATTGTTTTTGTATGCTATCGATTTCTCCTGACGAAATGATAGCCGAAAGAGCTCTCGAGAAATTCCCGTATATTTTATTCAAATCATATATATATATATATATATATATATATATATATATATATATATATATATATACTGTACTTTGAGGTAATTGCGTCAAGTCTGGAGTAATTGCGCCAAATAGCTAAAACTGCTCTTTTAGCAATGACGCATATAAAGAACACTTTTTTTAGTTGGCACAACTACCCCAAAGTACGGTGTGTAATATATATATATATATATATATATATATATATATATATATATATATAATATGCTTGGCTGAAGAATTCTGGGGTGATTGTTGAAGTACAAATGAAAAATTAAAAAGGTTACGAACCGGGCAAACTTTAGTGAAGATAGGAATCACAGTATAGTGATATGGAAGACAAATGCTTTTTAGTACTAAAAGTAGTGACATATTAGATTTCAAACTGCTCAACCGTTATAACTAATAACCCTATTTCTACATCTGTACTTTCTCTTTGTACTCTCTTTTCTTCTTTATCATTCAAACACTACCGTGTTTGACTATATGGTTAATTGGCAGTTTTAGTCATTAAGAACTGCTTTAAAGCTTCACAATGTACACATCTTTTTTTACCAATATTCAAACAATTATACAGTTTATAGATCACATTGTCAGCTATATTGTGCAAAAAAATCAATATTTTTTCGGTAAAACAAAAGTTATGACGAATTTACTGGTGTTCAACAGCGTAAAAATTTGTAAGGAGGTGAGCGACGTTTTTAAGGACTGAATTCCATAGTAACCACGGCGCTTCAGCGACTAGTGTTGGTACCAATTCACCGCTCTCCGGAAAAGAGAAATAACAAGTGAAACAGAAAGAATGAATGCAGACGAGTACCGTAAATTGTTTTTCATCTCTGTATGTTATGTTTATGGGGGCCAAAAATTAGACTGAAATTAACAAAGAACAAGTGAATTTACTGGAAGCCTGGAAAAATCATGGCTTACAAGCATGGAAAGTTGTTAAGCTTAAACATGGAAAAGAACGGGACAAGATATTCTAGTAACAAATATAAAAAAATATAACTTAAAATATTGCAGCATTAAGAATTTATTTTATTCAATATTTTAAGTTATTGAATTTATATTTTTTACAATAATATCTTGTCCTTTTCTGTTCCATGTTTACGCTAAACCATATTTTTCTATTGTAAGCCATGATTATGCTTTGGTTAAAAAAAATCTTATAAATTAACAGATTTAATTTTGATTAAAAAAATATTAGGTTTGAAGAGGCTGTTTCTCTAAAATAAGTCATAACAAACATGTATGTGCATATGTAGTCAATATACTATACACACACACATTATTTACTATAATAATTATTTAATATTAACAGACACTAGTGTTTCATTGTTTCGGGAATCATCAGTGCAGGGTGTCACGATTACCACCGGTCGGGAGATTCGAACCCGGCAACGAAGCCATCATCGAGTCTATTAACTAGGACCAAATCCACACGACCACCGTCAACCACGAAAAATATCCTTGAAATTTAAACATTCATTTTTAAATGTCATAACGTCTGTCAGAGTGATCTAATAATTATAATATCATGATCTGCGCATGCGAGCTAAAGTGACCGACTAATGTGCTCAACGATAAGAAACGAGTTTCGTAAAGAGGCTGACTATCTCTATCTCTCTCTCTCTCTATATATATATATATATATATATATACTAGAAAATATCTGGCACAGGACGGGTAATATGAATTCTCTTTACTGAACAAGTGTCAGCATTTTAAAGTTCTGTTTACCAAGATTAAAGTTAACATATACATGGTGGAACGATAAAATTATCGCCCTAGAAAAGACATGTTTCCACTTCAGTTTGATGAAAACCAGTTTTCGTGTTGTTGTTCCAGAACGTCTACTAGATAGGCAGCTGTGTACAGATCTCAAAAGCGATAGAATCCTTCTGTCACGTCTAAAAGTGACACAATGTCCAACAAGGGAGATTGGAGATGTGCCATTGTACAACCTATGCTCTCTACCAATCCAAGTTATGACAACATTGCCAGGACCCTCAAAATGCAAATCCGAACGGTTCAATGCTCGAGGGTACGGCTCAACAAAGTTTCCGGACACGGTTACGGTCCTTGGTGTTGTTTCAAGTGAAGGCCGCCTCATGCCATCTCACATCTTCGAAGGTTGCTTTAAAGTCAACACCAGTGTATTTGAATGTGCTAAAGAGTGTGGTGATCCCCCGGTGCAATCAGGTAGCCGCTGGCAGACCCTGGGTGTGGCACCAGAACTTGGCGCCGCCCCACAAGTCCAAAGAGACCCTGGTTGGCTTAAGGAGCGCTACGACTTTGTCTTTGTACCCTTCTCTTATTGCTCCCCTTCCTCCCCCGAACTGAACCTGCTAGACTACTTTGTTTGATCATACGTCGAGATCATCATCATCAACATGATCTCCCACAACACCAACACCAGCCTGATCGCCGCTATCCTCTGAGCTCCCACTGGCGCTTGTGAAAGGGCATGCTTCCTGTTCGGAGGAGGAGATTGAGGCTGAAGACGGCTACGTTGAATAGATGTTAGCTCTACTACATAACCAAGTTACCTGAATTGATTTTTTTTTTCAATAAAAATTTTCAAATAAAGATGCAGTGTTGTTTTTAAATCGACTAATTTATCGTTCCACCTCGTAAAATTTTAGAAAACTCGAAGGGATCTGAATTTTCATCAACGGCTTTCAGCTCATATTTACCTTTTTGCATTATGCAAAATTAGACGAAATCCAGCCCATACTACAATACCTTACGCCTTACAGTTGTGTTCTTAAATGCATAAAGAACAATTAATTAATTTCAAGCTGAATCAAGTACATAAAATATATAAATGCTAGCAGAAAGAAACAGCGTTGCCCGGGATTGA
Source organism: Euprymna scolopes (assembly GCF_053919585.1). NCBI lineage: Eukaryota > Metazoa > Mollusca > Cephalopoda > Sepiida > Sepiolidae > Euprymna > Euprymna scolopes. The sequence continues at coordinate 117,993,203 of NC_136485.1, read as the reverse complement.
ATGATGATCAACAAATATTTTCCACACATATTTTATTGTCACCAAAATCGGTGAAATTTCAATCAAATCGATTAATTGCCTGCTCTGGTTGGTGACCCACACCAGTGCACCGGGAGGCAATTTCACATGCAGCGACTTGGTCTGCAATACGTTGTAGTTAATATTGCACCGTAGAGAAACAACTGTTGATTTTATGAAATTATTTTTATATAATGGCTTAATCAAAGTTTAAAATGAGAAAGTCAAATATCATGGTTCAATTGTGCTATAAACAGAAACGTTCGTTTCGAACGCACCCCTGTTATATCAACATACTTACTGTTGATTTTATATGCTACTTGCGCGATGATAATAAAGTTTAAAATGTGAAAGTCAAGTATCATGCTTCAGTTGTGCTCTAAACAGAAACATTCATTCCGAAGGCGCCCCTATTATATCAAGATATTGTTGATTTTATATGCAAGGTCTTTCTGCTTGTGTGTAATAAAACTTATCAAATGTACTTGTGACGTCCAGCTGTTTAAGGCTTTAACTTGAGGCAAAACTGCCTGTTCCTTCTTTCGTTGGATTTTTCAATGATCGATACTTATCGAAGATATTCCAATACGAAACCTTTTTAAGAACACTGTCATGTATATAAAGTATATTCGTGTGAAATAATAAAAAAAAAATCGACCCAGCCGTTTAAAATTCCCTAGCTAACGAACTCACGCATAGAAACAAATTCCTTTTCATAATAGTAGAGAGATAGATGCCTAACTGTATATTAATATTAGGTTGGTGCAAAACTAATATCGATAACAAATATATAGTTGAACGTCAAAAAACGACATTATTTTAGCACCAACATAATAGTTATTAATTTAATAATAATAAGCTGAAAAATACTGACTTTTGCTAGAGGATGTACTTTTAGTCTAACATTCTATGAGGCTGATTTGTGTCACCTACAAAATATAAATCTTGATATGAAAGCTTTGGTCAATATACTCATAAAAAATCGTATGAATAGCATTCCCTGATTGTAGTGAAAGACATTCCAGGATAATGGGGCATTGCAGTTTTTACTGACATGACTATAAATCTTAACTGAACCAGACATTATAATTAAATGCCGGAGAAAGAATACATGCTTCATCATAGACATGTCCGTTGCATTTGACAGAAACATATCCGCAAGAGAAGATGACAAACAATTCAAACAAAAGACAATCCTCAAAAAAGAACTTAGCTTTTATCTTTATACTTGTTTTTTTTTATATATATCACTCGAAGATAACGATTACTGAATTGGATAGATTTTCAGCAAGCTAATAATTATATTACTAGATAATTTAGCCCATTAATATCGGAAAAAATACTTATAGCTCCTTTACTTTGAGTGTTTTATGCTAGACCGAGATGAAATATGGTTAAATTTGTGATCATTTTTGCAATAAATACTGATCACTATTAATCCCTAATTGTTCAGTTAACGGATACTATAATACTTATTTCGCTGCATCTTTTAACAAAGATCCATACAAAATTTTAGCCAAATCGACCCTATAGTTTTCAAGAAAAATGTGGAACTGACAGGCAGACGGACAAACAAACTAAGAAGAAATATAGATATAATATTATTAGAGAATCAAGAATGCAATGTAGACAATTTGAACAATTTATGGCACACATTAGTTGACACTGGAGTTGAAGGCGACCATGTTGGAGTCTGCAGAGAAGCAATCCAATGGTAATGTGTTCTATGGATGGAATTTTATTGGAAAGAAACTTTGTTCATGGAAATTTCACCTGCCACCATGTACGCAGAGGAAGAAATGTTCTTTCCGTTTTCGCTAGTCAGGTGAATATTACGAGTTCTTGCCGTGGATTTCTTAGTATGAACCAGAAATTAGAGTTCAGTCGAGAACCTTGTAATATATTCCTAAAGGTAAATAATTTGTGATGGGTACAGCAAAAAAATATAAAGTCATGCTGATATGAATTTATATATATATATTTATCAATACTTTTTTCTTTCAACTTGAAAACACACACATCATCCATCCATCAAACCAGCCGAGATTGAACACGAGTTTGTAGTACAATTCGAATCTTGTGTTTATATATATACGGCACAATCACGTTGACGCACCGGTTCTCGCCAGATCACCGAAGTTAAGCAACGTTGAGCTTGGTCAGTAGCAGATAGTAACCATTTGGGAAGGCGAGGCGCTATATGTACCACGACGTAAAATACCATGTTAAGAGACTGACGCGGTCTATCCTTCTCTCGAGGGTAGATGGGACTCTCTTAAGCCGTGGTAGGCACCTCGTCTAGTGATGGCGTCACGATAAAAAATACCCTTGATAGCCCTGGCGAAGCATCAAATATTCAGTTACCGACAAGATTCGATTTGCACACATTATGTATATTATTTATATATATATAACTAGCTAAACTTAACACGTATATATACACATAAAAAACCAAGATAACAGGAGTTCCATGCATTTTAGCCTGACGATATTCTACATGGATGAAACGTAGAAGATTCTTTGTAGCTTAAAGGCCATATGTGTGTATATGTAGTGTAAGTTTTCAGGATCACTGAATTTGAAAATCATACTTTTGATATGAAGTATTGAATGTATGTAGACATCGGCAAACGATTCGAAATATATATATATAAAAAAAAGACAAATAGTGATAGTTTTTTTTCAAACTTATATGAAGTATAAGACAGGTGCTGAATATTTTTTTATTTTATCTTGTTGTGGCTCAGTAACTAGAAATAAAATATTGACCAATCATATCGGTAGATGCTTTCAACTGAATAATCAGTCTAGAGAACAAAAGAAATGATAAAGAAAAAGCAAATGAATTCAAAGAATATATACTGATTTACAAACGAATTGACATAATTTTATTTTGTATTGATTCTATACACCAGCGCGAAAAATTCTTTATATCAGTAGAGTTGTACCATTGAAAAGAAACCGAACATCTGATGTGTGTAGGTGTATTAAACTGATTATTTAGCCTCTACTACGTTTAACATTTCATCAATGGAGAAATCGCTGGGAAAATTGAAAGGGGAAAAATAGCTTAAGACGAAATGAAGAGCAAAAGGTATCGTGGGAACTTGTGCGAAAGCGTTGAATCGATTAAAATAAATATTTAATAAATTCTCGTTTCAAAAAATTACTTAAACGTACTTAACTAAAATGAGAAAAAATAATTTAGAATTCTACAGATTCACTGAGATAGATCAGTTCTTATTTAATAAAAAAAATTAAAAAAAAATTGCTCTCGTTAGCAGATTCTCAACGTATTTTGGAGAAAATCCCAGTCACTAACGGAAAACTTAGTTTTACCACGAAAAGAATAAATGACCCACCGTCATGCGTAGTGTGCGCACACACCCTTGATCTACTTTTATAAATCTTGATAAGATATACATCAAGTTACGGGTTAGGTTAAGCTGCGTACAATGTGGAATAAACGCTACCATAGAATGTATTGTAGAATAATGAACAGCTAAGTGGATGAGTTTATGTGAGGAAAAAAAAAAAAAATGAAACGAATCTTTTCTTAAATTAGATGGTTGAAACTGTCCGTTTTCTATTTTGCGTCGCGAATATCTGTAACATACCAAGCAGTAAGCATTGTCATTCGTAAATACTAGTAATAAAACTCTGGTCCGTTGGGTCATCCATTAAGTTGATTGGTTGGTTGTTTTTGTTTTACGGCATATCAACCCTTTCAGGTTATTTAATGCCGAATCCAAAGATTTTGAAGAAAACATTTTTCATAGAATATATTTGTTGTTTTCAAGTCGGTTTCTATTTAACCCATAGTTGGGACCCTAACAGGTACTACCACATCGGGTCAGAGTGGACCAGAAAGCAATGGCAATTAAAGGGTGGCTCCACACTCCCCAAAGCCCGCAAGCATTGGATATAGTTTAAGGTCATATCCAAAACTTCCATTAAGTTGAAGTTAAACTACTTGAATCCTACTGATCCCGCTGAAACGATTCACCCAGGACAGGTTAATCCGTTATCTTTCAAAGCAAAGCAAAGTTTCTAGGTAAACTTAAATTCAAAAACGATCCCCAGCCACACGTGCATCCCAGTCAGGAGAGATTATTTTGATGACGTTAATTTTTTTGCATAGAAGTGTTCTCATTCTTCTACATACAGAGCACTGAATTCACAAATTGTCATGACGTGTGTTGTAGGTTCAAACTCCACACGTAAATTTCTTTTTTTGTTTTCATTAACTGCAAAGAATTTTACGTGTATTTAGTAAAGTATGTTTCTGTTTTTGAACGTGTATTGAACAAGCACCTGATCCTGAAGAAATTGTAAACCAGTTTGCACACATATTTAGTGAAAATGTGATTCAGAAGTTTATTATATGTCGATTTAACAAAACATGGGCCCCAACAACCAAGCAAAAGTAGTATGCCCTGAAACATAATATAAAGAATTTTTCGACACAGTTGGCTAATTGTAGAACTGTACACTGGCAACCACATAAATTCTTGCAATAAATACATAGTCGCTGAGGATCCTGTGGTTTCTTTTGCAGACGGTTCAAGAAATCATGGTTCCCAAAACCTCGCCAATGTAGTTGGTTTTGAGTTGAAAGAATAGTAGCTAAGAGGACATTAAAGAAATTGGATTGTTGCTGGCACGTTGCATCCACTGTGTAATGGCTACGTTGATGAGTAAGGTGTCAATATAACCGGAATTTACTAAAATAATTGTAGGATTACAAAAATAAAACATTGGAATTACCAAAGATACAGATCAACAATAAGCACGAATAGGACATCAAAACAACTCCCGAGCAAGGTCAGGTAATACTGCTAGTTTTATGTAAAAATGACTGATGGAGAAAAACGTTAATTGAAACAAAACTTTACTATGATAGATTATTTTTTAATGAAGGGCAATGTTTATTTCTGAAAAGAACAAGTCTCGTCCCCAAAACCAAACACAAATCAATCGTATTGTCTACTCAATTTGATATTTTTATTGATTAAAGACATAAAAGAAATTGACTAACACTTATTGATCTTTTCTTCTATATGAATAACAAATGGTGAATATCTTTCTAAAATAATAATTGCTTCTGTAAATCATATATATATATATATATATATATATATATATATATATATATATATATATATATATATATATGATAACTTCCTTCAATCTTGACAGACTATGGATACTCACTGTAAGGGTGCTTGCACATGGAATTTTTGTGGCGAGATTTGCATTGCCAAATTGTCGGCTTTATGTTTGCTATGCGAAGCAACTAGCTTCTGTTTGTACATATCTGTGGTTATCCTTTTTGCGCTTTATGTAATTATTCCAGACATCTTTAACCAACCACAACATCCTCTGTGTAAATATTTTCTTTGTTATATCACCAGGTTAATTCTTGAAAAAGTTATAACTTAGAGCGAAATATTGAACCAAATCATATCATAACCCAACCTACATTGAATTCTTTCGTTATTGGCTAATTTGGCATAATGTTTACAATGCCTTCTTATGGGTCAGGAGACCATGGTTCAATCTACGGTTAAATTATGCCAAAGATTCAAAGACTCGCACTTGGTTCCCCTTTGTTAAACACTCATCATTTCAAATTGATAATCAAGGTGAAGTGGAGCAATCCATACATATGTCCGTTCCGTTGTAGTACCTAATGTATAGGAAAATTTATGCGCTTCTACAGGATACATTTTTTCCGTTTTTTTTTTTTTTTTACCTTTTTTTCTGTTTCCATATTTATTACCTATATATATATATATATATATATATATATATATATATATATATTCCACGAGATTTTCTATACCTATACATGCTTGTATACGGAATATATTAGCATATGATAGTATTAAGTGATGCAAAAATAAACATTTTAAATCTCTCTATATACAAGTGTTTTATTTTAAAATGTACATTACAATTTATGTTGTGACGTGGTTCGAACATGCGACTACAGTTCAGGTATATTTAAGGAGAGTGTAAATAGTTGGTATGTAAACATTTAGCGGTTTACTTATCAACTTACTTAACAGATGTTGCTAATCGACACGAATGTCTATTATTGTGCCTAACAGAATAACTCAAGGTAATCTATATAATTATGAAACTCACTGGACCTTCTGGCCGTCCTTTCTTGCTTGAATCGTGTCTTCGATGATCGGGTTATTCTATCTTAAAAACGAGATCGCAGGTGAATATATATATATATATATATATATATATATATATGTGTGTGTGTGTGTGTGTGTGCGTATAAAAGTGGGGTGTTATATATTTTGGTTTCGATACTAGCTGATAGCACACCAGTTTATATATATATATATATATATTAGTTTTATTCTCACTACTCTATATTAAGTTGAATATAATAATCGACAGAGAGTTGTCTCTATAATAATAATAATAATAATAATAATATGTAATCTGCATTAATTAAAATATATTTAAACGTATCTTACGACATGGCAACGTCATGCAGCTTGCTAGTATTTTATAAACCTGTATTATTTCCCACTTGACTATTCAACATTGGATGTTCTCGTGTTTTCACCTACTGAACAGTATTGAAGAATCGATCTCTTCCTACGAGCTGGTTTCTACCCTAGACCCAGCATAACTAAACAGATAAAACTCGGGTACACCCAGCAAAGTATAGTGTATAATAAAAAAATAAATAAAATACATTATATTAGGTCTTGTAGAACGTACAACTAAGCATATTGTTTTAGTTTTTACAATTAATGTGAGACACATGCTATATATATATATATATATATATATATATATATATATATATATATATCCTCCTTTTCGAAATTTTTCTGTCATGTGTTGATCTCAATTGCCCTCAAATTAATAAGAATCTGTTACAAACTACCATATTTCCAAGAGCGTCAGGTAAACGTGTAGATTGCTGGTGATTTGTTGACACTTTCACTGTCAGCCAAGATACAATAATGTTCTTGAAGCTAACAAGATGTGAATTGCTGATAAGTGCAAGGGAATTAGCTTATTAGGTGGAAAGGGAAACGCTAGCAAAGTCAGGCGTACAGGGTGGAGGTGTTGATGTGAACTCTGACACCATCTTCAACCCTACCGTACCTGAAATGATTGGCTCATTCTTTGGCTTCAATTCTGACAGACTGTCATTAAGGGTGTGCGAGGTGGAATTGGCGATCAGAGTTTAAGAGGAGGCTTAAAAGTGGTATTGGGACACAATCTCAGGTCTGAATGCAGAACGAAGTATGAAAATGAAATTAGGCAAGAGGACAAAAAAAAAGTATGATGCATATGCGTCCTACTGATGCAAGCACTTGATATTGTAGGTATACTTGTGGACATTACATATGTGCATCATTCGTCATTCATATGAAAATGAAATTAAAAATCCAAAGTAATTAGCCCATCTATAAAATAAATCTCATACGTATGTTTAAATGTATGTATGTATGTGTGTTTGTATATCTGCCTAAAACTTTCGACATTGGCGATAGATTTTCACGAGATCGGTATCGTTTTGAAGCTCGACCCTTCGGTCAAAACATCGAAAAATCGGCTAAAAACATTAATTCCTTCACTCTCAACTGGTCACTTTTCTGCAGGAAGGGGGTCGCTTTTTTCACTGATATTATCGAAAGTCAATCCCTTCTTTTCGATTGACCAGCCTTAATTTAAACTTTCGTCCCTTTCCGTTTGGCGATAGACGTCACGTTTGTTTTTCCACGTCCTTTTCCTCCTTCGCGGTATGGGTTCGAGCCTCCTTGCCTACTACCATTCTTTTTTTGCCCAATACACACCTCCAAACACCCGGGCAACGCTGGGCGCCCAGGCTAGTATTTACTAAAACGTGTTTTAAAATGATCAGGTGAATTAAATAAACCTATTATCCTTTTTTTCTTTTTGTTTTTGCTGTTGATGGGCATCCGGCCGGATGCTAGATATTCACCCACTATTTCAGAGACTGAAACTGCGAATTTCCTTTAAGGCTGATTGTTGGCATCTTTCTTGCGCTTGGCGTATCGGGTATATTCGCTCGTTTCTAAATTTCTTTTTTTGAGCCACGTTGATCCTACGATTACTGAAATAATTGAGACTAGCGGGACCTGTGTAAATTCCACAGGAGACTCATTCATATGTAATATATTGATGTTGGCATTCTGTAGATGTTCAGTGTAAACGGAGACGCTCTGATATTATTGTAGCTAGCTTTTTTGTTAAAATTGCAAAAATATTTATCTAAGTTAGCACGAACGCCCGGGAAAGTTTAAATATATTTTAATCATTATTATAAAGTTATCGTTCTATCGATTTGTATATATAATAAAGTTGCGATTTAAAAAATGATATAGAAATCTATATCCATATGACTTGGGTGCATTAGCTTGAATCGAAACCAAAATAAACACACACACATATATATATATATATATATATATATATATATATATATATATAGCTTGTGTTCGTTCAGCCATAATCGAAACCAAAACCAAAAGTTATGAAGAATTCTTGTTAAAATTATTTATAAAAAAATAGATGACTTAAGTGGCATCAGCTATAATCGAAACCGAAACCAAAACTTATGAAGAATTCTTGGTAAAATTATTTATGACAAGCAATGGCAGTACATAACAATTAAATAACCCGGATGTAAGCGTGACACAGAAAATAACACACGCTATCGTATTAATATATGGATATTCCTAAGATTCGAGTTTCTTCATTAACGTGTTCAAGATTTTGATATTTAGTCCTCTTTTTCCCTCTAAACTCTACCTGAATCAGCACCGTTAAGAACACTGACTCCACCATTAGGAACAACTACGGGTGCTATTTTCTTCCTCTTTTCGCATAGCACCATGTCAAGTTTAACAACTTTGTTTTCTAGGTATGTAGTTGTAAAAATTATAATGGATGATGTAGGATGTATACTAGAAATTACTGTTGGAAATATATGTTGGTTAATTATTAAAGTAAAGAATGAATCAAAACATACGTTTCAACAATATGCTCCCAAGATTTGCTGCGTATCAGGTAGCGGTCACACAAAAAATCGCGAGAAATAAACACATTTTACTAGGCACCAGATAAAACCATCTCGAGTGGGGAGAGGAAGCAAGAAAGCAAATAACCAGTCAGACAATGTTTTTTTTTGTGTGTCATCAGGAATTATAATTTATAGACGGAAAATATTAAATAATGAACATTTAAAAAATTATATCAGGTCTGAATCGAAATTGATCCATTATACCTTGATTATAATCTTTATAATGGATTTTCAAAATTAACTTTACCTAATCTGTAACGTGTGTTCTAGTTATTTATGAATCTAAGATTAAAAAATATTAAAAATATCTCTACTTATACATAAAACTATTGTGCGTGTGAGAAAAAGAGAAAGAGATCGTTTTATATCGACTCTGAAACGGCTGAAATTTCACACTAATGTACCTGATGTATCTGGGAGTGATCTTAGATAGGTTTTGTATCGTAATGCTTGCGATAAGTACCGATAATTGGTAATGGAAAAATTCCATTAAAGAAGGATCAGTTCGATATTGACAGTGCAACATCACGAGCGCATTTATGAACTTTTATCACCGCACAAGCAGATGGGCCCGGCTTATAAAATTAACACTTGTTATTTTGGTTAGACATAGGCGTGATTGAAATAAATGTTTCTGTTTAGAGCACAATTGAAGATTTCACTGAGGTTGATGACATAAATCCCGGGCGACGTCGGGTCTCTTAATTTAGAAATAATTTGGAGTAAAATATTATTTAATCATGCTTTCTCTAATAATTATTATCAAATAGATATGTAATGTAACTGGAAAAGAAAGCAAGCTAAACTTTAAACTCAATTAAAAAAAAAAACGGTTAAATAAAATTTTTGAACTTCAAACTACTAAAAACATAAAAAGCCAAATCATCCAAATGAAATTAAATTAAAGCGATCAATTAGAAACATTAAGAGATTTTATGAACAAAAGAAAGAAAAGAAAGGCGCTATGATTCTTCGAAAACAGTCTCAGTTGAATCATCGCCAATCCTGTAAGTCATGTTTTTTTTTCTATAACTTAGTATTTGTTCTTCCAATAATTGAGCTTCTAGCAAGGGGAACTTTTACGATGCCCCCTTACTCCGTTTTCAAAGTATCTGCCACTGAGGAGTTGTTACGCTGTGCTAATTAAAGACGTTTTGTCTTTTAGGAGACATGTGAAGGGATCTGGACTTCTCATTAAGCAAATTTAATCCCACGCTAATTATAGTTTGCCAATAGAAATGGCCACTAAGGGGGTCTCTTGACTTGCGACAATTGAAATATTATCTAGGTCTTTGTAGAGACCACGTGTTTGGATTTATTCTGAAAGAAGCAATTACCATCTTGTATGTTGCGTAGTCGTTAATAGCATATAAAGTCGGAACAATAAAAACACTAAACAAAAATAACAAAGCAACTGTTGAAGATTATATATATATATATAAAGTGAAATTGTGTGTGTCCGTGTGTACATTTCCCTAACAAACTACTCTTTCAATGTTCAATCTACAGACTCGAGATTTGGCATAAGGGTTAGTCAGATTTTGGAAACTCTTTAATCGGTTTACGGCAAGAAATTTGGCTGTCAAGCGGTCAAAGTTAAACTATTTGATCTTTAAAAACTCTACGAAGCTCCTACGCCAATTTTGGGTCTAAACACTTAAAATTTTAGATATAGGTTACTTGGACATGGATCAAACTTTTTAATTTGATTGGAGCCCAAAACAGTAAAGGTTAAAATTTGAATCAAATTAAAAAAAAAAAATGCTCTCTGCGGTCTCTACGAAATTACCCAGCCAATTTTTTGTCTAAACATTTGAAATATAGTATATTCAGATACAGGGCAAGATTTTAATCGGTTTTTGGTCCGAAATTTGGCTGACAAGGGGTCAAAGTTCAACATATTTGATCTTTGGTGTCTCTAGAAAACTATTCAGCCAATTTTGGGTATAAACATTTGAAATAATACAAAAAGGGTATTCAGACATGCAACAAGCTTTTTAATCAGTTTTTGGACGAAGATTTGGCTGCCAAGAAGCGAAAGTTGAAACAGTTAACCTTTGCAGCCTCTACCAAACTCGTCCGCCAATTTTGGGCCTAAACACGTGAAATTTTAGATGTAGGTTTACTGGACATAAGTTCAACTTTTTAATATATATATATATATATATATATATATATATATATGCACATAAAGTTATGAACAGTATCTAAGGCCCGAGCAAAGCCGGGCTGAATTGCTAGTATATAAGGATCGTTCCAAAATTAAAACCTCCAATTTTTTACTCAAAAAGTTGAAGATTTACGAAGAAGCGAATGGTATCATTAAAACGAGCAATCTGTGTTTTAGAAGTTATTCTTCTATAGAGCGACCATCATTCTCAATGCAGTTTTGCCAGAAATTCAATGACGCATCTCTGCTACTAAAGCACACCCATGACATGGGTAGCTTTCTTAAGAGTCTCACACCGTCAATAGCTTAAAGAGAGAAATAAAACCTCCAGGTCAAGAATGCATAAGTTCAGTCATAATAACAATTCAATTCGAAATTCCTACTCATCTAATCGGACGGAATAAAAATTAGAGACATTACTTTTGGAACACGGCTCGTATATTTCTCATTTTGGACTTTAAAAAAATATGTTTAGCCTTTTATAAAATTTAGCTTGAATTTTATTTCTTTTTCAATTCCATAAATATCTACTTAATAGCAATTTTGAAAGAAAACATAATTAGGGATAATCACGTGTATATTGTGCATGTGCGTAAAATTGTGTGCATATAAATGTGTGTGTGTGTGATATCAAAAATTTTATATGAATAATGTAAGAGAAAAAGGAGCACATTCACAAGCACGGTTGTAGTAATGAATACGGCTATGGAAACAGCATATTCTTTTCATTATTTTGACCTTCAAGTGTATATCCGTTTATATCTTACTAGCATTTCAGCCCGGCGTTGCCCGGATGTTTGGAGGTGTATGTTGAGCCCCCCCCCCAAAAAAAAAGAAAAAGTGGTAGTAGGAAGGCAGGATCGAACCCGTACCGCGAAGGAGGAAAAGAACAGGAAAAAAACGTGACGTCTTTGCTGTTACGACGACCACCAAACCGGATGTGACGAAGGTTTAAATTAAGGCTAGACAATGGAAAAAGGGGATGAGTTTCGAAAATATAGGCGAAAATATAGGCGAAAAAAGCGACTCCTCCCTGAAGAAAAGTGTCCAATTGAGGGTGAAGGAATTAATGTTTTTAGCCAATTTTTCGGTATTTGTCGTCTGAAGGGTCGGGCTTCAAAACGATCCTAGTCATTTGAAAATTCGTCGCCCCTGTTGATGTTTTTAGGCAGACATGCAAACATACATATATACATTTATATATTGGTAGCGCAAATTTTCGACCCAAACTGATTAAAAAGCTTGCCCTATCTCTGAATGCCCTTTATGTAAAATTTCAAATGTTTAGACCAAAAATTGTCAGAGTAATTTGCTAGATACCGCAGAAGTCAATTCTTTTTTTAATTTGACCTCTATTATGACCCCTTAACATTTATTGTTTTGAGTTCAAATCAAGTTATTGAGTAAGATCCATGTCCAAGGAACCTATATCTAAAATTTTAATTGTATATACTCGAAGTTAGCGGAGGAGTTTGGTAGAGTTCTCAAAGGTCAAATCGTTTAACTTTGACGCCCTATCAGCCAAATTACTGTCCAAAAGCGAATTACAAAGATTTTCCCAAATCTCGCTACCCTGCATATTAAATTTCGAGTCTTCAGACTGAGAATTGACAGAGTTATTGTGTAGGGAAATGTACACAGACACACACACAGACACTTTCACTTTTATAGATATAGATATGCTTTTATATAGAGTGATGTGGTTCTCAGTTGATTAACTGTGTCGGACATATACTCGATAGGGACAACAATGATAAAACTATGCTGTTGTCAGAGGCTTAGTAATAAGTAGGTGAGTTTATGAAGGAAGACAATGGAGGATCAGAAGTTCGAGTAAATGGCTTAAATTCACGCTGACTACCTCAGATGTCACGTATCATGGTTAAATTGTGCTTTAAAGAGAAACATTCATTTCGAACGCGCCCCCGTCATATCAAAGAACCTATTGTTGATTTTATATATCTGGCCTTCCAGCTTGTTGGTAATAAAAATTCTCAAATATATTTGTGATGGTAGGCTGTGCAAGCTGTTAACTTTGGTAAAAATTGTCTATTCTTTTTTTCATCGGATTATTTTGATTATCGATATTTATCGAAGACATTGTGATAACACAGCTATCTAAGAACACTGTAAGGCATAGAAAGTACCTATGTGCGAAATTTCATAAAAATCGCTGCAGCGGTTTCAGAGTCCTTAGGAAAACGAACGGATACACAAAGTTTTTTCTATATATCAGTAAAGAGGAGATAGAGATGCGATTAAAATGTGTTACATGAAAAATAATATATGTTAACGATAGAAAAGAACAAGGAAAGGATTCTACAGATTTCATGCATAACTATGAGGATAGCGTCTTTGTAGCCGCAATATTGTAGCAAAATTGACAGTCAACAAAAGAAATTCAATAATCTAAGGGAAAAATTGATTCATTCAATTTTTGCCTTTATGAAAATAACATTTGAATAATGTATATCTATTGCGATACAATTTCACATGCACATATGTATCTTTTCATTATATATATATATATATATATATATATATATATATATATATATATATATATTAGCAAAAGTACCCGTCGTTGACTGGGTTCAAAAACAGCCTACAGAAAATGGACTGATTTATGAAAGTAGGATAGGTTATGAAAGGGAAGGGTTGTAAAGAGATAGCTTCGAATTTGGGGGTATCAAACCAAAGCAAAATAGGATGAAAGTAAAAATAAAATAGATAAATCCCATAATTTATTATACCATAGCTGTTCACACTGAAACATTTATCACAATATTCTGTGGATCTATATTAAAAAAAACCTTGTTAAACTTTATGACTTATTTCCATTCTATGGAGGTCAGGCGCGAACGAACACCCCATAATTTTATTATACCATATTTATTCAAACTGAAACATAATTATCAAAGTATACTTATGCAGATAGATATGGAAAGTCTTTATTAAAGTGTGTGCCTATTTCCATTCTATGGAGGCCAGGCGCGAACGCAAACGCCATAATTTTATTATACCATCCTATTTAAGTTAACACATACTTATCAAAGTATTATTATCTACGTCTATATCAAAAACACTTGTAAAATTTTTTTTTTTTAATTTTTTATTTCCATACTTTATGGACCAGGCACGTACGCAGACCCCACAATTTTTATGAATCATCATTATGCCAGATCAAACATACCCATTTCTGTGTCTTGATACATCTATCATTATATGTAATCAGTTTTCTATAATAGTCAACCATGTAGGAGTCTATTCGTGACCAGACACACACAGACGTTCATCTTATATATATATATATATATATATATATATATATATATATGTAATCGACGAGCTGTAACACGGCTATGCTTTTTATTATTAATAAGCTACCACTTATCAAGGCCCGAGTGCCACTTAAGGATAAGGGTTAAAAGGGTTGTTGGTTGGACGATGAACGCCATTATAAGAGGATTGGAAAGAATGAAGGCGATGGGCATCATTTTATGAGACATTTAATTTGAAGACAACAATGCTATAGTTGCTTGGGAAGCAACCTCGTATTTGTCGCAATTATATTTGAATTGTGACGATTAATCAAAATTGGAATCGGGAATTGGAAAAATCAGAACTTTTGAGAATATCAGAATCGGTATCGAACTCTGAAAAAATTGTGGCTATTTTCTGATACCAAAAACGATTCTTTTAATTATCTGTTTTTATTTGATTTTTCTTTAAAACAAAATATTCCACTTCTGGTAGTAGTAATAATAAAATAAATATTTACTGGTTTAAAACTACCAATAAAGCTAAAATCTATAGACGCTTTCCACACGTGTGTTTTTACGTTTAAGAAAACATCTGCACATTTAACATGTTTTTTTTTTTACGGTAATCGGAAAAATAAACAACTTTACAGTTTAATATTTAGAAATTTTAAAAGAATCGGAATCAGTAATTGTATCAGGATCGGGAATATATATATATATATATTGGACCTAACTGTCACCTCACACCACAATTCAACCATCAAAACAAAAAAGCCGAAATTGAATTACTCTATGAACGCATTACTAACCTAGAAAAAGAAAACAAAACCACCACTCACCCTGGGTTAAGAGATATCCTAAAAGCGGAAGCTATAAAAACCCGATTCTATAAAAAACACAACTCGGTACTTACTACCGATTTAAAAAATGCTGCCAAAGAACTACGTAACCACCCTAATATAGTTATAAAAAAAGCTGATAAATCCAATATTTTCGTCATTCTCAATAAATCTGATTATGATGAAAAACTTAAAAATATTATTAATGATAATACGAAATTTAAAAAAATTAGTAAGAATCCTACTAATACACTTAAAACGCAAGTCAATAAACTAATTACAGCTAATAATGCACAAATTGGTAATTATCAACTCCCTAAAATAATTGGAGACTATAAACCTGGTTACTTATATGGCACAGTCAAGACACATAAACCTGATTTCCCTCTCCGACCTATTATATCCCAAATTCCGACTCCCATCTATCGCCTAACAAAAACACTATACGAACTTATCAGCCCATATATTCCTAGTAAATATAGCGTTAAGTCCACACACGAACTAATACAAATATTAAATCAATGCAACCAGAAAACAAAATAATTTCTTCCCTTGACGTAGAAAGTTTATTTACAAATGTACCTGTAGTAGAAACAATAGATATAATTATCAAGAACATTTATAATAATCCATCACTCCCCCCACTTAAAATTAACAAAAGAGTTTTAAAAAAATTGTTACTAATTTGCACTACAGAAGTACCCTTCTATGACCACAATGGTAACATTTATACTCAAATAGACGGTGTGGCAATGGGATCAGTCCTCGGACCAACCCTAAGTGAATTCTACATGGCTGACTTAGAGAACAAAATATTTAAAAACAACATAAAAACCCCAATTTATGTACGCTACGTGGATGACATTCTCATTTTAGCTGAAAATAATGAACAGATACACCAATTACAGCACCTCTTTCAAGAAAATTCAATTTTAAAATTCACAGTAGAGTTAAATAATAACAATAAAATTCCATTTCTTGATGTCCTTATCGATACGTCTAATAACACTTGTAATACATCTGTATATAAAAAACCAACTAGCATAAACTCTAGCCTCCTGAACTTTAAAAGTGAGTGTCCACAAAGGTACAAAATAGCCATAATAAAAAATTTACTAAGTCGCGCTAAAATGATATCCTCCACAAAAAAGCATTGCTAATTGAAATAAAAAACATTAAACAAGTACTCATCAATAATCATTTCCCCAATTACATTGTTGATGAACAAATAAAAAAAATGCTACAATCTTCCGATAACCAGAATAATAATGTTAGCCAACACCGCAATGCAAACCCCATTAATATATTTTACCAAAATCAAATGACGCCTAATTTCAGAATCGAAGAAAATGCAATAAAAAATATTATACGAAGATACTTGACGCCTGTTGACAGTAATTTTAAAATTAAATTTATTATCTATTATAGGAAATTTCGAACACAAAACCTTGTGGTTAAAAACAACTCTTCACCGGCGATAAAAACGTTGGAGCAAACCAATGTAGTGTATAAATTTAAATGCTCTATTGGAGAATGTAACTCCAAAAATAATACATACATTGGGCATACAACAACAACGTTGTCCCGGCGAATAACTATGCACCTTAACGACACAAGCGCGATTTACAAACATTTAAAAAAAGAACATAGCTGTCCCCCCTCCAATGTTAGAAAGGTCCTCGTCGACAACACAAAAAATATACAACGGGAAAATAATGTAAAAAAATTAAAGATTCTTGAAGCGTCGTACATTAGAACTCTTCAACCTAATATAAATGACATTGCATTTCAAAAAAGCAGTAACGTTCTGAAATGTCTTGTGTAGTCCGTGTTGGACGGACTTCGTACATGGTGTCTACGAACTTGCTGGTTTTAACACTCGAATTTTTAATCGACTTTTATTCTTAATCGACTTTTATTTTAACTCATCACTGATTATATATATTTTAGTTTTCATTTTTAATCCTCATTTTCGCAATCCTGTATTTTTAACACCTGATGATGATTCGTGGACGAATCGAAAGCGCTCGTAACAGCAACATGTATGGATCCTTTATTAATATTTTTGATTTTGAAACAAAAAAGACAATACGGAAAATTGAAAAATTAAAAAAAGAATTATAAGACAAAATGTCTCCGTTGTATTTAATAATATTTGCTTGAATATATATATATATATATATATATATATATATATATATATATATATATATATATATATATATATTGGCAGTTAGTCATTATCCATGCACATCTGATTGAACACGACAGAATTATTCCGATTTTCCTGGATAGGTTTTCCATTCGCCGAGCGGTCTTCAACTGGCATGTTGTATAGAATGGCGCCCAAACCTTGTTGTTCAGCCATATTCTTCTCGAGCGCTTTCTATCGCTGTATCCGATCATCATGAGGAGCGATTAGTGTTGTTTTCTTTTTCTTTGGGGCTTTGTGTTTATAGTGTGTTTTTATTAGTTATAGAGGTGGATGCAGAAACGTTAGGGGCGATTAATTTTTAATTGTGATTTTCTTATTATATAGTTTATTTATTTAGTTTCTTGTTAGTTATTAAATTCTGTTCGTCCCGGTGGAGATCCGTAGGGGCTGTAGAAAAAAAAATTACAAATACACCAAGCTTCAAAGAAAACGAAAACAATCGCTCCTGATGATACTCAAACCCATCAACAGAAAGCACTTGAGAATAATATGGCTGTACAACAACGTTTGGGCGCCATAATATACAACACACCAGCTGAAATAATAGAAAAAGACTGCTCGGCGAATGGAAAAGATATCCAGAAAAATCGAAAAAAAGAATAACTTGTGTTCAATCAGACGTGCTTGAATATATATATATATGGAAATCATGTCGAGTCTTTGTGTAACCTCGTTTTACTTATGTCTTAACGCCTGTATTGCTTATGTTTACAAACCGCTTATTAATCTTACAAATATTGCCTATAGAGGCCTATTAATCGCAGGTCGTTCCAAAACATAAAACTGATTATTTTAATTTACACACAAAGTTGAAAAGCTACGAAGACGAAAGAGTTATCATTAAAATGAGCGACGTTTGTACACCATAATTTGCTTTTTTACATAGTCAGCACTATTCTCAATGCATTTTTCACAGTAATAAATGGTTGTGCATGGGTGTCTGGAGCGCGTTTGTCATACGAGGAGCGTTCCAAAGGTAAAGCCTCCTATTTTCTTTTTACAGAAAATGTTCAAATGCTACAAATACGGAAATATACCCATTAAAATGAGAGCCCTTTTGTACTGCAGAATTTATTTTTCTACATGGTCACCATAGTCTCCAATGAACTTCTACCAAGCGCATCTCTGCTTCTGACGAATGCCCATGCTAGGGGTGGCTTTCTTAGTCTCACACAATATCTGCAACAGAGATGGAACTTTCAGGTCACGAATGCACGAGTTCATTTATCATAATGGAATTTGCAATCGCCTCTGATCCATTTGGGCGGAATAAAAAATGGTGGCATTATTTTGAACCACACTTCGTGCATACTTTATATTTGACTATACATTTATTAGACGCGTTCTTGCATATTAGTTTTTGCTGCTTTTACGTCAACAGTGACGATCTGAGTGTATCAAGTTCAAATAAAATTATTCTACAACTTTCACTAAGGGATGTTGATAACCTTCACACTGCCCACCCTCTAAGTGCATGATTTCTTTCTAGAAAAAATATCTTGGGAACCAATGCCAACTATAGAATCCTATTGTTTTATGTGAATTTACGTTAGCTGCTTTGTCATATTTCATTTGTCTTTCTTTACTATTTTTTTACTTCAAACGAAGCATATTGAAAATTGGACGTAAAGGATTACTATTTAGGATCGGATTTAACAGGGGACTGTGGGAAGTTGAGCAGTGTGATGTCTAGATGTCTGTACACGTTACATTTAAATTTCTGCCGGTTAGTCAGGGAAGCAAGAAATATGCTGGAATTCCAAATTCTATTTCTAGTATACCAAGCGGGGGGGGGACTATTACAGTATACGGTTTCCGGTATCTACGGGCCTCAACAGTTTAGGTGTGAGATTTTGTTACTCGTCAAGTTAATCAAAGGTATGTACGTCAAAAGGAGAGGGCACAAGTCCATGGGAAAATTCCATTAAAGTACTTGGAAAAAAGGCACAGGGATGTAAATTGTGGTGATGGGACAGACGTTGATGCTTTTCCGATAGTGTGAAACCTATTAGATTTGACTTTTTTTTACCCTGTCTAAGCCTGAGAGACTAGAGGTAGAATCACCAGTCCAGATGTGGCAAAAGTACTCATTGCATAAGCGAATTGTGGCTTGTGTAAAAATATAGGATACTTTCGGGTGTGGTAATTTTCTAGCACGGTACGGGGAGCCCGTAGCAGCTTTTGATTGCTTTTTTCTTGAAAAAAGGGTCTAATACGTAAAATCTTTAAATAGAATTTTGTCAGTCTGTTACAATTAAGTATGCAATCCAATGTCCATCATTACACGTAGAAACTGAATGGACACGTCTAGAAAATGAATCCATTAAACAAATGAAATATTCAATAAGGATTCAAACATGTAGATCTCACATTTTAGCTATGGGAGGGGCCTATACCTTCCAATCGTATTAATGTGTAATAAATATAACCCTAGTTTACGTGTTTTAGAATCGGCATCATTAATCGTTATATCATTTCTGCGCTTCCATAGGTATATTAGTCAATAATTTCCTACTAACCGATACCTACAAGTAAGATAACTCGCTTTTATAGCGAGCTGAAGTGCCATACGTTCCAATAATGTTGGATGGCAGTTAAATTATTCCTTTATGTCAATAGAATGACCGTTGGCAAAAAGACAAAAAAAAGAATTGAATGCATCTCATTTTGTTTGAGACTTTAACACCTTATTCCATCCAACAGAATAACATAGGCTGATAGGGAGAGGCGGTTCGGCGGTGGGTGTGGGGGCATCTCTATAAATAGGAAGACAGTTTCTAAGGAGTCAAGCGAAATGATTCAATAAGTCGACACCATTTGTATTATGTATGAAGTTTCAACGGAACAGTTTATTCGATGTGGGTTAAAACTATCGTTTGCAATCAATGAGCAGGGACGGGAAAAACTTATTGAATGAGAGAAAAAGGATATATATAGAGAGAGACAGTGGCAGAGAGGGAAAACAAAAACGGAAGAGTGAAAAATAAAAAGGGATCAAAAGAATGAAAAAGGAAAATCAATCGGTAGAGAGATAAAAATCAAATTGCTAGATAAAAGAAAAAAAAATAGATAAAAAAGAGGTAAAAACGAAATAAAGAGATTAAAAAACTGAAACAGAAATATAGAGGAAAAAAAGAATAAAATAAGTCGAAAGAGGAAAGGAAAGTGAGAGAAAACAAAATGAAAGAGACGGAAAGATAGAAACAGGAAGATGTAAAGAAATCGAGAAAACAAAATCGAAAACGATAGAGAAATAGCGGCAGGAAAAAAAAAACTAGCAATGTATATATACAGAAAAATATATATAGTGAGAGAAAGAAAATATGGAGAGAGAGAGAGGGGAAGAAATTATATTATTTACTATAATAATTATTAAATACCTACAGACACTAGTGTTTCATCCTTCCAGGAATCATCAGTGCCGGGTGTCACGATTAACACCGGTCGATAGATTCGAACTCGGCAACGGAAGACATACCTGGCTTCCTTAGCAAGGACCTAATCAAGTCGGCCACCGTTAACTGCGAGAAATACTGTTAAATTTGAACATTTATTTTTAAAAATGTTTTTAACGTCTGTCAGAGTGATCAAATCAGTATATGATAATATGCGAATAAGAGCTAAATTGACCGACTTTTTGTTTCAACTGAAACGTGTTTCTTAAAGCAGCTGACAATTATTTACTATAATAATTCATATATATATATATATATATATATATATGTAGGTAGGAAAGAAAAGAAATATATATGAAGAGAGATAAAAAATATATAGATAATGCGATAGAGAGAAATTATGGTACTCATGCAGAGAGTGATCCGTGCTGAAATAATAACGTTATTATTTAAAAAGCAATTCTTAACATGAGGAGATGGTGTATTTAACCTTACAATTCAATATAAAAAACAAAAAAACTTGAATTAAACATGGAAACATGATTTAAAAAATACCGCGGATCACTCTCTGCATTAGCACCGAAATCTATAATATAAAGCTGAACGTCTGTGTACGTGTCTGGTCACGAATAGGCTCCTATATGGTTGACTATTATAGAAAACTGATCACATATAATGATAGCTGTATCGAGACACAGGAATGGATTTGGCATTCATTAAAATTGTGGGTTATTTCCAACGTATGGAAATAAAAAAATTAAGAATGAAAAAAAAAAAAAAACGTTTATAAGTGCTTTTGATATAGATGTAGATAATACTTTGACAAGTATGTTTTAACTTTAATCGGGATGGTATGATAAAATTGTGGCGTCTGCGATCGCGCCTGGCATCCATAGAATGGAAATAGGCACAAACTTTAATAAAGACTTTTCATATCTATCTCCGTAAGTACACTTTGATAATTATGCTTCAATTTGAAGAAATATGGTATAATAAAATTATGGGGTGTTCGTTCGCGCCTGACCTCCATAGAATGGAAATATGTCACAAAGTTTAACAAGTTTTTTTTTAATATAGATCCACAGAATATTGTGATAAGTGTTTCAGTGTGAACAGGTATGATATAATAAATTATGGGGTTTATCTATTTTATTTTTACTTTCATCATATTTTGCTTTGGTTTTGATACTCCTAAATTCGAAGCTATCTCTTTACAACCCTTCCTTTTCATAACGTATCATACATTCATAAATCAGAGTCCATTTTCTGTAGGCTGTTTTTGAACCCAGTCAACGACGAGTACTTTTGCTAGTTATATATAAAAGAGAGAGAGAGTGAGAGAGAGAAATTATATAGGAGGGAGAGAGTGATTATATATATATATATATATATATATATATATATATATATATGAGAGTGAGAAAGAGAAATTATATATATATGTATATATATATATATGAGAGAAAGAGAGAGAACTTATATATAGCGTGAGGGAGATACATAAAGTGAAAGAAGATGGTAATGTGTTCAGATTTATCTTCCTAGATTAATAAAAAGTCAACTCTCTGCTTACCTCCTTGCCAAAAAAGTAATTTATTTTAGCATTGTGCGGGCAGATGCTATTCATGTAGGCAGACATATGGACACTTATATCTACACACACATACATCTCTATCAACATACGACATAATCTTGTTTTCTGAAAAATCTCTTGAGAAATAGCTCATTAAGGTAACAAAAATACCAAGCAAAAAACGATCGAATTAATATTATGCACGACTGAACAAACTTGTCTAAATCTTTCATGGACTGTTGAGATGACATATTGTTCATGTTTGAATTAAAACGTCTGTTTTTTTTTTGTTTTTTACTAGTTTTGTTTTGTTTGGAGTAAATAGTAACACTAAGCAATATGGCAGAGAAAGCACAATTTTGTGTAGCTATTTTATTATAAACGATATTGAATCCTTCAGGAGTTTAATGAATAGCAGACACAGATATTGTTTAGAACAGTGTGGTTGTTTCTGAAATTTAAGATTTGAATTCATAATTTGTATTATTTGGACTACTGTTCTCTTCTGGAGTGTTATTTTCACGATAAGATGTCAGCAAGAACTTCAGGATTAACAATGTACTAACCTAGTTCTATGTGAAACTCTTCTAGAAATTAAAAGGTTGATCCTCAGTGCAGGCGATACTAAGAATACACTTCTATCCGGTCATGGCTTTGTCATACGAAGGTCCTCCCAAAAGTAAGCCCTCCTATTTTTTTTATCCCAGGTAATATCCATTATATATAGCTTTATCTGTTCTGGCAGGGAAGCTCGGCGTTGCCCGGGATTGAATGAGGATCAACAAATGTTATCCCCCCTCCACTTTTATTGCCATCGAAATTTGTAGAATTGCCCATTTTTAATCAAATCGACCGACTGTCTGCTGTGCACCGGTAGGATCTTTGCATATCTCCCTGCAGTGACTTTGTCCACCATACATTTTTAATCATACTGAAAAGATTTTATTTATGCTGTGAAAATTATGTGATTTTATAATATTTAGTCAGGGGTTACTTGGATGAAAAATGTCTTCATGCACAGTGTCTAGTAGATATTCACTGTACTCTATAATCTTTTTTACCAATCATAATGAAAAAAGTAAACATGTCGAGTACAACCCGAGGACTACCTTTTCTGTGGCTATTATACGAAGATGTTGGAGTGTAAGGACACCACTCTTCTCAGCGTTGCTCTGCTTACCGTTTACACCACATCTTAAAATGATGACTGTTTAACAAGGAAAAAAGATGACTGTTTAACAAAGAGACAGAATATACATATTTTGGTCTTCGCTATGACTCCCCTGAGAATTGAACACTTTTCTTTTTATCTATTGTCAAACATTAATCATTATATCAAATAAGTCATTCGACTTATATTTTATTGTTATGTTATTGTTATGTCAACAACAAACTAGATAGTATAATATTCGTTTTTGTTTGAGTAATTTTGACCCACTAAAATGACTTAAGTCTTATTTTATTCATTTTTGTTTTTTTGCAGGAACTTATGATCAGAACACGAAGCAAATGGAAAATGAACAAGGATATAAAGGCAATGGGAATAGTATCCAGAAAATCTCCAAGACACATGGAATTTTGTGGACATGTCTATTATTGGCGTGGATGTCCCATACGCACCTGAAGGATTTATTAAATTCCTTACAATTCTCATGACCTACTTACCTTCTGTTGGCAGTAAAATGACAATAACCTTTCAACAAGTGTTCATTCATATATGCATATATATATATATATATATATATATATATATATATATATATATATATATATATCATATATAAAATGATGGGCAGTGAAACAGATATAAAAGTGTAATTTAAGAAAACAAAAAAATATGGACGAAAATACCTCATATGAGCAAAAAAAAAATGCGAGTAAAATTAAAAAAACAGTTCTAAATATTTTTTGATAAGGTGCCATACTATTTTGATGAGAAACTATATTTGTAGGCATATATATATATATATATATATATATATATATATATATGTATTATGTATGTTTGGATACAAATGTACAGGTGTACGTTTACGTGTGCATATGTGTAGCAATATATAACCTATACGTGTGGAAGTGTGTCAAATTATCAGGCATTACATGATCTGATTTTAAAGAATTTGGAGGAAAAAAAACATAAAAAAAGAAAAAAAAAATGAATCAGCAAATTCCAAATAAAATAATTCCATCGTATTCAATGAAAAACGGAAAAAAGTTTATATATATATATATATATATATATATATATATATATAAATCTGCATTTTAATCGGAGAAAATCATGGAATATGCATTTTCTTATACCGAAATATACACTTGTATGAATTATATATATATATATATATATATATATATACACACATACATTTGTGTATATACATATTTTTGTATATGTATGCAGATGCCTATTAAAATAATCAGTGAACGGAGCGATATAATTACAAATATGGTCATCCCGGAAAAAATATATCGGCAATTAAGAGAAAAATTGAATGTATTTTATTTTCTTTCTTTACCAAGGAAAAACTTTTCCAAAGCAAATATGCTATTTGAATAAACAATGTTTGCTATTATTCTTTACAAAAAGCAAAACATGGAGTAAAAATTGCATGTCCAAAATTTGATATCTTACTTTCAAAACAAAAGCCAACAAATATAATTATTAAAAAAAAAAAAAGATAAGAATGACAAACATATTTTTAACACTCCTATCCCTGTCACTAAATACGGAGAGAACATATCTTACAGAAAATGCTGGATAAAAAAGTTGCTTCGTACTCGTATATATATATATATATATATATATATATATATATATATATATATATATATATATATATATATCAGATTGCCGAGTTGTTTTAAAAACTTGTAGTTGAATCGTCTTAAGGAGAAAATGATAAAGTTTAAAATAGAGTGATTTGTAAATTTATTTTAGTGTGTTATATTTTCCTTCTTACCCTTCACGTGTGCAGATTATATATTGAAATAACCAAACCTGTTGAGAAAATAGTTGGTAATGTAATAATCTGGTTGTCCTTTCCTCGTTTCTCTCAGTTTGTTTCATCTCTGGATTGTTTCTCAAGCAAAATGAATGACGCACCAATAATGCAGTCATAGTTATATTTTATTTTTGTTAACAGGGGTGGGTGGGGACAGGAGGCACAACGAGACAGGTACAATGGGGCTTCATTAACAATTTAAAAAGAATACTCATTCTCTTACAGCAGAAGAGAACCCTTTTTTTTTAATATATGTATATAATTAAAAAAATATGATGAATGTCTACAGCAATGCAATCAACGTTTGGTCATATATCTCATGAAAGCATACAGATTTGTCTGAAGATATCTATTATCAAAACATGATAGAGCCATTGATCATATTTTATTTTCATAAATCTCTGATAATGAACTGAACATTATTGAAGTAACTACTGGAACCACCCCCACACCAAATATTTTGATATACATTATTTTTGATGTGGAATATATACATATATTGCCATAACATGCAGCTACATAATCATACTATATCATCATTATTACTATTATTATCATTATTATTAAAATTCCTTTCACCTCAATGTTTTTGTTGATACTGGCACCCAAAAACTGAAAACATTATATATATATATATATATATATATATATATATATATATATATATATAAAGACTTATGAGATATTAGTTTATTATACGGATTTTAAAATGTACCACTCAAAAGAGTTCATATTAGTTAGAAATGTGTAGATATTGAATTATATGATGTATGAGCTTGTCAGTTTCTTGTGTTCAGAGTATGATATACATATGCTATTTAACCAATATTTAACAATTTTCTTTATCTACAGTAATATATAGATATATAAAAATGGACAGATCAATGTTACGTTATGTTGTACTTTCTTGTTGATTTCGAAACAAGTCACTTTGAAATTGACTATAAATCACAGTATGATACTGCTTTGATCTTTCAATATGTATATATATATGTATATATATACACACATATATATAACTCTATTACAAATGTTGAAATAACTATTTATAAGGTTTAAATAGATAAATATGATCCCCTAAAGTTTAATTGCCATGATAATCGATCTGAATTATATAAGCATCATTCTACATTTAAACTGCATTGCGACTTATGTTTTATTTTAAAAGTCACTACAATACTTGTCTAATAAATTATATATGGAATGATCCTAGAGAAAAAAATCGGATAAATATATGATGCTTTATTTTGAAATATACCTTCTGAAAATGTATGCAGTTTGCTCCTAAATATGAATAAACTGTAAAGACAGAATTTAATACTTTATAATAACTATTGTTTTCATGCAATTTGTGAATTAAAGGCATAAAATTGTAGGGTTTGCTTGAAATGGCGTTATCTAAAAGTGATAATGTTGATGCATTTATACTGTATTGTAACTTTACTCGTTTTTAGGTAGAGAGAATATATATATATATATATAGCCCAAAAGAAGTACTACGAAATGACACACTCATATATACATACTCGTGTATGCATGTCAGTGTTAGTATAAACATACGAGGAGAAAATTTCATTGGTAACTGAAAGTTATGGCTGTCAAATTACATTCATATTTGCATACGGTCTGTTGCTCATATTAAATCTTTTCATCCCCCCATAATGAAGACCAGACTTAAATATCTATATATATAACAAAGTGGGTGTATAATAATAGCAAGGAAAACAACTCCTCAACGGCGCAAAAAATCAGATTAAGACAGTAGATTTCGGACAAACAAAGTAAGACTATAATATCAATAGAATGTCCTATATATATATATATATATATATATATATATATATATATATATATATATTTTAGTAGGAATATGAAAATAAATCTTATGCTGTATAGACGCATCTATATTTCATTCCTGCAGGAAATCATCAGCTTAAATGCAAGGAGGAAACATAGACGCTTCTGTAGCTTACTTACCATAGATATATTGACATGCTACTAGTGCTAAAGTCTTATACTGAGTACTGTTGAAGTAAATTCTCAATATATATATTACCTTATGTGTATATATATGAAATTAAATATATATAATTATTGTTTCATACACACAGCTATGTTATATTATGTATATATTTCTTACTTCAGTATTTTGTTTAACAATGGTCGATACAGGAGTAGATCTTAGTAGTAGAAAAATATACTTATGGCAAGTGAACTACACAGAAACATTTGTGATTCATCTGCAAGAATTGCACAGAAAAACCATTTTTGTGCATCTCATTAGCCAAGAGTATATTTGACTACTATATATATAATTGGAAAACCAACTGGTATTCATTACTTAAGTGACTCACTTCCTGGAGATTTATTAAGCATATTTAAACCCTCCTTGCATCAATTTCTGTGTTTGTTAACGTGTAACAATACATATACACACACATATATATATATATATATATATATGAAAAACAAGTGTGAAATGTAATTTATGATCCAATTAATTTCCATTGCTAAAAAGAAATTCAAACTTCAGCAATTCATTACATACTACATGCGTCAAAATAAAAAAATCTTTCACATAATTACATTGAAAAAAAAAATGAACTTAAAAATACATAGTTACCATTTTTGTAACAATACTTAAATTTGAGTTATTTAATCAAACAAATTAATCACATCGTAGTATACTTTCAGAAAAATAGCATACAATCTTCTGAAATCTAAAGAAAATGTTTTACAAATTTAATTAAAAAAATTTTTTTTTAAATCTTACCGTTTTTTGAAAACATTTAAAAATCAAATAATTTTTAGAATAATAGGCAAATAAATAACGTTTTTAAATAGTAAAAAGTAGATCTGGCCTTCCGGCTTAGATCCAAGTGTAGTATCAGTTTTGATGCTTCACTTAATTTTTCCTTAGTTAATATAGGAAAAACCTTCTATATTAAAGTAGTTTTTATTTTTGCCTGCTTCCAGAGTGCCCCTGTTTGGAGAGCTGGCTTTCTCCCACATTGAAAACTACATTGTGTCACAGTTTGCTCTTGTGGGGAAGCAAATATATACCAAAGCAATAGCTGTGACATTAAAATAGGTTCAAACGTATGAGAAGCATATTCAACAAAAAAAAGTACATTAACTAAAAGAAACTTTTGAAAATAGAAAACCGCCAGAGTCAAATATAAAAATTAAATGAATGATAAAGACCTCCCTAAAATCTAAAGTGTTCATTCTTGTTTCTTTTCCCCAGTAGCATCAACGCTGTTATTATAAATCCATCTACGAAAAACTACATTATTGATTGCGTCACATACTAAAAGGATTTCTTAATTGATATATGATTTTGAAGTGGTGATGGTCTGAATTATAGATGGTCACAGTTGCCATACGTATTATGATGACCATTATATATCCTTATCATATATATATAATATCGGTTTATGTGATGCACAGCAATGCGTGACATTGGAGAAGAATGCATTTATTTATTTTTTCATGTCTGGTAAGTATGATGATTTAAAATGCAAAATTTGCCGTGAAACCAGTTCATTACTGATAATCGCATTTACAAAATGTACTTCATTTTTCCATGTTATCTCCATGATGCAATGAATGCTTCTTAAATGGAAGGTGCTGCAACGCCTTTCTTACCTGACATTCGTGGTCCCTCCGAGATCATCATAAGATATATAGAGAAACCAAGATTGCAGACGCGTGAATTAGCCATAACATCGGCGTTGGAATACCCATTTCATTATTTTTTTTTTTACATGGATTAATTAAAACCTCCTCCACAGAGAGCGCCGGTTCTGTCGGCAATAATAAACAAACTATATTAATCGATGATTTTAAACTGGTCAACTATTGATTCCCAATTCATTATATATATATATATATATATATATATATATATATATATATATATATATATATATATATATATATACAGGGCGTCCACAAAGTCTGGCTGCATAATCTAAAGGGTGCCCATAAAGTCTGGCTACATAATCTACTTGGTGCCCACAAAGTCTGACTACATTAACTAGCCAGACTTTGTGGACACCCTATATATATATATATATATATATATATATATATATATATATATAATCATTCAACAAGTGATAACATTTCAGTGGAGAGTGATATTTTCATTAAATTAGTAAATCTGTACTGAACAAAAAGACATCTTAAATTCTGAAAGTTAGCAAATAGCAAATTGTTTTAATTAGCTCGAAATTTTAGTAAAACCGAATGTCGTTTGTTAATTTTGTCTATTAAGAAAAATTTGAAGTGGAGTTAGAATTAAAATTTTTAAATAAATCCTAAAACGGTTTCATGCGATCAAATCCTTTTCTAAATTTATTCAAGTAAGAGAAGTATCTTAGGTTAACATCTAGTTTTGATTCTGCTTTGCTTTTCTGAACTCTCATACGTTTACACAGCCTTGCCTTTTTTTACCGTTTAAACTCACTGGTGTTACAGGTATGATGTCCTTTGCAAGTTGTTGATTAGTATATTTTTTTATTAGGTTCTACTCTATGAACTTTTACCGATTTACCCTATTAGTGGCAGTTTGTTACAAAGCAAAAAAGCAAATTCACAGGGGTTTTTTTGTGGGAGGGGGAATTACTGTGACTAAAATAGTCTGTTTTATTCAGGCATACTGTACCATACACTCAATCATTATATGCATACATAGTTTTTAATCTCCGAAAACATTGCTTCATGGTGAACAACTGATGATCTCTGAAAACTTCAGACTATTATGACTTCGAGAAAGCAAATTGATTCAGTGATTGCATGAAATGGTATGACTTATTGAAAATTTGCCAACGAAGAACTAAAATTTTTTATAAAAATTATAGTTTTCAAGGTTAAAAAAGCTAATACTATGACAGAGATAAGGCTCTTTTCATTGAAAACAATGAGTTCAAACTCGCTATAATTTTAAATATATATACTAGTAATTTCATCCATTTATTCCTTGTGAAATGAATAGTTTATAAAGATCAAATAATGGTAATTAGGTTTATGTTACAAAAGCTATCGAGTCTAATGAACTATATATATATATATATATATATAGCTAAACGTCTGTATTAATCTTGTAATGATAGCAATTATAAATAATATAAAAAAGGTAGTGGAGATCATTTTTAAATATGAAAAATATGCCGTTTTTAAAATTAACAATAGACAAAGTTTTTGAATACCTCTAATAATTAAATTCGTTAATTTGTAAACGCAGTTGTTTAAATACATTTTTATTTGCTGCTAGAATTTAATGGCTTGTATATGCAATTGTATAACTTATTTGTTTATGGAATTTAGTGGGTTTTTTTTTTGCTTTATATAATTGTATATTGTATGTATCTCTTTATACATTGTAGGCACATTATATATATATATATATATATATATATGTGTGTGTGTGTGTGTGCATTACACATACATTTAATAAACATGTTTGGAACACTTTACATTAAACAAGCTTTAGGAAAGAACATTACTACCACTTCTCCATATACCAGTATGTACACACACACATATATATATATATATATATATATATATATATATATATATATATATATATATATATGTGCGTGTGTGTAATAAAAAATACGTACATTAATACATAAATTCCAAATTGTTAAATATCACACAATTCTGCCGCCCACCATAATTTATATTGAGAAATGAGGTATCTAATTTTTAAAATTTTCAATCATTTTATTTTATATGTCAACTCAATTCGGGCAAACCTATGAATTTGATTATTGCTTTGTATCAATTTAACTGATATGTCTAGAAAGGTATCACCCAAAATTAACCTCCAAAACCACGATTATTTTTAAAAATTTCAATTTATGCCGAGTTGTCACTTCTTAACTTTCTTTACATTATGTAAATTAGAATGTCATTGTTCTCATTCATTTTTTTATTTGAATAAGTATTCCTTGAGTTTAAGTTTCTGTAGAAGAGGGACAAAAAATAATATTCTGAAGACATGTCTATTCAATGTAAGCATTTTTAGAGATCCTTTTCGTTAGCAACAAAGTACAGTATATTTTCGACTACTTCATCTCTTCCATCATTGGTCAGTAATGTAGAAATCTTTAAAGACTCATACAATTTTTATTCTCGTCTCAATCCAGAGTGCTCCTTGTGACGTGCTAGAATTTCTCACATTAAAAACCGACCTTGTGTTCAATTTTACATTCGTGTGGATGCAATACACAGAGATGGTTATACAGAA
The DNA here is from genome assembly GCF_053919585.1 of Euprymna scolopes. Classification (NCBI taxonomy): domain Eukaryota; kingdom Metazoa; phylum Mollusca; class Cephalopoda; order Sepiida; family Sepiolidae; genus Euprymna; species Euprymna scolopes. The sequence goes on along the minus strand of NC_136485.1, from coordinate 117,961,384 downwards.
GAAGAATGGGGGTAAAAAATGAATGGTAATGTTCAACGCTCCCCCTCACACCAAAAAAAAAAAGAAGCTCGTCTCCTTTAATAATTACATGAAACCTTACCAACCACCAATAGCTATGACTAGAGATACTTTACCTGAAATCACTTCGGTCACGCTCCTTGGCTTAACGTTCACAGGAAACATGGGTTAGAATAGATACATCGAGATCATTGCCAAGGCTGCTGCAAAGAAGGTGGGCTCTCTATACCGTGCTAGAAAGTTACTTATGCCTGAAAATATCCCGTACCTCTATAAAGCCACCATTCGCCCATGTATGGAGTACTGCCATCACATTTGGGCTGGTGCATCTGATCCTAGTCTCTCGCTCCTGGACAGGGTCCAAAAGAGAGTTGCCAACCTAATAGGTCCCGAACTATCATCTAAGTTTCAGCCTCTGCCCCATCGACGAAATGTTGCATCCCTCTGCCTGTTTTAGAAGTATTTCAATGGTAGATGTTCTGACGAACTACAAGCCCTTATACCCTCTCGACGAAAATACCCCCAACTAACCCGACAAGCAGCAAAGTCCCACCCCTTCACAGTTGAAATCCCTAGACGTAAGAAAGCTTTCTACTCTAATAGCTTCTTCCCCAGAACTGCAAGACTTTGGAATTCTCTTCGAGTTTCATGCATTCCCAACTGTCCTGACATGCAGAAGCTCAAGTGTAATGTGAACAGACATCTTGCTACTAAACTCCCTACATAGTACCCCTGTAACTGCGGTCCCTGATAGTAGCCCCCTACATCAAAGTGGCAATGCACCTTGTTTGGGGTGAACATGTAAAAAAAAAGCATAAGAGGAATCAGCAATTAAAAATCCATTCATTAAATCTGGATTGTTAGCGATGGCAATATCATTTCAAAAGTTATGCAAGGACTCATATATACATAATTATATTCAGAAATATATTATTTCGAAATAACTTGTGTATCGTCGACATTGCATGTATCCACAATCGAATGAAGTATAACTTAGAACGAACTCAGTAACTTCACTGTTTAGAATAATGAACAGAAAAGCTGAGAAAAATGTGTTTCATGAATTCGTATTTTTCCTTTAAAAAATTGTACAAGTAGAGTTGATAGTTTTTTTTTTTTTTTACATCAGCGCTATAACTTAATGATTCCAAATGGTGCTTAGCCAATTTGGGACTGTCACCAGATAAAATGTTTCATAAAATTCATGCCAAACTATTTTTTCAATTTTAAAATCATTCACGTGACAAAAAGAGGAGTCCCAGCTGTTTTCACGAAAAGAAAGTATTCTGTAATTTCAATCAACTTCACAAGTTCGACTTCAGCATTGAAAATGTAGATCTCTCATCAGGAATTGGACCTATACCTATTCGAACAGCCAGAACACACTAATAAAATGTTGATCAGGTGTTGTATGCAACAGAATTCATTTCAAAATTCAAATTAATCTACAAAAATCAATCGTATGCAAAAATGTGTACGATTTCAGAATAAAATGACCTTATAATTGTTGACCTCCCCTAAAACTTAATCATGAGAACTACAGTACACCGAAGCCAAGAATTTACATGAATAAAATGTCATATATATATATATATATATATATATATATATATATATACACATACACACACATAAAGAATTTAAAAGGAGGGAGATAATCCTATTTAAATAAGAACAAAAGAAAATCAATGATTTTAACTGATTGATAAAGAAACAATTCAAGAGTGACCTGAACTTGAGAATAAATTTAAATTTTATCTCAGATTTAAGTACCCCCCTACCCATCCAAAACTATTGGCAAGTCTGCAATTTGTGCCATTCTGTTACCAAACTGTTTTTTTTGTTTGTTTTTTTTTTTTCCAAAATGGTGTTTGTTTAGGGATAGACAATAAAGTTGTTGAATTATTTCTACGGAAAAAATTATTCTGGTCTTTAAAAAAAAAAAAGTAATGAAAATTAATATCCATTTGTGTTTTATTGAAAGGTGAAAAATGCCACAATTTTAAAAGCGGAAAATGGATATTTGATATGACAGAGCGACTTCAGAAATGCATATTTTTCTTTGATTCAAGAGTACACATAAGCCACAATACTTGGCTTTGAACTTTAAATCTAGTCAGTAATTAGTATTAGTCAAAAGTTTTAGAATCACACTGGAATTTCACGACATGAAATTAAACGGATAACAGCTATTTGTAATCCATATGTTTTTCTTAGTCTCTATCTGTTCAAGCCACTCTTTCTTGGAAACTACTGGGCAATCTGGCTAAAAGTTTGTATAAACCTTTGTGATGTTTATCATATATATATATGTATATATACACAGCCTAAATGATAGAAGATGCAGTGAACTAAGTATCCGTTAGATGCTCAGTTATGAATTAATTGGATTATTCATTATAATACCAGATTTACCCTAGAAATTCTCTCCGGGACTACTAAGTCTGTATAGCTGACATTGTGTATGGATCTTTGCTAGGATACAGCGAACTAAGCAGTATGCTATCCACTCGATGCGCAGTAAGAGATTAATAGGGATTGATATTTAATGAATAAATCTGCACAAATTTAACCATCTTCAATTATCAGTTTGGCAAAATACATTCACTTGAATCAGCACTTCAATCCTGTGTTGAATCATACCAAAGTTTAAAAAAATAAAAACTTGATACCTCTTTGCTAAACACACAGCATTATAATGGGTGGATCAAGAGTAAGTGGAGTAAGTGACATAAAAATGTGTCGTTCTCGACGACAGTGTAGAAGTCAATGAGAGCAGAGCTTTTAGGTTACTGTCGATTACAGTCGACATATCATATTAGTATATTTCGAGTGTTCGAAATTACTAAGGTCTTTTAAAACATTTTTTTTAGTGAAAAGTCAGAATTTAGAGTTCTAAAGCAACTATCAAGTATTACAGTTCATTTGTGCTCGTAAAATAAAAGAAATTTATGTGCATGCATGTCCCTGTCGTATAAAAGAACCTGAAATGTGTGCAAGTAATCAATTAATCTGTTGTGATGTTTGCCATTATTGATATTAAAAATGAACTAAAATGTCAATGTTTACATGCAACAAATAAATGTATTATTGACAAGAAAATGCTAATGGCAATTTCTTAAAAAAAAAAAAATGGAAAATGAAAAAAAAAAAAAATGATAATCAAAGAACTGTCTGTGCCTTCAGCTAACCTTAATGTTTTAAAATGATACTTATATACGAAACAAAATTAACCATATGAATATACTTAAACCCTAACACTTTTTTCTGGTTAATTCAAAAAATATATATACATTAAAATATGCACACAGCAAACATTACATTGCAATATTATGAAAAAAATATGCGTTTGAAATTCACTCTTTCTATTCCATTCATATATATATATATATATATATATATATATATGAAATAAAGATGGACAACCTCCCCCAAAAAATACAAAAATGAAAATGTTGTACCATTATCTCGATAACTATTATTATAATCATTATTTTCAATAGGAGAAAAAATGTTATGCTTTTTTGATTAATTTCTAAAAGAAAATTTAAAATAAATATCCAACTCAACTAAAACCTTGATGTAATTTGATAAATATATATATACATATATAAAATGTGCATAAATGTATATATATATTTATATATACATACATATATGGATACATACACTCATATTTACATGTGTGTACATATATATTACATAGTTGCATACGCATGTGTGTGTGTGTATATCTATGTATTGATGAGGATGGATATTTAGAAAGAAAGGTGACATAAATGAAAATTTTGGCAATATTGCTCTGTTTTTTATGTTGGATGTTATTTTTTCTTTCTTATATTTTCTTCTGAAAAACTCATACTCACTGATATGTTCGTTTCCTTTTACTTAGTTTTTCTTTCGTTTCCATGTATTCTGTTCTTTAGAGAAAAATAAATGAAACTGAAATAAAACTTGTATTATTACTCTTTTTTATGCGAGCATGTGTGTAATATATATATATATATATATATGTGTTTGTGTGTGTGGTGGGACGATTAATCGGAATCAGGAATGGGAAAAATTGGAGCTTTTTAGGGTATTGGAATCGGGAAAATTTGAGCCTATTTTCCGATGCTAAAACCGGTTCCTTTATTTATCTATTTTATTTGATTTTGTTTTATAAAACATCTTCCACTGCTTGTATTAATTATAAAAAAATAAATAAGGTCAACCGAGGTAATTCCACCCACTGGAGAATTCCACCCCCTTTAGATATAATGGGTAATAACTGTTGTCAGGAATGCTGTTTCATCCCTAACTTGAGTTGTCCATTTAATAGAGTTGCTTCCCTTGAATAGCATTTCCTTTCCAGAAAGCATCTTGGTGGGAAATTTGACTGCTTCAAGCTTGAAAAAAAATCATCTTACTCCATCCATCAAGTAAGTACACCTTTCGCACTTTTTATGATGAGATCATAGTCAAGATGTTCCTTTCTTAATCTGACACAGGTTATACTAATTTGTTACCCTTTTTTCTTCACTTTGAAACACTGAATGTTTCTATTTCAGGCCTAGTATAGTCAACAGGTGGGTTTTATCATCTATGTCTCTTGGGGGAAATCCACCGCCTACGGGGTGGGGTGGGGTGGGGGGGGTCTCCCAACAGTCACTCTGTGGAGTCCTGAAGGATTATGCTAGCAAAAACAGTTGCCAGGATATATGGGGAGAGTCTGACATCTGCTGAATTTATTCAGAGGATGGTACAAGAAGAGAAAGAAAGGCAGCCTTAAAGAGCAAAACTTGGGCCAGCTAAAACGAGGGAGGGAAAGGGAAGAGAGAAGGGAAAAGGAAAGGGAAAAGGAAAGGTTAAAAAAAAATCAAGAGTGGAAATATTTGCTGATGACGAGTCCGAGATAGAGTTCAATTGTGACACTAAAAGTGATGAAGATTGGCAGCCAAAACGGTCAGCCCGAGTTGGCAACAATGATGAAGATGAAACTTCAACAATAAAGTAAAAAGAAACAGAAAGGGAAAGAAAGAACATGCTACCATCTCTGATAACGATTCACAAATCGGGGACAGTGATGAGGGCTGGTCAAACCAGTCACCCATGGTGATGATGACAACAATGATGAACAAACCCCTTCAACCCAGTCAAGAAACCTCATTGAAAACTTTTCAGTCAAATAATAGGCTAGGCTACTTTGTGTGGGTGTAGAGCTAGTTTTGTTCATGCTAGGTGCCTTTGAAAAGACACTGTAGGCCAGGTATATTGTTCCTATTTACAATGCCTCCCCACGGGGCAGAGTTAGAAACCAGGGTCGTTTTTTAACATGGAGAAAAGGAACAAAAATAAAAATTGTCTCAGTCGTGAAGGATTTCTCCTCTACTGACAGAACAAGAAATTGAAATACAGCATCTGAAGAACAGATGGTGTTTATTTGCTCCCCCACTGAGCAAATTAGGCACAAGGCCGTTTTTAATGTGAGGTAAAAACCAGCTCCCCTAAAAGGGGTCACTCTGGTTACGAAAAATAATAATTGTCCCAGTATAGAGGGTTTCCCCTCCATTGACTGGTACAAATTATCTTAAGTGCAGCATCTGCCGGAACAGATACTACACTTTGATCTTTGTATTTATTTGCTTCCCCACTGAGCAAATTAGGCACAAGGCCGTTTTTTAATGTGGAGAGAGGGGGGAGGGAAAGGGGGATCCAGCTTGAGAGGTGGGAAATGGGAGCTGGATAGTAACTGTGGTCGTAGGGTGATCCCTACCTTGACCAAGTTCAGATATGTGGGGTTACCCCAACATATGGTCTTTGCTAGTCATAGCTGGTCTTTGCTAGTCTTAGCTTTGCAGCATCTGCCGGAACAGATACTACACTTTGATCTTGTTTATATATTTTATTGCTTTTAAAATTTTGTAAATACAATTAAGTAAAAAAACAAAAGATTTTCAAACAAAAAAATTAGGCACAAGGCCCTACAAGAAATTGGGGAGGGGAAGGGTTCAGGGTCTTTGTGACTAAAGTGATTAAAAAGTAATAAATGTAGACTTTGGAGTCTTACTCTTGACTGGCAACATTTACCAAAATACCTCATTCACTCTATGGATCTTAAACTTTGATCTTGACCCGAAGGCCAAAGCCAGGTATATTGTTACTTACACTTTTGATGCTCAAAGCAGGCAAAGGGAATGGAAGGAAGATGGGGGGGGGAATTTCTCCTTTATTTTTTCATAAATATTGAAATGAATTTAAAACGTGTTTTTTCACTGACCCTGTTACATGAGTTAAATTTTTTTTTACATATTCAACTGTTTTGACTTATATATATATATATATATATATATATATATATATATGTGTGTGTGTGTGTGTGTGTGTGTGTTACGTTTTCTTTTAGTAAAAACTATTATTTTGTCTTTGGCAGCCATTTTTGTAAAGTTGGGGATCAAATTAAACCGGTTCACCTTATTTATGGATTTAAACTTTCAGTAAGACTAAAATCTCAAAATCACTTCCTCAAAAGTGTGGTTTTACGTTTGAGAAAATATATGCACACTTAAGATGTTTTCTTACAGTAATCGGGACACAAAATCACAATTTTCTAGTAAAATATTTAGAGATTTATAAAGAATCGGAATCAGTAATTTAATACGGAATCGGGGGAAAATATTGGAATCGTCCCATCACTAATATATATATATATATATATATATATATATATATATATACACACACACAGACGATTATCAAAGAATATATCTTTAACAAAGCAAAACTTATCAAGATGTGAAAAGCTCAACACTATAAAGCGGAGCAAACAAATAAATGAAACATGAGAAGGAAATAAAGGAAAGATGTGTATATGAATTGATATCATCAGAACAATAAGGAACAGTAAAAGAGAAAAAACAGGAACAAAAACAAACATCTTTAGGCCATGGCATTTTGAACTTAAATGCTTCTAAATCAGAAAAGAATACGGGCCAGAATTATATAAAATGCAAAAATATAGATAAAAATTGGCTCTGGTCTTTCTTCTCTGATGAGAAGCATTTAGCTTCGAAATGCCATGAATTAAAGAGGTCTCTTTTTTCTTAATTTTCCCCTTTTACTTTTCTATGCTATTCTGATGACAAAGTTATATATAACTTTTATACTTTATCTTTCATTTTATATATGTATATATATGCCTCTTCAATTCTGATATTTCTTTGTTGCTTTGACAGATTAGAATATAGCTTCAGAGGATGAAATATTCTTTCTGCCAGACATTTTCTTAAAGGAGAGACGTTGCTAGCCTTGGCAATTGTATGTTTACTCGACTGCGCTCTAATCACTATAAAACATTCACAGCAAGCATTCTTTCCTATCTTTCTGTGTACCTAAAAGCAAAGACAATTTTCATAAACAATATTTCTGTCATAGAAGATCTGATCTGTGGAACAAAATCCACCGAGTTTACTTCCCAAAGTATTTCAATATGGTCTAATTCAAGTCCAATGTAAAAAATTCTTAGGACGTTCTCTTGGATAATCAAAGTTTCAATTATGTTCCAATCCTATTGTCATGTTCGTCAACGTCTTCATTTTTAAGTTGTCCCCGGGCATTGATATGCTGTGGCCCATTAATAAATGAATACAAAACCTTAAGAAAAAAAACAAAAAAAACAAAAAGGAAATTAATCTTGAATATAAGAGTGTTAAAACATTGGTATGACACTTTTTGTGGTGGATAGCATAAGTTTTCGACAATGTCAATATTTGACTCTTCACACACACACACACACACATATATATATGTCAGCTGTGTTTTTCAACATCCACATTCTTAAGATATTCTCGGGCCTTGATAGGCTGTGACTCATTAATAAATTAATTTCAAACCGCAGAAAAAAATGAAAAGATGTTGAATACCAGAGTGTTACTCACTTGTAAAATATTGGTACTATGAAAATTTCATACGTTTTAGACAATGTCAGTATTTGAATTCCAACATATCAGCTGTGCTAGAAGTGGGATGCTATATGGAGATGAATACTTGGCCTTATCCAAGTTGTCACTTGCCCGTCTTTAGTATAATCACAGAACAATAATCGGATGAATATGCAATAAGTCAGAATAGACACAACATATTAGGTATGTTATGCTTAATATAACAAAGATTGGTCTCCAGACAATCAGTGGCTATATTGTTTTGGCCATGAAAGAAGCAAATCTTCAATTAAAAAATGCAGAATTGGAAAGCTGGAGGAAAATTGGACGACTCAGGAAAACTTGGATGCAAACCATTAACAAGGATCTTAGGAAAATTTAATTGTCAAGAACGCCAAGTTTAGACACTGAGATTACAGGCTGCCGGAAAACGTGAGACTGTGATTAAGGGAAATAGGAAAATCTATGATGGTGATGATGGCACAAGAGAAGAGGAATCTTTAAGGTAGGGCATCAGCAAGGAGACGGCCTCAAATAGAAAGGAAACACTCACTTTATCTATTAAACCTCATAAAATGAGAAAGTCACTTAAGAGGAAAATAATGGTGTCAGTTATACTCCCCTTTATTGCAAAATCTTCAAACGATTTTCGCCCACATTCTGGATGCACACTCCTATATTGTTTGGTGCTACGCCAATCTTTTTAGCATTAGCAAAGAAAGCTTAGCATAGTTGCTGATCTCATCAGTCCAATATTTTGGAAGTTTTCAACAAGCTCTTATACAGAAAATTTCTCCTTGAATGCTCAGTATACATTAATACCTTATTCCTATGATGTTGCCAAATCATTTCCCAACCCAAGAGTTTCTTTAATTAGGGTTATCCTAAAGTTATTCAGACGAAGGTCACCGACCATGATTCGAATACAGGGAGCTTGCATTAATCAGCTTGATGTTGAAAATATAAAAGTTATAGGTAAGAGGAAAACAATTAGGAGGAGGAGAGTTCTATAAGTTGTTGGAAAGAAGCTACTGGAATATTACAGTTTAGTATCAAAGATGCGAATTGATAGAAACTACTAGACTAATGAGTTAAAAAGGCTGAAACAAATAAAACAGGAATAGATCAGGCAATTCTGAAAAATATATGCCATAATATTTATAGAAGAGACTAGCATCAACAGGTCTCTGGGAAATAGGTTGCAGGGTTATAAGAATTGGGTTAATCAAATTACGGAAACAGTTCTGCACTCAAAAATGAGAGAGATGTTGCCAAATCATTTCCCAACCCAAGAGTTTCTTTAATTAGGGTTATCCTACATACGTGACCCTATAATAGACTTGTAGAGATAGAGCATAGCCTGAGGTGTGAGAAAGTGTTTAGAGCGAGAGAGAAAAGCAATTTTATGGGAAGCATAAAGCCGAATGAATCTACCGTATGGATTCCAATAAAGATTTGATGAGAACGAATGTAAGTGTTATAGTTAATCGCTCTTCAAGAACAGAGCCACCTATGAGAATCCAAGGAAGAAAAGGCATATGTCTACGATTGAAAGACACGAGCTGAGTCTTAGCCGGATTCAATTAAACAAGCTATTTTGGACCCCTATGAAGAACTGAACTCAGGTAACCTGTTATATTAGTTGCATATTGCAATTTACTGTTCAAGTCTCAATGTGGTTATTGGAACTATTGTAGAGTCTAAATTTCAAAAAAATGATAGATTTTTTGTTAGATAGTTTAATTTAGTATTTTAATTGGAATCCATTAATGAGATGAGTATTATTTATTAATTTATTTATTGCAGACTGTTATCCTCATCTTTATTAGTTGTTGTTTCATGATTCGGCCAACTCTTCCTCAGGTAGTAACCGCGATGGGATAGGAACTCGAATCTCCTAACTGCATCCGCAGCAATTACTGCCTTTCCTATTTGTTGTCGTCTCAAACACGCCTCTGGCCGGCTTTGAGTAGGATTGAAACCGCCATCTTCAGACAACGCTCACCTGGAACTGTAGAGATTCGACGTCTCTATCCACTGCACCATGGGCCCCGAAGGGCAATCAAGGTTGGATCATTTGGTCTTATAAATCCACGTTTATTTATCTGATCTTCCATGGTCAGGTCCGTGTGCAATGGTATATATATATCATTTTAATTGGAATTCGTTATTAAGATGAGTATTATTTATTGCGGACTATTATCCTCATCTTTTTTAGTTGTTGTTTCATCTGACGAAGAGCAATAGTTGGCCGAAACGTCGGGAAACACAACTAAAAAAGATGAGGATAATAGTCCGCAATAAATATATTAGTTTTATTTAGTTTGCCAAAGTCAATTACGTGCAAGATGATCCTAACATTATATGATGTATTCAGAACTGACGATTTGGAAAAAAAATACTCCAAAGAACACACACCAAAAAGACACCAACGAAATCAAAGTATATTTGATCATGTATTTTAATCAACAATCGGTAAACATATGTTGGCGAAAAATGATTCAGAGAGACACAAAGTACAGAGACAATGACAGTTATGAAGCAGCAGAAGAATAAGCAGCCAATGAGATGGATTGGTTGGTTGGGTGTTTTTGTTTTACGGCATATCAACCTTTTTCAGGTTATTTAATGCCGAATCTAGTTATTTTGAGGAACGATTTTTAATGGAGTATATGTTTTTTACGTCAGATTCTATTTAACCCATAGTTGGGACCCTAACAGGTACTACCACTCCAGGTCAGAGTGGACTTAGGAGCAATGCCAATTAAAGGGTGGCTCCACACTCCCCAAAGCCGGCAAGGTGGGGCCCTCACCATCGGATATAGTTTTAGGTCATATCCAGGACCGCCAATGAGATGGAATCATCAACAATAAGAATATAGGATACATCGGATCATTCAACCAAAATTTCATCTTCATCTGTCAAAGGTCACTAAAGTAAACACTATCACCATCATCACTGGGTCTTGATGGGGAAATTCACAGCATAAAATGAGGATCTATATATGCTTGAGAATTAAACCATAAGATACATGTTTTCTAAATTTCTTTAATCTGTAAAGCTCTACTGCCTTTGTAAATCATGCTAATATGGGTTGAGGATCTTTAGTCTGTCAAAAGCAGTATGCTAATCATGCTAATATCGTTTCAAGGTCTAAAAAAAAGAAATTATCAATTTTGAATCAATAATACTCATGCAAAAATATAAAACAATACTCGAAAATAACTTTTGATAAGTATTCAGAAACTCTTATAACATCATCAAATTTTACATACGGAGGGTATTCTAAAATGCTGATTGAACTTATGGATAAAGAATCTGAAAGTTTCTATTTTCTGTTGCAGATATTTACGGTGTAAGACTAAGAAAACAACTCCGGTCATTGACAGGTATCAGAAATCATTAAATTCCTGGCAGATGTGAATTGAAAATCTTGGTGACTATGTAGAAAAATAAATTCTAGAGCACAAAATGTCATTCGTTTTAATGTTACTACTCCCATCTTTGTGGCTGTTAAACTTTTTAAGTAAAACACATAAAATAGGAGGCTTTTGTTTTGGAATGACCCTCGTAAATTATCTTCTTTGATGTCTTTTATTTTAGGTGTTTCCTATCAGCAGTCAAATAATTTTTATTTAATAAATTTTATGTTATTTTTTTTGTTCATTATATGATGTAATAAACCACAAATGAAAATTGGCAGATTTAAAATATGACAGGTTAACTTTATATGTTAAATTAGTTCCTTTGGTATAATATATTGTACGTTCACCTTGTCGAAACAATGATCTATTGTAATAATGTACACATGTATGTGTTTATAAATGTTTAATTTATAGCAGTCCATTAAAAGAAAAACAGATGTCGAACGAACATATATATCGAACGAACATATACTACATTGGTGGACAAAAAGAGAAGGTAATGCCTAGAACAATGGTATCATAATGAATTAACCTATAATATGCCCTGGGGCTCGCAGAGTCTGCATGTTGAGGATCAGTCTGCACAGTCACAAAAGGGCTTCCCAACAAGTACAACCTTCCCATTTATCATTGGATCCAAGGAACCAGCAAAGAAGAGATGTAAATATAAAGCAAACCCATTGTTAAAATACTATTTTTTCTAGCTAAACTCCACCTGTCCCTGCAGAAACATGAACCATTTACTTAATTATCATCGATTTCTCATTAGCCTCATAACTAAGTTGTTTTAATAAATCATGGTGTCTTGTCGACTTTCTTTGTTGTCTGAAATAACAATTTTCTACCATGAACATTAGTTATTTATAGTTAGTTATACATGGTGATATACTCTCATAATTTCCAACCATGCGTTGGTCATTATTAACTTCTTAGTTGTTATGAAGGTTTCGAAATATGAACATATATAGTGTGAATGAATAACAGTTGGTTTCACAGGATGAGTCAACATCCTATACTTTAAATGACTGTAAAATAGCTGCAAGGACACTTTGTTGATCTCCTTATTAATATGTGTTGTCTTAAATAGACTTTACATTTAACAGGCATTAATCTACAGATTTTTGGCTGTGAATTTATGTAAAATATGTTTGTTGGAAGAATCTTTACACAATTCTTAACCAAATCGTGGTAGTCATGAGAAAAGAGCATGTTGGCGATATTGACAGTTTTGCACGTCATATTAAGATGTGGTTACAATGCAAAAGAGTGCATTTTTAGGTGCACAAAGCAAAGACTCTTAGAAATTGAGAACTAGGACTTAGTGGACAAGTCAAGCATTGACTGAAGTTTATGCGTGCCAAAGAGAGTTAGATTGCAGAAAGAATTGTGAATTTTGTTAACGATTACATCGGCTTTTAGCTCAGAATAAAGTGTAGTATCTGTTCTAACGCTATACAGTAGAACTCCGGAATACTGCATAAAAAGTAGTAACAAAATACAGTACAGTATATAATATACATGTATATAATCAAATAACATAAATAATACCATAAGGTGGGGCAATACCGTAACCAGGGGTCGGAAAAAACATTGCATTCCATATGGTAACCTGAAAAAACCGTATCCTAGGGCCACCATATTCCAGGGTCCTACTATATTAGTCTATTCTTCCCTCAGTCAATATATATATATATATATATATATATATATATATATATGACAGGCAATTTTAATCCGAGTGCCCCCTTTTGAGGAGTTGGATGTTTTCTGTATTAAACACCTATCTTGTGTTTAACTCTGCCTACGTGCAAGGGAAAATAAATAAGGATGATTTTTTTTTTTTTTTACATGGGTGTCACCACTTATCAAGGCCCAGAGGCCACTCAAGGATAAGGGTTAATAGGTATACATTAGTCATTGTGATTTTAGCATAGTAAACAGTGGGAATTTTGTAACTTGGATTACTTAGGGGGACGATTCAATTAGAACTTGTTCACATTGGACTTTTTCTTTTTTTTTTTTTTCATAGGTATCACCACATTATCAAGGCCAATAGGCCACTCAAGGATAAGGGTTAAAGAGTGTACAGTAGAAATTGGACAATATAATAATCATTAGTAATGAAAATTTGTTAAATTTGATAACTTATATGGAACGGCTCATCAAGAACTTATTTACGTTAGACTTGAAGACAACCATATTGTAGTCAGCCGGAAAGCAGGAAAACGGAAGACAATTCCACAGGCGTGCAGTTCTAATAAAAAAGCTTTGTTCATGGAATCTACGTTTAGGTTTAGGCACAGATAAAGAGTGGGGGGAATTATTGATAGTGTTTACAGCTAGACGAGTGTTTCTTGTGAAAGTTTTGCGAGGGGGGACCATAGATTGAAGCTCAGTCGAACACTTTCTATGAAAATAACGATACATCAGAGACAAACTCGCAACATCTCTTCTGTGAGATAGAGGTTGCAAGGAAGAGAAAAGGACATCTCCTACGAGGCTACGAAGTCTATTTTGAACTCTATCAAGGCAGAACAAGTCCTTTCTAGCAGCTCCTGCCCAGATGTGGCAACAGTATTCCATCCTTGGACGTACCTGGCTCTTATATAAATAGAGAATTGCATCAGCAGTGAGATATCTACTGGATCGATAGAAAGATCCCACCATTTTTCCAGTGGCCTTGGCAACAGATTTGATATACGTGTTCCATTTAAGATCAGGAGTAATGGTCATGCCCAGAAGCTTGTCAAAATTTTCATCCTGTATGAAAAATGATAAGTATCCTGTTATAATTTTCATTGAAAAAGTAATATAAACTGAATTAGTTAAAGTATATTGTGAACATGGACTGTTAAAAGTTAACTATGCTACACTTTCTAAGTGACACATTGCTGTCAACACTCACAACTCCAAAGTTCGTAACTATGCTTTCAAAACTTGCTACCTCAACATCCAAATTACCCGAGTCTCTGAAAAATCAGTCATTTTATTCAAAACCTTTCATTTTCATATCAAACGATATGGTCGCAAGCATATAAAGAGAAGCAGCAGCCATGTTTCTTTTCTTTACTAACGGGCACTACAGTCTGCATAAAAACTGGTTTGTACCAGTTTTTTATAAGCATTTAATAACATGAATCAAAAACCGATATTTTTTGTTTTGTTAAGTATTCAAGGCATGTATAGAGCTTATAGAAATAAAATTATATATAATTACAATAAAAAACTATTCTTAATCGCTGGAATATATAGCATTAAGGCGTCTATGCAGATCGATCAAAAGTTCAAGATTCCCATGTCTCGTCATGACTCTAAATGAATTTTGTCGTCAAAGAAACAACTTTAGAATATTTGTACAAGCAAATTGATATAGTTTTATTAATCAGAATATTTTTCCAAAAATTTAAAAATTAAGACAGATTTTGTTTTTTTTTTTTAATTTTTTTACAAAAGAGTCACATTTATGAAGGCCCGGGGTCACTCGAGGATAAGGGTTAATGAGTATACAGTGGTTAAGGGGAACATGTTGTCATCTTTAATAGTGGAAATGTGGTAAATTGGAGAACTTAAGGGATGGCTCATCGAGAATTTGTTCACGTTAGACTTGAAGACAACCGTTTTATAGCCAGTTGAAAAGCAGGAAAACAGAACCGAGTTCCACAAACGTACAGTTCTAAGAACGAAGCTTTGTTCATGGAATCTACGTTTAGGTTTAGACAAAGAAAACGAGGGGGAAAATTATTGATTTCAATACTCGGCTAGATGAGTATTTTTAATGAAAGTCATGACAGGAGGGGACCATAGATTGGAGCTCAGACGAGCACTTGCCATGAAAATATCGATAAAGAAGAGCCAGGTTCGTAACATTTCTGTAAGGAAGAGGTTGCAGGGAAGAGAAAAAAGAATCCCCCACTACGAAGTCTATTTTGCATCCTGTCAAGGCAGGATAAACTACCTCTGGTAGCTCCTGCCCAGATGTGACAACAGTACTCCATCCTTGGGTGTACTTGGCTCTTATACAGGTAGAGAATTGCATCGGCAATGAGATATCTACTGGAGTGGTAGAACAATCCTACCATTTTCCCAGCACCGCTGGCAACGGATTTGTTGTACATGTTCAATCTCTGATCAGGAGTAAAGTTCAGACCTAGAAGTTTGTCAAAACATGGAGTTTCCCAAACACAAGAAGCATTCATTTCGATTGATATACTCAGTTCTGCATTGCAACTACCGCAGTTTTTCTTAAAATAGAAAATATATGTAAATCATGATTTTCAATGTATAAACACAAAATATGAATTATTCAAATCACTTTGTAGCCATTAACGAAGCCAAAGAGGACTGATGAGTAACCCTCGACCTCCTAAATTTAAAAGCAGTTGAAATAGATTTGAAAATAAATTGCCGGAAGAATAAATGCAACTAAAGATATAGAAACTATTATACAGGTTTATGCTTTTTAATTATGTAAAAAAATGTAATTTTGCTACAAATGAGCCTCATTAGTCTTGCATGGGTAATTTTTATTAAAAACTGCCTATTTCCTATTTCAAACCTTATATGATTTCAGATGAAAAATAAGATTATCCACACGAATATACTATCATCTGCATATTACGAACACAGTGTTGCCAGTATATATAACGGACATATATTACACTCCTCAACCAAACGAGGAGTAAATGTCTGGAAGGATAGTATTATGAAGAAACCCTCTCATTGAAGTTGATAGTACTTGGGAAAATATCCTTAGCACAAAAGACTATTGCTTCCAAAAGAATGGCATAATTCTTGGGAGGATGATCTTATGACAATAAAACATATGCTACATTACCCTCCTTCCCAAAAAAGAAGGTAGGTAATCCTTAGTAGGAGGATATCAAGACAACAAAACACGTTGAGTAACGTATAACAGTGTACATGAGTCTGAAATAGTAAAACGCTGAATAGCAAATTAAAAGCTAGTATAGTATATCTGTAATTTGATTCTTATTCTCTGCAATATCTTTCTGACGGGCATGATGTTGCTAGTCTTAGTCTTTTTATTCATAAATACTATTATAGCAGGTGTTCATATATATATATATATGTTCAAAATAGTCTGATCTCTTCCCTGTTTAGTTTGTTTCAGCTCGTTTGACTTGCTCGTTAGGAGTCTCTGTTGCAATATTTTTTATTTGATTAAAGAAAATTGGAAGGTTCTACTTATAGATACTGACGATAAGAATTAACCTATCAAATGAGGCCACGTTCTGCTAGCAACTAATTAGAAACCGGAAGCACTCTATAAAATTATTAGATCTTTTAGAATTCATGCACATAATTTTTCGAGTCCATACAAGAAAGATCTTTGCTCTTCATCTGAAAATCTTTTAAGTTCAAGACTTATACAGATCAGCCACCCACCGAAAATTTTTTTCATCTCCATAACTTATATATATATATATATGTGTGTGTGTGTGTAAGTATATATATATATATATATATATATATATATATATATAAAAAAGGAAAATGGCATGCGCGTTTTTGTATGTCCAGCAAAGTCTTATTTCGCCGGGTTTCTCGGTTACTATTTTTTAGAACTTTTTATATACTCCCCAGATCATAATATCTACGATTTGCAAACGAGCGTCGTCTATCTTTTATTTGAACAACTTCTACAAAATTCATGCTATTCCTTCCTCTTTCATGTGTTTTTCGTATGACAGCAAAACTAATCAAGAGCAAAGGCAGATTTCTGGTTTTCATTCCAGGGACATCCGGAAGCAATTAGCTTTGATCAATGTGGAGAAAACCCTCATATAAGAAAATTGCTATTCATTTGGACATTCCCTTTTTGTGAGGAGCTGGTTTTCCCCCAACATCGTGGGAAAACAAATAAATGAAATGGTGGAAAGTTGAACTGGCCTTCAGTCAACCTTTATTTCTGCACCTGCATATTCACTTAGAAAGTCAACTTTTTTATTTACATCGCTAAATTTGAATGCTTTTCACTTCCTATGGCTTCACAGCGTAGCAGTAAGATGTCACGTCATCATTCACTTTCTTTTCTGCCTTCGCATCACAAGCTCGAGCCTGCCTTATTATTAACATTTTTTCCTTTTACACCTCCAAACACCCCGGAAACGCCGGGTAACCCCGCTAGTACATTATATATAAGAAACTCTTCTGAAGTAAAACATGGCTTTGAACTCAATTTGCTGCTTTGATACCGCATTGCAACAAAGCTCTCTATTCTAGTAGCTTCTTTGTAACGACTGCAAGTTTTGACACTCTTCCTATTGACAATTTTACTCTTATTTATAGCATTAGTTTTTGAAGATTAAGGCCTGTCTTTTTCCGGTCTTACCCTATTTCATCACGTGGCTTCACGATTTGTTTGGAGGAATTTCCATTAAAAAATAGATAAGTTCTCGAGTGCATCAAATGGAGAGAAAAAAGCAATGAACAAACTGTTTTACAAAATAACACAATGAAAGCGTTATGTAAAGTGAAGTTAATGGATCGTATTATAATTAGCCATTTTTAGTAAAAACTAAACTTGCATCAAAATCTTCTCTAGTTAAGTGGAAAGTGGAATGATCGTAAAAGAAAAAAGAACAGATAGTGTGAGAAGATATATCTGAAAGGAATGATGAAAGGGTACAGAGAAAATTACTTGATACTTAAAACCTGTTCTTGCTCTATCGGCTCAGATAGTCAACTAAACAAAGTAATGAAAGACACAAGGTATTAGAAGCATTTAATATATGATAGATTAATTTAATTTTTTGCTGTATGCTTGATAACCCCGCTATTATTGTCGTCATTATAAAAGTCAAGGGAGATAATTCAGCCTGTTTTGTTTAAACACTAAAAATGGAATTATCTCCCTTCAATATCATAATTACTGCTATATTCTGTATACGTCTAAAAGTTTAATTTTATGTATAAAAAAACTGTTGTAATTTCCGTAACATTGAAAGGGAAATGATAGTTGTACGTTTTACAGTTGACATATTCAAGACATGGGACAGAAGTCTCCACTTTATTGCAGATCATGCGCCACTGACGATATTTAATAAGAATATCACTTCTACATCTCCAAGAATTCAGAGAATGATGCTTAAACTTCAAGGATACAACTTCACCATAGAATACAGACGGGAGGATACTCACCTTACCAGATTCCTTAAACCGTTTTTTCTAATTTCAAAAAGAAAGAAGCCATTAACCTTGACTCGTGGATAGACTGTCTACTTCTCCACACAGTAGATCTGATATACATAGTCTGACAAGAGCAGGACCAATGCGTAATCAACACATCGAAGTGATTATTCAGAGATGACCCCCAATATCGCAAGAGAAGACTTCACAGTGAGTAAGGGAGTTTCAGTAGAAAACTAGCCCGGGTGCCCGGCGTTGCCCGGGTGTTTGAAGGGATGTGTTGAGCAAAAAAAAAAAAGTAGTATTAATAGGCAAGCAGACTCGAACTAGTACCGTGGAGGAGGAAAAGAACATGAAAAAAACGTGACGTCTTTGTTGTTGCGCCCATCGCCAAACCGGAAGTGACGTAGGTTTAAATTAAGGCTAGTCAATTGAAAAGCGGGGACGACTTTCGAAAATATCGGAGGAAAAAGCGACCCCTCCCTGTAGAAAAGTGTCTAGTTGAGGGCGAAAGAATTCATGTTTTTTAGCCAATTTTCCGATATTTGTCGTACAAAAGGTAGATCTTCAAAACGATACAAATCACGTGAAAATCTGTCCCCTCTGTCAAAAGTATTAGGCAGATATACAAACATACACATATATTTAAACAGACAAGTGAGATATATATTATAGATGATGTACTGCTGAATCAAGAACGTATCATCAAGACTCTTACATGAGAAAACTCTTGAACAGTTACACATGGGGCATCATGAGCATACTAAAGTAATCCTGTGAGCCAGACAGTCAATATACTAGTACAAGCTCCACAGAGACATGACTGACATGTACAAACAAAGCAGTATATATCAGGAGTTCCAAAAAGTAATCAGCAGGAAAGTTTATTACAGCATGAGGTGCCAACAAAACCAGGGAACTATCTAAAGAAAGATCTATTCGTACTGGATGCAGAAAGCTATTTGGTCATTTCTGATTACTACAGTAAACATATAGGAGTACAGAAGCTTTCAGTACATTGTCTGAGCTAAAAATTTGTGGCCGCAATTAAAATATTTACGAAATATGGTATACCGTCCATCGTGGTGTCTGACAACTGTCAATACTACAACACAGAATACAGGAAGTTTGCATCAGATTTGGGTTTCAGACATGTACCATAATCATTACGTTACCCCACATCCAACGGATTTGTTAAGAGGAAAATTCAAATAAACACATTTAGGAAAGACAAAAATGCCAATAAGTACAATGAACTCACTTTGCTAGCGCTCATAGCATCAACTGACTTGAAATTGCATAGTCTTGTGAAGCTACTGCATAGAAGGGAAGAGGATACATTGCCTATGCACACAAGCAACAGGGCTCGAAGTCGATACAATGTCATCAGGCGATTGAATGAAAGACATGAATCACAGAAAGAACAACATGACAAAACTGCTAGAGATCTACTTTCTACTCTATTAAATAAATGGCAGCAGATTCTCATACAAGACCAGAGCATAAAGAGGTGGGAGCTTGGCCAAGTACGAATGTGAAACAGGACGAGTAGTCGTAATCAACACCAGCGCCATGACAAGTCATCGTCTTTTGAAATTGATAACAAAACTTCTAATAAAAAAGAGAATCCACCACCACAGAAGCAGTAGACACCACTTTACATAACTAGATCTGAAGGGAAGTGAGACATAACTGATACAGACATGAGTGATGCTCACTCAACTCAAACTCATATGTTGTAAGAAAGAAAAGGAACATTTCAGCTAACTTCAGGATCAAACAATAAAATTATCAGCCTAGAAAAGACATGATTCCATTTCCGTTTGATGAAAACTGCTTTCTTTTTTTGTTGCAGATCCTCTATTAATTGGTCAGTTGTCAACACATCTCAAGAGCGATAGTAGCCTTCTATCATGTCTGAAAGTGACAAGTTTCAACGAGTGAGATCAGAGATGTGCCGCTGTACAACTTATGCTCTCTACCGATCCAAGTCATAACAATAGGACGATTACCAGCACCCTCAAAATGCAAATCCGGACAGTTCAATGCTTAAGGACACAGTTCAAAGTTTCCGGCCATGGTTATGGTCTTTTGTGTGGTTTTAAGTGAGGTACACATCATGCCACCTGACATCTTTGAAGTCTGCTTGAAAGTCAACACCAAAATGTACCTGGATGTGCTTAAGGGTGGGATGATCTGATGCAATCAGGTAGCAGCTGGCAGACCCCAGGTGTGACAGTAGGACTCAGTACCAGCCAACATGTTCAAAGAAACCCAGGATTGACTTCAGGAGTGCACCCTCTTTGTACCCTTCTCTCACTGGTTCTCCCTCCTTCTCCTACCTGAACCCACTGGACTACTTCATTTGGTCATATGTCGAGAACATCAGAAACACGACCTTCAACACCACCAAAGCAAGCCTCATCGCTACAATCCACCTAGTATTAGCTGACCTCTCACCATTGCACGTGAAAAAGACATGCTCCCAGTTCTGAACTCATATCGAAACGGTGATTGAGGCTCAAGGCAGCTACATTGTATAGATGTCAGCTCCACTACATAATTAAGTTACCGAAATCGAATTTTTCAATAAAAATTTAAAAATAAATCTGTAGTGTTGTTTTCTTTAGGGCGACAAATTTATCGTTCCATTCTGTAATAAACTGGGATGAAAAATATTCTTGTGAAGAAAGATCTAATAAGTTCTAACAGAAATATCTTTCATGAAGAATACTATTTTAGTAACTTCAGTTAACTAGAAAACTTTAAGCTTTCTCACGAGGCAGGACTGTATCTGGTTTAAATTCAGATAACAGCATGTATTATAACATTATATTCTATTAATAAATAGAATACAAAACTACGCCAGTATCTTGGGGTCTAATTAACTTCGGTCATATAAGCAAGATTGGGAATAAAGGAAATTTTTCGGCCTTGCTTCTGACTTCAAAAGCCTTTCTTATGAATGGGCATGCCCTTAAGACGGCAGAGATTTTAATTCAGTTTTTCATTTCTTCAAAGGTTCGAGCACTTTGTAATCTGCTTTCGCTTTTTTCTATATTAATAGTAGCAAGGATTAACTGAACCAAATACAAATGAATCAAGAGATGAGCATTATTTCTATATTTTAGACTTCAAAACTTATCACAAGTATCAAATACTCTAATATACCTATCCTATAACTAATGCTTTCCTGAGTGTGAATTCAAAATTATCTGAGATAAGATATCACATGCAGGAACATCATTATCCTCATGTTTAATGTCCAACTTAAACTCTTTGTTTAGACTTCGTGGCTATTTTACCAACTGTCTGCAATCATCAAGAAACTAGTAAATAAACTGTTTGTTTATTGAAAAGTTTTAAACGTTTATTTTTTCTGTCTAATATAAGAGGTTGAAACTTGATATTTCCGACTATTTCACTTCATGCATTTAATAGGTTTTGCAGAAAATCCAGTGTGGCTATTATAGCATTTTGCAATAAAATAGATTTTTGAAAGCAAAATACATAGATATATCAAAATCTGTATATAAAAAAAAATGATTATGCTGCAGAGGGTTGAAATGTAGCTTGATAGTGTAACCCCCCCCAAATTAAAAACAGCAAGTTTATGTAGGATGTTCAAGTGTAGGCCCCACTCTGAACTAGCTACACACATTTGCACCAGAGTATATACAATATCAAATATATTGTATCCAAGAGTTTTACAAAAATAACCTATGCTACATTTCACAAACACATTGGCTTATATAAAATCATTTAACTTCTGTCGGTTAATATTTAGATGTACTTCAGATCCACTATTCCAAAATACATTCACAAAAAACTAATTTCTACTAGTATACTATTATATTATCATTAACTTTAATAGTTATCTAAACACTTTTCATTAAAGATAAGACGGTTGAACATTTCTTAAAAATCCTTATCTCAGTTTCTTAAATTTTTACTTCTGTGCATATTACAATATGCATTACATCATACAATCACCATTATTAATTATAACTAATCAAAAGACAGTTTAAAATGTAATAAATCCTACTGCGATCACTTACACTAAGAACAAGTGTACATATAAGGATAGCCTTTTCTTTTCACAAATACGTTTGTTTGCGCCATGTAATCATATGTTCATTTGTGTTAGTGAAACAATTCTGTTGAAAATATCATTCATTTTTTGAAGATTACATGCTCTGATTAAGAAATATCTAAGAAACCCCATGTAGTTAGCAACTTAAAAGAAATATTTAAAAGTAATTGTTGTACTTGCCATTCTTTTAAATCTCCACGGGCAACGCCGAGAAATGAGTCCTGCTAGTTGTAAACTGTTTGTTCACAGTAAAGTTTTAAACGTGTATTTTTTATGTCTAATATAAAAGGTTTAAATCTGATATTTGCGATTATGTTACTTCATGTATTTATCGAGTTTTGCAAAAGAATCAAGTATCATTATCGAATTTTGCAATAAAAGATTTTCAAAAGCAAAACACATAGGAAAAATATCAAAATCTGTATAAAAAAATAAATTATTATGCTGCAGTGTTTACAATGTAAACAGCTTGATAATGTAAACTCAAAAAATTGTAAAATGGCGTTTATCGCATTTTGCAATTGAACTCTTCATATATAGTAAAATCTGATAGAATATCTTGTAAAGTCTGAATAGTCGTGACCAGACTGCTAATTACTCCATAGTCATTAATAAAGTCTTTGCGTGCAAATAGATAAACCGTCTTTGGCTTTCATGTCTTCTGTATTGGTCTGATTGTTGTTTTTCCTATTTCAAAATCTCCAATTCCAGACTCTTTGTTTATACTTTGTAGCTATTTTGCCGTCTGCAATCATTGATTATGTATATCTATTTTTGGAAATCTACCAAATGATCATTAATCGGCTTGTGCTCAAGTTTCATTTATTTTTATGCTTGACAAGTGATCAGAACCTCATTTGATCAAAGCCTTAGTTTATGGCTAAACATTGTTGTTTGATCCGGTCAAGTGTCAATTAGTTTGAAACGATATACTTCTTGGTTTAAGCAGTCGTATTGTTGTTGGCTGAAATTAAATAAGACGTTAAAATAAATGTCTGAAATTCAGTTCCTGTTTAGTTTTCTCCATCTGTACAGATATACGATCATTTATATATTAATTCATTAGCAAGCACTATATCTTTTCTGTATATTCGTTGTAAACTATTAATGATAAATTGTTATTTGGCATTAAAGAAAAATGAGTGTTACTGCATCATTATATTTGGTTACATATCTGTTTAGCATGGCGCCATGTGCTGGACGGATTTTAGAAATTGACTTCAAAACTAATCCATCTCTAACCTAGTCTTTATTTAGACCGCTTTCTCACAAATACATCCTTCTTCTAATGTTTTCCATGGCCATCTCTGTCAAATGACTTATCTCAACTATTTCATATCTACTAACCTAAATGTATATGAAAAAACAAATTTTCCCAACGTTAACAGTCAAGAATTTGTAGATGCTGTGTATTTCTGCGTCCAACTGGAAATATATAAAATTTTTATGAATATTATTTTAGAAATCAAATTAACAAATGTCAAAATTATTTGAAAAATCAATCGTGCCGTTTCGATTCTACCCATTTTGATTATATACATTCATGCATATAAATACACATACACACGCATTATATATATATATATATATATACTTTGGTATCAAGTTATTAATCATGCATGTTTAACCAGACATGAATATAAACGTGTTATGGCTAAATATAGATCAATTAACATGATGAATGAAAAAAAAATGAAAAAAGGCTAGCTAACCGAGTTTCATTCTTTGTTCAAATCCAGAAAAATTGCGATAAAAAAATGAATTTTCATTTAATCTGGTAAGAGAGACAAAAAATTATATAGAAAAATAAAATAAACGAGGGAAAATCACATAGAAATCAAAGTCCGAACACACTTTCTTTTTGCTTGCAAAGAGAAGGTCTCAAGGACTTAATAAACATGGTTTCTAAGATTTTTAAATGAAAAAGCGAGTGTGACGTGAAAATGTGAGCACTAAAATTCGTGGTAAGAAGGTGCTCGCAGACTACAGAACCATATGAATTATTCAGAACATCCGAAGGTGAAAAATTTGTATAAAGTAAGCGAAAATTCAATCTTTGCAATGTCCGCCCAACATAGTGCACGTTACAGCTACATTCAAATAAATAGGTTATATGGTTGGGGGAAGAACATCTTTGCGAATGGATGATAACATAGGTCTAGCTAAATAAAGCAATGCGTGGGTTCGATGCAAAATAACACCATTTCGTTTTGTAAATCAAAATGGCGAAGTGAACATTATCGTACAATCAAAGCACTTAATAACTCTTTAGTTATCAGAAAACCCGACACAGATTCTATCCTCATAATGGATCACTTGAATTATGTCAATTAAATGATGACTATCTTGGTGGACACTTCTAAATTTGGTAAATTAGGTCGGGTAGATGCAAACGATTCTACTATCTCTAAGTTCCAAAAACGACTTTTCAAATGAGTCAAACGTGGTGTTCATCCCACTTATATTTAAAATTTAATCCGACACACTGTTCTATTTGCCCTCCTCGTGTGTATGGTTTTCCAAAAACTAATGAACATGGGGTACCATTGAGACCCATATTATCAATGATAGGATCCTCTAATTTAGCTACATGGTTGAGAAGTATTTTAGAACCGGTTTCGGAACAATATAGTATATTCTTCATCAATGATTCCTTTACTTTTGCTAGCTGTATGCAAAACTATACTCATTCTGGCAAATTTACGTGTTCTTTTGATATTTCTAGTCTCTTTACATGCATCCCACAGTTAGAGGCTATTAATATCTGCGCTAACGTCTTATATTCGAGTCAACTTCCAACTCCTCCAATTCCCGAAAATATTTTCGTAGAATTGATGAATATATCATCGGTTGAATTCAGCTTTAATGATATCATGTAAAAACAGATAGTGTAGCCATGGCTTCTTCTTTAGGACCAGCTTTGGCTGATATCTTTGTAGGTTATCACAAAGAGAGTGTATTATCTAGTTTCTATAAACCATACCTTTAATTTCGTTACATTGATGGCACTATTTTCCTTTTCGACGACGAGACAAAAGTGGGTGCTTTTTTATGGCGCTTAATAACGGGCATCCAGCCCATAGATTTACAGTAGAAAAAGAAACCAATGTACTCTTCCGTTTTAAGATGTTCTTGTTTTTGAGACTTCATATTTTCTTACTTCCGTCTATCGTAAACCAACATTTACTGGCCTTATTGCTTTGATGATTTGTTCCAAAGCCAATCTGGAAAATTAAATTCATTAGTTTGCAACAATCGACCCCTTAGGCATTGTTTAATCTAGTATTAATATGAAAGTTTCAAATTTTTACAAATCTAAAAAAAAAAAAAAAAAAAACTGTAGTCAACAGATGTCTTTTTAGTTTTGTCTACATTGGTTAGGTGACCGATTTGCTAAGCAAATTTCTTTGTACAACGGTATTATTTTGCATCAAACCCACGTGTTGTTCTTTCAATTAGACCTATCTTGACGTCCATTCACAAAGATGTTCTCCCCCCACCATAATAATTCTATTATTTATTCAAATGTAGTTGCAGCGCACTATGTTGAGCTAATATCGCAAAGATTGAATTTTCACTTAAACACGTACCACCAAAAATTCGTTATGCTAATTTTACACCTTCTGATGTTCTGCGATGAGCAAGCACCTCATAAATAACCGTGTATCTGGCACGAATTTAGGTGCTGATATGTTCACGATTCTGAGCAGGTCGCACTGGCTTTTTCATTTAAAAATCTTAGGAACCATTCGTATTTAGTCTTTGAGACCTCTTTACAAGCAAAAAGATAGTAATCAAATCAAGCCCTAACAGACTATGTGATTTTTTCTCCGTTTATTTTTTTTAATTCATTCCTTTTTCTCTCCCCCGTCATATTCATGACACTTTTTTTAATTGCAATTTCCCTCGATTTAGCTCTGTTGAGTGAGGAATGAAACCCGGTTAGCTAGCCATTTTTTATTTTATTTTTTTAATTTTCTAATCATCATGTTAATTGGTCTATGTTTAACCACAATTAAATTTTGTACTCCCGAAAGAATGTTCATATATATATATATATATATATATATATATATATATATATATATATATATATATATATATATATATATAGTATTTTGAAGGAATTAGACCTATAGTCTTAAGAGCAGAGTTTATTTGAATGTACTAGTAAATGTATTAATACAATTAAAACAAAACAGTGCTTGTTGATATTGTATATATATGTAGATATATAATAAGCTCGATAGGCATAGATATCCTAGAGCTATTTTAATTATGAATCATTTTATTGATTTTTAATTAAAAAATTATGAATCATTTTACTCATATATATATAAGGATCAAGAAACACAGTAAAGACACAAAAGGGAAACCGCCTAGTATAGTCATCAACAGGATCCTGCTGTTTCACTCAGCACACCTACTTATACCTGTAGCATTTGTCCTTGTAGGGTCGTGTGGAGGCGTGTTTCCGCTGATCCTTTATCATGTGTCTGTACTTTCTCTGCCTGCAGGCTTCCTTAAGGCTTTTGAGCGACTGCTCTTCAAGTTTCTTTGGAAAGAGGGAAAGCTGTTTGTTTGTAGACATGTCTTTAAGCAAAGTCTAGACGAGGAAGGCTTGGGGATCCCTGACCTAAAGTGTCATCGACACGCTGAAAGGTTGGCATTTCTGCGTCATGTGTTACACAAAGATTCTCCATGGGTCCCTGTGGTCAAGCGCTCCTTTCCTCGACTGATACCCAACCACACTGCTGAAGGTCATTGAAGACCGGGTGGTAAGACTTTTTTCCGCTGAATGCCGAGCTGCCCTTAAGGCATTACTGAGGTCCAGTGGCCTAGCACGGCCTAGGAAGAGAATATGTCAACATTTAGTGATTGGGGACCGCAAAGGATCCGTTGGTTAAGTGACTATGCATGTCGTCATCGGAGGTTCACTCGCTGCGAAATTAAGCACCTGGCCGAAGCTACTAAAACACTGAATTTTCACTCACATGGAGGCTAGTCTAGTATGCACTGCCACTCTACGAAAAATTAGCCAAAGATAGTGTAAGGACAGACGAGCTGCCCTTCTGCCTGTTCTGCAACAATAACCAGGATGAAACTTAAGAGCATGCCTTCGGAGTCTGTGGAAGTATGTGAGAGAGGTAACAGCTCGCATTTCCCCAAGCGGTTTTTGGCCTTTGATTGGGTGTACTTCGTTGACAGCATGGACCACCATTTACTGGAGACAAATGAATGGTGTGTCTAGCATAGGTAAGTGACGTGGCATATACGTCTTGATGTGATCCATGGGGTTGGATCTGTTTCCAATCGAGATCTGGTTGTTTACTTTAAACATCAACTTAAAGTGAAGATCAGATGCAATTGGAAAAGATTATATTGCATGGATTTCGATAGGAGATGGGTGCACAACACTAGCTTGTGCATACGACGAGATGCTAGGTTTGAGTTTGTTTTCCCACTCTAGTGGTCAGGTGGTACTAAAATTCTACGGGACCTAGCCCCCAATCAAAGTTTTCTAGAGTTAGGCTAGTTAGGATGTAACCACTTCGAGTGGAGAAAACTTTATTAGGTTCTAGATTTAGCAAAGCAGGAGTGCGATTGCTGTCCCCATCTTTATTTTTATTGGCACTGGAAGAGCTTCCAAAGATTCCCTTTCCAGCGTTTGTTTTGTCCCTAGTCTGTTTGCCCATATATGTACATTATCTTGGAAGACGCCGTCCATTACCTATGTTCCCTTCCCAACTAAATTTGTTTTTTTCAAATAATCATACCTAGATGCCCCACTCCCCACTAGGGAACGACCTGCTTGTTTTTGACTTCAGTTGGAAAACAGTGGGCGCTTCATATTTAGAATTAGGTTGGAAGGGCCATACTAACCCACTTCCATAGGTATTTTATTTAGTTGTTTTCTTTTTCTTTCTTTTTAATTTAAAGGGGAAAAGTGTTTATAAAAATCTCATGACTCAACCTCCAACGAGCATTAATCACTAATAATATAGGTATGTATGTGGGTGTATGAGAGTATATACATACATATGAAAGAGAGCATGCAGGTGGAGGGTAGGCTTTTTACTTCCAATGATAAATCTTAAAGAAAAAAAAAAGCCATAACAAGTAAACGATCATGATAGGTATCCCCAAAATTCCCTCAAAATGAGTAAACACGGAAATTTCCTTCAAGTTCAGCTGGTGAAATCTGTCTTATTTCGAAATTGTTTCAATCTGATTAGGATGTAGAAAGATTCGTTTTCAGTATTTTCTTTGATAAGTTTTATCTCCTTAGATTGTGTCATTTACATACTTAAAAAGCAGAGAATTTTATGAAGATGTTTTATAAAGTTGTTCACGCAGAGTTATGTACCTATACACCTATAGACGTTCTCAAATTAAACAAAGTTAATCTTAATACAGGCTTGTCATTTTGGTGGATTTAAAATAAGGTTTGAATTTGCAAAAATGACTAAGTTTGTACATAATGTTTTGCTTTGTTTTCCTGTACATACATGTTTTTTTCATTTTTTTCAGAAGCAGTAAATAAAGATCTTTTGTAAATAAGGTTCAGATCATAAGCTGGGGACCTTTTAAGTAAATAAACTCCATGGAGAGACGGTGGTATTACTGTGGCAGTGTCTAATTTATGGCTTAAATAAAGTTTAAATAAAATGACTAGCAAAGTAGTTAGATAACCCCCGACCCCCACTTCCTCCTACTAGCCCAGGTGCCTAAGAGTTTTAGACCCCAAACGAGGACCTGGTATAATTACTTATACCTGCAGCATTTACGGCCGATTGTGCAAAAACAGGATCACATGCAGTCGACAAAAATAATCAGACAATTTGGCGTTGCGTCTTCGACCTTGTGGTCACACCAGACTTAGTTCAAACGTCTGTAACTCAGAAATAACAATTAGTTCAGAGCTGTAATTTGCCACAAACCCATAGAGATATAAATCATTGCATGTGCAAAATTTGAATTAGATTAGGAAAATATTTATGAGTTAATGACATTGCTTATTAAAAATACCTCATTTTGAAAAGAAAAAAAAAAAGAAAACTTGGTAACTGAAATAATATACATATTTTTTTACACAGGCATCACCACATTATCAAGGACAAGAGGCCCCTCGAGGATAAGGGTTAAAGAGTGTACAGTAGAAATTGGACAATATAGTAATCATTAGAACTTATTTACATTAGACTTGAAAACAACCATATTGTAGTCAGCCGGAAAGCAGGAAAACAGAAGACAATTCCACAGGTGTGCAGTTCTAAGAAAGAAGCTTTGTTCATGGAATCTACGTTTAGGTACAGATAAAGAGTGGGGGGAATTATTGATAGTGTTTTCAGCTAGACGAGTGTTTCTTGGGAAAGATTGGCGAGGGGGTAACCATAGACTGAAGCTCAGTCGAACACTTTCCATGAAAATAACGATAAAGCAGAGACAAACTCGCAACATCTCTTCTGTGAGAAAGAGGTTGCAGGGAAGAGAAAAGGACATCCCCTACGAGGCTACGAAGTCTATTTTGAACTCTGTCAAGGCAGGACAAGTCCTTTCTAGCATCTCCTGCCAAGATGTGCCAACAGTATTCAATCCTTGGACGTACCTGGCTCTTATATTGATAGAGAATTGCATCAGCAGTGAGATATCTACTGGATAGATAGAAAGATCCCACCATTTTTCCAGCGGCCTTGGCAACAGATTTGATGTACGTGTTCCATTTAAATCAGGGGTAATGGTCAAGCCCAGAAGCTTGTCAAAACTTGAGGCCTCCTGAAGACTAGAGCCTTCATTTCAATTGATGCCAGATATGGATCAGAATGTTGATGATGTAAAGTTTACTTATAAATGTTGCCATCTGCATTAATAACATTTGAAAAATTATTGGTTTTCTTGTTCGATAGTTTAATTTATTTAATATATATATATATATATATATATATTATAAAAGGAACATTGTGTGTGAGTTTATTGCCTATGAACCTGCCAAAAGCTGGGCCGATTTTTGCGAAATTTCACAGGAGCTACTCTATGCCTGGCA
Source organism: Euprymna scolopes (assembly GCF_053919585.1). Taxonomy (NCBI): domain Eukaryota; kingdom Metazoa; phylum Mollusca; class Cephalopoda; order Sepiida; family Sepiolidae; genus Euprymna; species Euprymna scolopes. The sequence continues at coordinate 117,930,735 of NC_136485.1, read as the reverse complement.
GTGATCTTAGATAGGTTTTGTATCAGAATATTTTAAATAAGTATCGATAATCGAAATAATCCACTGAAAGAAGAAACAGGCGACTTTGTCCAAAGTTAACACCTTACACAGCCTAACATCAAAAGAATATTTGAGAAGTTTTATTACCACACAAACCGAAAGGCTTGACATATAAAACTCAACAGTTAATATGACGGGGGGGGGGACGTTCGAAAGGAATGTTTCTGTTTAAAGCACAAGTTCACCATAATACATAACTTTTCATTTAAAACTTAAAATAAAGCCATTATAACCACAGAAGTTGTAAGGCCAGGTATATAAACTCAACAATAGAGTCTTTGATATGACAGAGGCGTGTTCGACTTGAAGGTTTTTTTTAGGGCACAATTGAAACATGATAGTTGACTTTTACATTTCAAACTTAAATTCAAGCTATTATATATATATATATATATATATATATATATATTATAAAATGAACAGTAGGTTCTCTACAATACAATGTACACTACAATGTATTGTAGACTAAGTCACTGCGAGAAGGCATGTAGCTTCCTCCCGGTGCACCTTGATAAGTTCCAAACTAAAGCAAGCAATCGATCGATTTGATTGAAAAATAAGCGATTTTACCGATTTCGTTGACAAAAAATATGTGCGTGTGAAACATTTGTTAATCATCATTCAATTCCGGGCAACGTGGGGTGTCCCTGCTATATATATATATACTATGTTAAATGTACATCTCCACTTATGGCACATGTATTGAACTCATGCCCCCTAACTTAACAAACTGGCTAACTGTATTCCATACCACTTATAGCCATTATGTGATAATCAGTTTCGTCCTCTACGACCTTAATCACTTTAGTCTTCCAACCATCCTCTTTTCACATTTATACTGTTTACGATCTGCCTAAGAAGACCCATTATCTCGTTCAAAATGTAATCATTGCTAGACATCACATTCCTAATATCCTTTTCTCCTCTTCTCATGAGAAGCATTATGCTTCCACATACCTAGGTATAAAAAGCATATAAATCCCGTTCCCCTAATTAATATAATCTTCCTATTGAATGAATACTTAAATTTATAGGTATTAATATAGAAATCTTTATATTGTACTCTTTACCCCTTTCTTCTGTATATAAGCTCTACATCAACTGTTGAGTTTTTCTTATCCTGATAAGTCTCCTGTTAAAAAAATTGTCTAATTCTTCCTGGTTCCACCATATATATAAAGCGCCCTTTTAATTGAGCTTTACTTGACATCTAATATTTAATAAGGAATACATCCCATCTCACCCACAAACATCCCTACTTCCCCAAGAAAAAAGCCTATATATCTAAACTAATAGCGACAATAAATTCATAATGTAAGATGGAAAACCTACTACCGTGATTTAAAACTTAGTTGAATGCAAGCCCAAAAGATTATCCCCTCCCAAATAAGTCTCTAACCCTTCAGCGACCAAACATCATGACCCTGGCACTAAATAATATTTCTGAACTGAAAAAGCAGGAAAGACTGGCAGTCTAACGTCATGGTTTAAAATCAACATTTTTTTTTCTAGGGTCAATGAGCATCTAGAAGAATTTGAAAACAACTTAATTAAACTAATCAAAAAAATAAAATTTAAGTGTAACAAGCACCACAACAGTTACATACATACATACATACATACATGATGATGATGATGATTGCAACGTCTTGCCAGACGAGTGCCACTCCCTCAGACACTTAAATTCCATGAGCCCAAAAATTACTTTTTTTTTTTTAGTCCTACTGATGAATTCACACGCTCAAGCAGGCATGACACTGAAGATGGTCATTGAGATCAATTATTACGTGCTTCCAGCATTTCAAGCCTCCACGTGTCACAACTTTTCCATCGTCACATGACCACTTTTATAGGCAAATGCCTGAGGGAGTATCTATACATAGATGATGTTGCAGATTCTTAGCTTTGTACAACAGCTAAGTCTCTCTCTCTCGGTTCTAAATGTTGAAATCCAGCAACAAGCAAGAGCAAGATAACCAGCAACAAGTTAAACTGCAGACCAGCTTAATGCGGGTACTGGTCTCCCGATCTATGTTTTTTTTTAAATCAGAGATTTGCTTCTCCTAGAAAGGTTGCCTTCACCACGGCTTACAGGAGTCCTCTCCACCCCAACACATACAAACACACACTAGTTGGCCGTTGACCCCGAAAAAGGGTTCATTCCCCTTTGATACATACATACATACATGGTGATTGACAGAAGAAGACCATCTTTCCCTTGCTTTATTGCTGATTACTCATTCATTTTCATGTATTTTTGAATTTTTTTTTCCTCAATTATATACACATTTATACACTTATACATATATAGATGTGGAGATGTAATCAAGATGCATCAATTCCTACCTTCTTTGGGAACGAAGGTGGCTCTTCAGACCATCCCTGCTCTTGCACAGTCTGTTGCAATACATACATAAATACATACATACATACATTAAATCAGTTGCCAAGGCCACTGGAAAAATGGTGAGATCCTTCTATCGATCCAGTAGATCTCTCACTGCTGATGCAATTCTCTATCTATATAAGAGCAAAGTACGTCCAAGGATGGAGTACTGTTGCCACATCTGGGCAGGAGATGCTAGAAAGGACTTATCCTGCCTTGATAGAGTTCAAAATAGACTCCGTAGCTTTGTAGGGGATGTTCTTTTCTCTTCCCTGCAACCTCTTTCTCACAGAAGAGCTGTTGCGGGTTTGTCTCTGCTTTATCGGTATTTTCATGGAAAGTGTTCGACTGAGCTCCAGTCTATGGTTCCCCCTCGCCAAACTTTCGAAAGAAACACCCGTCTAGCAGAAAACACTATCAACAATTTCTCCCACTCTCTATCTGTGCCTAAACCTAAACGTAGATTCCATGAACAAAGCTTCTTTCTTAAAATGGCACGCCTATGGAATTGTCTTCCGTTTTCCTGTTTTCCAGCTGACTACAATATAGTTGTCTTCAAGTCTAACATAAACAAGTTTTTGTTGAGGCGTTCCATATAAGTTAACAAATTTATCGAATTTCCATTACTAACAATTACTATATTGTCCAATTTCTACTGCACACACTTTAACCCTTATCCTCGAGTGGGCTCTTGGCATTGATAAGGAGTGATGCCTATGTAAAAAAAAAAGTTACAAAATTGACTCCGCACATAAAGTTAAAACTAAAACAGAACTATTTGTTCCTGCTGACATAATTAAGTTGTAATAATTTTTAGTTATCAAAAATATAAGATTTAATATACAATGAGCTAAATAAATTCTATAAAGTTGTACCTCAATGACCAAGCAAAGAATTTGCTAACCACCCTAAATATAAAGAAAAAATATATAAATCTATAGCAATGGATATCAGGATTAGTGAGAATGAGCGATTCGAGAGGTTTTTTGTTTTTTTTATATGGAGTTAACCACTTAGCAAGGCCCAAGGGCCACTCAGGGATAAGGGTTATTGTGTGTACAGTAATCAATGGGATAGTGTAGTAATAGTATTGGAGAATTGATAAAGTGCCATTACTTAAGGGGCAGTTCATCAGGAATTTGTTTGTGTTGGACTTGAAGACATCCAGGTTGAAGTCGGGAGGGAAACAGGCAAGCGGAACAGAGTTCCAGAGATGTGCAGTTCTAAGAAAGAAGCTTTGTTCATGGAATCTACGTTTTGATTGAGGCCACATCAGTTAAGGAGTGGGGAAAATTATTGACGGTGGTTTCAGCTAGTTGGGTGTTTTTTGAAAAAGATTGGCGAGGGGGGACCAGAGAATGGAGCTCAGACGAGCACTTGCCATGGAAATGACGATAGAACAAAGATAGGCTCGTTACGTCTCTTCTGTGGGAAAGAGGTTGCAGGGAAGAGAAAATGGCATCCCCCACTAAGCCACGAAGTCTATTTTGTACTCTGTCAAGGCAGGATAGGCTGTTTTTAACAGCTCCTGCCCAGATGTGGCAGCAGTATTCTATCCTTGGACGTACTTGGCTTTTATATAGAGAATTGCATCATTAGTGAGATATCTTCTGGAGCGGTAGAAAGAACCCACCATTTTCCCAGCGACCTTGGCCACAGACTTGATGTATGTGTTCAATTTAAGATCAGGAGTAAAGGTCAAACCCAAAAGCTTATCAAAACACGGGGCCTCCCCTAGACGAGAGCCATCCATTTCAATTGATGCCACATGGGGATCAGAGCGTTTATGATGTAGAGATAGGAGCTTGGTCTTAGATGCATTAAAAGTAACCAGCCACCTCTTCCCCCACTGTACCACGCGCTCGAGATCAAAGGAGAGAGAACCAGAGAGAACATCATCATTTACGGCCTGTGATGTGTTGCCAGGTTGAGGTTGAGATTCCTGGGTCCCCCATGTAAGAACTGGTAGTAAGACATCGGTGGGTACTGGTACGGTCAGCTGGATGTCAGTGGGAAGTGGAACAGGTAGCCGGACGTCAGTGGGCAGAGGAACAGGTAGCCGGACGTCAGTGGGCACAGGAACAGGTAGCCGGACGTCAGTGGGCAGAGGAACAGGTAGCTGGACGTCAGTGGAAAGTCGAACAGGCAGCCGGATGTCAGTGGGAAGAGGAATGGGTAGCCGGACGTCACTAGGCAGTGGAACGGGTAGGTAGATGTCAATAGACAGCAGGAGCTGGTCAATGGAGTTTCAGAAGTGAACTTGAGTCATTAGAAGCTGCAGGGGTGAGATGGAAATGCTACAGGAGTAAACTGGTGGCGCTGAAAGTTGCAGGAGTAGGCTGGAGTCGCTGGAAGTGAGTTGAAGCAGGTTCAGAAGTTCAGAAACTGCAGTGGTAGACTGTAAAGGGGAGGCCCAAGAGGTAAGCAGCAGTAGAGAGTGGAGTATGTATTGTGTTTTGTCGCCTTTGGTCTCCACGGCATGGGAGTTCTAGCTTTCGAGCTGAAAATGAGATTTGCTGATAACCGCTAGCTTTATGGAGATCCGTTGATCATACAGGCTATATTGCCACTGAAGTGCAGCTACAAACTAATGACTATAATTAATTTCACACCATGTAAGTTACAGTTAAAAGTCTACCCAGTGTTTATTAACTGTATTTATTTTAATTTTGTTTCGAAATGATAGTGCTTTGTTTTTTTTAGTTTGTGAAAGATGAAAGTTTTCTCTTGTTGTTTGAAAACAGCCGTTGCTATTAATAGCACACGTGGTCGTAACGCATATTTTGGAAGTGCCAAGTTTCAGCTAACAGCTTGCTTTTGTTTGCAAACATAAGAGTGGTTAGCTAGCTAACCAGGACAAGATAAAATAAACAATACAAAAATTAAGACATTGAAAAAATTCGATAGAAAAATTTTCAAGGAATGCTATTTATTTACAAGGTTCCGACAAAACGTTTCAACGTTTGAATATTTTTGCCAAGAAAAATATTATCAAACATTATTATTAATTAAATTAAAAGAAAATATGGAATATGTTTTTATTTTATTCATTTATTTATTTTATGCTCTTTGGCTTTTGTCTGGTTAATTTGTCTGGAAGACATTTTCTGTCCCTCTAATAGTATAAGGGGTGGAAAAAAAGCTTGACCTTGAATTAAATGAATTTGTGAATCTTTACGCTTCCGGGTGAAACATTCTTTCTTTTCAATTTTTCTTTGATTCTGTCTGTTATACCTAGGGGGCGCCTGAGGCAATCAATTCAATCATTTTCAATCTGAAGCCAGATGCACCTCACCTCCTATATTTGCATACTGATTGTAAAACAAAGTTAATTAATTTGGGATAAAATTAAAATCGAGACTACCAATAAATTCTTGGTTATAGATATATTGTTACATTTCTTTTTCACCTATGAGACACACAAGCAAATCAATCTATTACATAACTCTCATATTGTCACTGGCAGAAACCAACCAAATATTTATAATTAGTACAAACACATGAACATACCCTGGTAGAAGGAACGTACAGAATAGTTAACAATACATCCCCGCACTGTTGTTCTTATGTTAATAATGATTTTCAAATGTTAACAATTTTATGTAGAATCTCATTCTGAACATGAAAAGCGAGCTTTGTTCATTATTCTGTTCTTACACTGTCTTCTGTTACATGCGAATCGTCAATTATTTTCTACTAATTTATGAAAACATTCAAATAGCATTTAGTCAACTAACGATAAATGCAAGTCGACTTTGTTTTAAAAGAGAGATAAATCTTTAGTTGATTGACTATTTGTCATAGCTTAAAAAGTAAAGATTTGAGAAAAAAACTATTTCGAAAGATCTACCCAGTAAAATACACCCACCCATCACTGAGTGTATTTCTGTATGTTTGTGAAAATATATACAGACATTACACAGAGGTTTTACAGTAATTCGAAAAAAAAAAATAAACAAACAAAAAAAACCCAAAAAATCTCTTATTAAATATTTAGAAATGTAGAAAGAATCAGAATCGGGAATTGAGAACAGAATCGGTAATTGTATCCGAATTGGGAAAGATTTTGTATCGCCCCACACTAATTATGTATATATACATATATATGGGAAAGATGAAAAGAAAAACCTTGAGCATTACGAAAATATCAATATATGGAGGAGTTAATCACATTTAAAGAAAGGTAGCACAAAAATCTTTCGACTCCTTATGGTTTTAAATAAATTTTTCTCTATCATTTTATTATACTGAAAAGTCCCCCCCCCGAAACTAGGTACGAAACGTTGATATTTTTCTTGCTTCTTTCCCATAACGTCATACCATCGACTATATATATATATGAGAGAGAGAGAGAGAGATTTATAAACACATGTGATGATTGCCACTTCTTGACAGAAAGTTGCTATCTGCACAGAATTATGTTGAGTTTTAGTTTTGCATAATCATTCACAGATATGGTTGGGGAACTTGTCAGTATTTGGTGGTGTAACTTTGGATGTATTCTCAAACTGCTTTTTTGATTTACTGACTAAATCACAGATACTACAACAATAATATGCCCTTGTACTTGAGCATGTCAATGATCCTCGCCAGAGTCCATTTCATCTCAATCGTCTCATAATGACAACTTCTAAGTTTTTCCTTAAGATTAGGGAATAACCAAAAGTCACAGAGGCAAGGTTTGGACAATAGGGAGGGTGAGCAATTGTCTTGATGTCCATCTTGATCAAATAGTCTGTAAAAAAAAAATAGAGTTGTAGACTGATACATTGTCCTGGTGGAAACGCCACTGGCCCGATTTGAATCGATTCTTCCCGAACTCTATTAAATCATCAACATAGTATTCCTTGTCCAGTGGGAACCCAGTATATGTAGGTCATGCCTGTGCTGTTAAAAAAAAAAGAATCACTATAAGTTTCTGGGTGGATTTGCTGTTTGGCTTTCTTGGGTCTGGGAGAGCCAGTATGGTTCCATTGAAAACTGTCATTGGACTCTGGGTCATAGCAGTAGATCCAGCTTTTATCACAGGTCACCAGAGCATCAAAAACTGCAGAATCTGACTCGATCATCTCCCTGCTGTCATGACAATGTCTTTCTTTTGATCAACTTTAAGCACTCTTGGGGCAAACTATACAAAAACTTACAAAGAACTTCAGCATCTTCATTTCCTCACAAATAATTTTGCGTACAGTTCCCACACTGACATCAAGCTGTACACTTATTGTCTGTATAGATACACGACTGTCCTTACCCATGAACTTCTTTATTTGGTCAATCAACTCTGGTGTTCTGATTTCCTAACTTCTCACACACCTCCCATCATCCCTCACAGGCTCCCTGTCTTCCTTGAATCTTTTATGCCATTCAAAAGCTGATGCTTAATTCATGCAAGATGGTATAAAAACAGGTGAAGCATTCCATACGCTTCTCTAGCATTTTTTCCAAGTTAAAACAGAATTTTATTGCACATCATTCTTCTAAATTATCCTCACGTCCAGATTGCATTTTTAAAATTCACCAGCTGTGACAATCAGGCTTTAGTAGGGCGTATTCTTATCCCTGCTGTAGCTGTTCATTTGAACCTGTAATCACAAAAACTGGTCAGTCTTATAAAATGTATAACATGAATTTTCAAGATACTGCCTGTACAAAAAAAGCCTTTAAACTTATTGAATGCACCTCATATAAACTGTCTCCCAGCCATTCAGAAGCCAGACTGACTTTTATGAATGATGCAGGGACAAATATACATAAGCAATCGGTTTAACAGAATCATTTCCCGCACCCAGAGTTTCAAGCAGTGTGGTCCCCCTAAAGTAAACACATTCAGAATTCTGTGCTTCTTCCTCATAATCATAATATTATTGCATCTACCCAATCTTACTATAAGGCAACATGGAAAGAATGAAACAATTGACTGTGTTAGAAATGTTTTCAGCGCCAAAGGGCAACAACCTATCAAAACCTGGTGCTTTTTTAATATTAATTTCCTTGGTGCATTTTATCTCATCAAGGGTGGAGTCCACTATCATTTCCTCAATAATATTGTGTTGGGAGAAACTTAAAATCTCTGCTTAATCTATGATAAATGGATTATCAAACAGCTCTGTAAAGTGCTCACCATTATATGAATCTATATCCTTGATCAAAACAAAGTCATCTTTAGATTTTAAAGAAAAGATAGATAAAGGTTGTGGTTCATCAGATTACCTGATTTTGCTATAGAAAACTTTTGCATACTTACAATCAAAATACTTTTGTATTTTAGCAGATACTTCAGTTCACCACTTATTCTTTAACCAACGAAACTTGCAATGCAGTTTTCCTCTTGCTTCCTTAAAGACATCCTCTAATTTTCCTGTGAGTCAGTAGAACCAAGTGAGCTCTTTTCTTCTCTTCAATAAGATTGGAGATAACATTTTCATCAAACCAATCTCTGCATTTGTTTTCTCCAAGACCTAGACATTCTACTCCAGTGCTGTACACTTTTGATATGAGCTGGTTTTATGTTCCATCAAATATCGTTTCATTGAATAAGCTCTTTAGATTCTCATGCACTTCCACTTGTCCGCTTAGAGACATTTATGAGCTTTAGGACTAACATCACTGAGCCTTATTTTCTTCCGGATTCGCATCTTCATCTTCACACCAGCAAGTTTGTAGTCAGGAACACACTAATCGCCCACCACATAACCCCAAACTGTACACATATCTGGAAGATCACGTCTTGATGTGATGATAGATTCCAGAATGTTCCCATAGCAGGTATCCATATTGCTTTGTAAATAAGCTTTTCTTGGTGGAAGGTGTTACACACTGCTAGTCCAAACTATGTACAGTTGGAGAAGAATGTCATTATCAAGTCCATACCTCCCTAAGATATCTCAGGATTCATGATCACATCCAACCCGTGCATTGAAGTCAACAAGTAACACATTCTTTTTCATCCTTAGGTGTTTTTGAAAGAAAGACCCTCAATTCTTGATAATATGCCATTATATGCTGACTACTATATAAAGAAGGGGCATACACTGAAATAACTGATGCGAAATGATCGCACTGTAAATGCAGCCTCAGACATATGCAAGATTGTTCAAGCTGATTTACAATACATGTAAAAATTGCAAAATCTAGACCTCCTCCCGCTTTGGTGGCTTAAGGTCTGTCCTTCCATTGGAATGTGTATGCAGCACATCCTTCAGTTATGTGATCTTCACTGAAACGAGTTTCAGATGCAGCAACAATGTTTATTTTGCAGCTTGCCAGTTCCTTAGCCACAATGGCGGTTCTTAGTTCTAATAAAGTAGATTCCTCCTGATCGAAAACTGTCCTCATGTGCCACGCTGTAATGTTCATCTTCACTCTTTCTTTTACATAAAATATATTTTGTCTATGATCCCTCCTATAAGTGTTAACAATCATTAGCTGCAGCTAGCTGATCAGCTTCAGATTGAACAGACTATGTTTAAGTTACATTTTCACAACCATTCCCATGTATTCGGTTAGCAGAGTACTCCTTGTTCAGTCGCAAAAAACTTCATCCAAGCGAGGTCCTGTCCAATAAAACAAGCAACGGTTTTAAGATAAACTTTAAGTTGCTGATGTGCGGATTTGAGACTGCATACCCCCAACTTGTTAGGTCTGTATACATCATCACATGACTTGAAATGTGTCTGCACATAAAAAATTACAATTATGCATGTTTGTATTGCACATATATCACCATCTGAGCTTCAACAGTTATACAAGCATGACAAGCAAGAGCAAGATAAATGGTAACTGCATAAGCTACAGGTAAGGATATTAGCTCACCAACGCTACATAAATTGTTAGCCAAAATTCAGAGAGGCCCATTTACACTAGCCGAGAAAAGACTATCTCACACCAGATTTCAACCTGGTATTTCTAGTTCCTGCGATTGTTTACCCTCTAGAACATCAGAAGGAGGCTAACAGATTATACACCTTGTGCAGAGGGGACTTCAAAATGTGCTAGGCAGTGACAGTCACCTTTCTGAAGTATTACTCATACCCGCATCTCTCTCTCTCTCTCTCTCTCTCTATATATATATATATATATACACACACAAATATTTAATTTTTTTTGTTTACTTGCTTCCCTACGAGGGCAGAGTTGGACACGAGGTCGGTTTTTTATGTGGAGGAAAACAAGCTCCCCAAAAAGGGCACTCTAGTCAATAACAAAAATAAAAAAAAATGTATTGGTCATTAAGGATTTCTCCTTCATAAACTGAAACCAAAAAACTGTAGTCAAGCATCTGAAAAACAGATACTACACTTTGATCTTGGCCCTAAGTAACGAAAAACACGTCCTACTCACATAGGACGACTTCTAAACTGAAAAAGAAACGCGTTCAACGGCTGATCAGATAATAAAATATATTGTGAGTGTTGGTTTTTGCTTTGTTTAGATTAGTTATACGACACTTTCAAAGTAATAAAAACATGTCCTACTCACATAATTCCACTTCAACACACACATACATATATTCGTACATACAAGTAGATATACATTATACTAATATATATAATGAATGAATAACAAAAATTTATATTCCAAATGTCAATGTTGACCATCTTACAATTTATTCCTTTAATTCAGTAGACACAATTCTTGACAGTATCTGTTTGGTAGCACAAAATCATTCATTTAATTATTATATAAATCAGTGAATCTATTCATCAGAAGAAATAGCAACAATCAATCCACCAAAAGGAAATAAAATGCGTTGTGACATGATTAAAAATCAAAAAATTGGAAGAGAAGCTGCAAATACCTTATCATTTTTTTTTATTTTTTTTTTTTACACAGTGATCACCACTTATCAAGGCCCGGAAGCCACTCAGGGATAAGGGTTATTGCAAGTACATTACGTTAGTGAGGAGATTTGCTGATATGTTTAATTAAGGGGGCGGTTCATTAGGAATTTGTTAACATTGGACTTGAAGACAACCAAGTTGTAGTCCGGAGGGAAGCAGGCAGACGGAACAGAGTTCCACAGGCGTGCAGTTCTAAGAAAGAAGCTTTGTTCATGGAATCTGCGTTTTGATTTATGCACAGATATAGAGTGGGGGAAATTTTTCACAGTGGATTCAGCTAGACGGGTGTTTTTCGTGAAAGATTGGCGAGGGGGGACCAGAGAATGGAGCTCAGACGAGCACTTGCCATGGAAATGACGATAGAACAAAGATAGGCTCGTTACGTCTCTTCTGTGGGAGAGAGGTTGCAGGGAAGAGAAAATGGCATCCCCCACTAAGCCACGAAGTCTATTTTGTACTCTGTCAAGGCAGGATAGGCTGTTTTTAGCAGCCCCTGCCCAGATATGGCAACAGTATTCCATCCTTGGACGTACTTGGCTTTTATATAGATAGAGAATTGCATCCGTAGTGAGATATCTTCTGGAGCGGTAGAAGGATCCCACCATCTTTCCAGCGACCTTAGCAACAGACTTGATGTACGTGTTCCATTTCAGATCAGCAGTAAAGGTCAAACCCAGAAGCTTGTCAAAACACGGGGCCTCACCCAGACGAGAGCCATCCATCACAATTGATGCCAGATGGGGATCAGAGCGTTGATGATGTAAGGATAGGAGTTTGGTTTTGGATGCATTAAAGGTAACCAGCCACATCTTCCCCCACTGAACCACGCGCTCGAGATCAGAGGAGAGAGAATATGAGAAAACGTTGTCATTTACAGCCTTTGATGTGTTGCCGTAGATGGTCGTGTCATCAGCATAGATATCAACGAATGATTTAAGTATGTGTTTAGGGAGGTCATTGATGTAGATCAGGAAGAGAGTTGGGCCCAGGATTGACCCCTGAGGGACTCCAGCATTTATATTGCAGGCCTCCGATTTTTGTCCATCTACCACTACTCTTATGAGCCTCTCGGAGAGAAATGATTTAATGATTGAGAAAACATTTCCAGTTATACCGTAGCTGGAAATCTTGTGAAGTAGACCCTTATGCCATACCTTGTCGAAGGCCTTTGATATGTCGAGAGCAATTGCCCTAGAAAGGAAGTCTTTGTCAAGAGATTCATTAATCCTGTGGGATATAACCGTCAGCACATCTGCGGTAGATCTTGCAGAGCGGAAACCATATTGTGTGTCACTAAGAAGGTTATTCCTGCTGAGGTGGTTGACTATTTCTCTATTTAATATGGATTCCAGCAACTTACTCATAACACACAGGAGACTTATAGGTCTGTATTTAGAGGGAGATTACTTATCACCTAAATTCTTAAATACAGGGCAAACTGATGAGGTCTTCCAGGGAGTCTGAAAGCACTTCTCCTTAAGGCAGCGTTTAAAAAATTTCGTAAGTATGGGAGCAAGTTCTGGTTGAAGCTTTTTTAACACTATAATAGGGATGCCATCAGGGCCAGTTGCTTTACTGGAATCTAGGACCTTTATTAGTTTGGCGACCTCATGCCCGGATATTTGTATGTTACCTAGCTTGTTCTGTGTTATAGGAGGAAATATGGGGAGTTGATAGCCTTCGTCGCATAGGGTAGAATTAGCTGCAAAGTTCTTTGCAAATAGTTTGGCCTTGTCTGACGCTGACGAGATGACCTCTGGTCCATTGATAATGGTTGGGATAGAACGCACACTTCTGTTCAGGATCCTATTTGTTATTTGCCAAAACTGGTGGGATCCAAGCCGCTGATCAGCTACCTTGGATTTAACAGACTGGGCATATAGCTTTCTTCCATTACGCCATTTTGAATTTAGAAATAAAGTCACAAAAAACATATATACGTATTATCAAATTGCATTGATTTAGTTATATTCTGCCACAAATATCCTATCTATTAATAAGTAAATTTATTAATTATAATTAATATTACCATATTTACCGTAATAACATCAATGATTATAATCTATTACACATGATTACATATACGAAACTAAAAAACTGATTTGAAGGAATAAATTGTAAAATGATCAACAACATCAAATTTGGAATGGAGACGAGTCATTCATTTATTATATGCTCTGTAATTACATTGAGCATCTTAAATAAAGATTGGTATATATAAAAAGGAAATATAAGTGAATAAAGAATATTTCGACAGATATATATATATATATATATATATATATATATATATATATATATAAAACAAAAAAAACAGCTATAATAATAATAATATTTTTCATAGCAGCCATCCTAACACTGACAACACTAATTTTCCCCTCCAACCCAATCCTGCTACAATCACTGTCCTACCCTCTGTTCATCAAAATGAACAAAATTTAAATTCTCTTCCCAGTATAAATCAACAAATTAATATTAATTCTCGACCCCGAGCTATAAATGAAACATATACATATATAGGTGCTACTTCAACTTTAATAAAGAAAAGAATTTCAAACCACACTTCTTTCAATAACCAAAATTCAAATAATAACCAGGGAACTTCTCTAACTACACTGGTTAAAAAGCTTAACTCTGCCAATACCCACTTTTCAATTAAATGGACCATCCTAAAAAAAAGTCAAGTCTTACACTCCAGGATCTAAGTCTTATCACCTCTGTACATCTGAAGCTATAAATATTATAACCTCCCCTCAAAGTAGTTATATAATAGACTCTAAAAACGAACTGATCTCTTATTGCAAACATATGTCCAAGTTTAAATATGGTAAATTTGAAATTACATAGCTATTAATTTAACCCTTCAAATATATATCTTTTCCCATAACCTTTTTTTTTATAATCTTACCTTCTAAGCTTGTTATATTTTTAATTTTATTTGTTTTTCTTTATTTCTTTGGCCTGTTTTCCATCTGCTGTCTCCGTTTATGGTATAAGTATACCTATTAATTAAATATATACATCAACCTACTCATTTTTATTCTATGTATTTGTTTACTTATATTTTACTATATGCATTTACATACACATTTATTTGCCTTATTCCGGAGTTTGTAGATACCGGCCAGTCCCTCCCCTTAATTTGTATGTAAGTATGTATGTTTTTGTTTAACTTGTATATGTTTTTGGATATGTGTATATATTCATGCATGCGTGTGTGTTTGTGTATATATGTATATATACGAGGATAAATCAAAAAGTTCTGAGACAAATTGAAGAAAAACTTTATTTATGGAAGTTGAAAACTTTATTTTTCTACATACGATCCGCCCAACTCAATACACTTCTGTAAGTGATGTTTCCATCGATAAATTCCTTCTTCATAAAATTCTTGAACTTGTCTAGTGAACCAGGTCACAACCTCTTTCTTTGCTTCATTTATGGATTGAAATCTTATTCCTTTCAAATTTTCCTTCAGTTTTGGAAATAGGAAGAAATCACTAGGCGCTAAATCAGGACTATAGGGAGGGTGTGAAAGGATTTCCCAGCGAAACTCGCGTAAAATTGTTCTTACAATCTTGGCCGTGTGTGCTGGAGCATTGTCATGATGGAACAAAATTTGACGATGGAGCTTTCCTCGTCGTTTCTTAGCCAATGAAGTCTTCAGCTTTCTCAAAACTCCTTCGTAATAGCTTGCGGTGATAGTTTTCTGTCCTTCAAGAAAATCTAATAAAACGATTCCATCTTTATCCCAAAAAACAGTTGCCATCATTTTTTGAGCTGACCTTTCTGCTTTGTAACTTAATAGGGCCTGCTGATCCTCTTGGTAACCATTGTTTAGACTGAACTTTGCTTTCAGGATCGTACAGGTAAATCCATGTTTCATCACCGGTTATGACCCGTTCAAAAAAGTTTGCCTCATTTGCTTCAATTCTAGTCAGAAGGGGCAATGAAAGATCTGATCTCAGATTCAACTGATTCTGCTGCAATGCTTTAGGCACCCAACGAGCAGAAAGCTTACTCAGACCAAGATCTTCTTTCAGAATTGAAAAGGTTGACCCAAATGAAATGTCAAGCTCCTTAGCAATCTCATTCACTGTTATTCTCCGATCTTCTTCAACAAGATTCCTTACAAGCTCGATGTTTTGAGCATTTTTTGATGTTGAAGGCCTACCTTCTCTTTGATCATCTTGAAGATCATTCCTACCATCCTTGAATCCTCTGATCCAGCGATAAACAACAGCTCTAGAAGGTGACGAGTTTCCATAAACATTTTGTAGAGCTTTAATGGTTTCCGTCGGTTTCCATTCCAGTTTTGTTAGAAATTTAATGTTTGCACAAACTTCAAATTGGCTTATTTTGGACTGCCAAAAAGTTAATATTATAAAATATTATCTGACAAAAAAGAATAAAAGATTTAGAATGCTGTAACTTGTCAAATTTGTTGTTAAGTAATCAGTAGTGCAATTAAACCTTGTTTTGTTGCTCTACTTTCATTTAGATTGAATTTATATCACTTGTCTTAAAACTTTTTGATTTACCCTCGTATGTGTGTGTGTGTTATTGTATATGTATACATATATGTATATATATATATATTTATATGCGTGTGTGTATGGATATACATGTATGTGTGCATTTGTGTGTCTGTATGTATATGTGTATATATATATATATATATATATATATATATATATATGTATGTGTGTGTATATATAGTTTTTTTTGTTTTTTAATTTTCTATTTTTAATTTATTTACTTTCATTTTTTTTAATATATATATATATATATATATATATATATATATATATATATATACACACACACACATACATAGACGCTCCATTTCATAAACTTAGCCATTTATTTGTTCTCCTGACCAGTTTTCTTAATTTAATTCTGGGACTTTCACGTGCATATCTAAATTGACATAATTATTAACGCTAACTTTCGCGCTTTTTGTCTGGGTCAGTTTGACCTTGCTTTTCAAATTTAAACTTTCAGCGCTTTTCGGGGTTTTTTTTTAAACCTTAATTTACTTGATTCCTCCAGCCTTGACAGACGTGTTTTAAATATTCTCTCCAGTGCTTTTTCTTTTAATGGTTTGGAATTCATTCCATTTGCGCTTTTTTCCAAGGAAGTCTGCCTTTTGGATCATTTTGGACCATTTGGAATTTACCCATTGGATTGGAAATTTTAAATTCGACCGTTTTGGATTTTACAATTCTTGGATTTTTTACCCTTCACCGGACTATCCATTCATGTGAAATCTTTTTATCATTTTTCTTTTACCTCCTATTCCCTTTACCTCACCCTTTTTTTAATCAAGTAAGATCTGTGACTTACTTGTAGTTTCATTAAATACTTTTATATGCAAAATCCGATCCTGCATTTTGCTATTTCCTGCCCTCTGATGAGAAGGAGAGTATTTCTTCGAAACTCCGCGGATTAAGGACTATCCACGTATCTTGTGCTTCCTTTTTTAAAATTAAATATGTTTTTAACTCTTTTTCAAGATTTCATGTTTTATTAATCATTTGTTCATATATATATATACATATATATATATATGGTGACCCCAAAAACATCTAAAATGGAGAAAAAAGTCCAAAGAGCCTAGTGTTTTGATGTGATGTTTTAAATATAATAAACTAGTTATGATCAAAGTGTCATTTCATTCGGACAAAACACTAAGAAACGGGGCCTAATTAGTGTTGGGGCCCGTTTTTGTTGGTCACCCTGTGTATATAAATAAATCAGAGTGTGGTAACTTGAGTTCAAAAAGGTTCGGTTGTTGTAAAAGAAATTAGACGGTGTGGAAATATGAAATTTGTGAATCAAATTTTAGCTCAAATGACCAGCGTGCTAAAATTTAATGAAGTGATACAATTATTAATAAAAATATTTAGCCTCTAAATACCTCTCTTTCCCAATAGGTAAAATTGCATGAATCTTTCTAGAAATAGTGGAGATTACGTGACGAATGCAAGCACAAAAATAAGCAATGAACTCAGGATATTAGAATTAAGTACTAGAGGCACAAAACGTGTCATATTTGCATATCAATTAATGCGGAAATTAAAAAGAGAAAGTAACGAAAAACACGTACTACTCACATAGGACGACTCTTCGCAACTGAAAAAGAAACACGTTGGCTGTTCATATATGAAAATATATTATTGTGGTTGTTGTTCTTTGCTTT
>NC_136485.1:117840747-117910747 GCF_053919585.1 Euprymna scolopes | reverse complement strand
AATAAAATTAACATTTAGCAAAATTTACAACATTCATTATTCGAAACAAGGGATACATAGTAAAATATTTTGACTTATTCCATGGGTTTTCAAAATGGATAATGTCCTCAGAGCAAACTAATTTTCAAAATACCATGGATATAGAATAGCTATAATTTTATTGTTTAGCACATAGTTGTAAAACTTAAGCTGCTAAAACAGCCTATCCTGCCTTTACAGAGTACAAAATAGACTTCGTGGATGCCCTTTTCTCTTCCCTGCAACCTGTCTCCCACAGAAGAGACATTGCGAGCCTGTCTTTGTTTTATCGTTATTTCTATGGCAGGTGCTCGTCTGAGCTCCAATCCCTCGTCCCCCCTCGCCAATCTTTCACGAGAAACACCCGTCTGGCTGAAACTACTGTCAATAATTTTCCCCACTCTTTATCTTTGCCTAAATCCAAACGTAGATTCCATGAGCAAAGCTTCTTTCTTAGAACTGCACGCCAGTGGAACTCTCTGCCGCTTTTCTGTTTCCCACCTGACTACAACTTGGACATCTTCAAGTCCAACATAAACAAACTCCTGACAAACCGCCCCCCTTAAGCAAGACACGCTATCAAAACCC
This sequence comes from Euprymna scolopes, assembly GCF_053919585.1. NCBI lineage: Eukaryota > Metazoa > Mollusca > Cephalopoda > Sepiida > Sepiolidae > Euprymna > Euprymna scolopes. The sequence continues at coordinate 117,910,141 of NC_136485.1, read as the reverse complement.
CCAATACTAATGATTATTACAATACTATCTCATTGATTACTGTATACGCAATAACCCTTATCCCTGAATGGCCTTCGGGCCTCGATAAGTGGTAACCCCCATGTAAAAAAAGAAAACTGTATAAGAGATATGTTATTAAAAATAATACAGAACAATATAACTTAAAAGGAATACTTAACTAGGAGTCCACAAATGAAGATGAAAAAAAGAAGTATAAAGAATCCCAACTCAGTGGGGATGGTTGGAACTTAAATAGTGAGAGTAGATCCGATTGTGTTATACGTAAATCTTACTGGAGGAATGTGTATGTGTATATTTGTGAAAGTCAAGTCAGATCTATAAATTCATACATTTTGTATACGACATTTTGCAGTATTAATACTGTTTCTCAAAGTTAACAGAAATTAGAATGAAGCGCTAATACTGTCGTTATAATTCTTAGAGGGGTCGCTTTCAACGATTCATTTCTATCGCCACGATGAGCAAAAGGGGAAAGGTGTTGAAAATTGAGGCTAACTATGACCAGTCACTAAGTGGAGAACGATGAAGTGAATATGACTAATTGAGTGCTGTATTATTGACTGAGAATGTATTCAATTATAATTATCGACTGAAACAATCATGAGTAGTCTAGAAATACAAAATGTTTATAAAATAAAAGTAACTCTTGATCTATTCATTACAATTACACTAGCAGGACCCGTGTACCAATGTTGCCTGGTGGAACTATGCCCGCTACCCCACCTGTAAAAATAAATTAAACTACGGTTGTTAGTGGGAGCCAGTACCAGCTCAGTAAAATAGGGCACTAACGCCTGTGGCCAAAATGAATACACTGTGCCGAAGTAACAACGTTAGTATCTATAAACCCATTCTTAACATGTAGATTTGATTATGTGCTGTGCTTATTCTGTGCTTTGACCTAACGTCAAACAAAATATGGGTAGTGTGACCTATTAGATAACAGTTGTTACCGTTCGCCTGTAATGTATAATGAAAATTAAAAAAATGAACTAAAAATTATAACCCAATGCATTTATTCCAAAGGGTTGGTTGGTTGGTTGTTTTTGTTTTACGGCATATCAACCCTTTTCAGGTTATTTAATGCCGAATCCGGTGATTTTGAAGAAACTTTTTTTAATAGAATATATTTGTTTTTTGCAAGTCAGTTTCTATTTAACCCATAGTTGGAACCCTAACAGGTACTACCACTCCGGGTCAGAGTGGACCTGGGAGCAATTGCAATTAAAGAGTGGCTCCAGACTCCCCAGAGCCCGCAAACTGGCGCCTCACCATCGGATATAGTTTAAGGTCATATCCAGGACCTATACCAAAAGGAACGCGAGGGAAGGAAAAAAACAAAAAACACTGCAATGGACCTGAACAATGATTTCTGTAGCCTTTAAAATTTTCCTTTTAAAATTTATCGTAATTTTTCCCGGAAATTATCATTGTATACATGCTTAATTTTCAGATGAAAAAATAAATTTAAGGTAGTATTTTTAATGAAATAAATAATGTTCTAATACATGGCAGACGCCTTCTTTTGCTACGTCAGTTGTTAACGTTATCCCTAGCCGTTAAATATTTTCCTTTTCTGGTGGTAAGATGTATACAATTTTTTTCCAAGGTATTTTGGTATTGTAAAAGCTAAACTTGTAACCTATGATAAGCGCCAGAGAAGTTTGTGAAAAATTGAAAAGGAAAAGTCTAAATGCTAACAGTAACAACGGGAATGGCTAAAAAGTGGGTGTAGTAGAATGTTATAATTCCAAATTTAAGCCGGTAAGCGCTGATAATCGCCTGAAAAATTTATGAATAAATGAAAAATAAGAAAAATAAATAGTAGAGGCAGCATTGTTCAGGTCCACTAATTCTTTTTTTTCTTTTTAAATTTATTTTGTAATCTGAAAGTTGTGTTTTAAGGGTTGTAGACGGGTAGAGATGTCAAATAGCTGATCGTAATTGGGTTGCCAAACTACGAAATACTTGGAGACAAATCTGTCAGAAATAAGGCTAAAAAACAGTGTTAACAATTGCCAGATTTTCACAAACAAAAAGCAGTTTGCAAAAAGCAAAGGTGCGTGCGTAAATATATAAATATTTATGTATTTTACGTCATTATCATTATTTTTGTGTTCTTGTGTAGATTGGTGGTGTTTAAAACAGGCTAATTTCATATATATTTATATATTGAAAGGTTTAGTTCCAAATAATTGTGTCTTTTTATTACGAGTTGTTCCGAAAAAAAAAAACAGAATTTTATTAAAAGAAATATATTGTGGAAATAAAATTGTTGGAAAAAAATAAGTTCGTTTTATATTGTTCACTAAACTTACATACCTTTTTCAGCATGATAATAAAAAGGCAAATTATTGGGAGCTAATCTTTTCAATTTAGTCCAGAGCTAACATCTTCAATATTGCCATATTCTTTATATAGCATTAATAAAAGTAATGTTCAAGGTTCAAAAAAAGTAAAGTTGGTTGTTTATCACCGCCTTTCACATTCACCTCAATTTGACAACTTTTATAAGCTTTCGGGTAATCTAAACGAATAACAGGAAAAGTTATTGCTGACAAAGAGTCTCGCCATAAAGGAAACGACGCGCACACCTGCATTGTTTGACCGTCCGTCGGAAGCATAAAGTAATTACTAGGGTTTTGACAAGAGAATATTCTTATTGTTTTGACTCGAGTATATATCCGAGACTGTTAGGCAGTTTACCAATCGAAAACCACATCAATCTATCTAAAAACATAAAATATTTACTAATATAGAGTCAAAATAATGATAATATTCTCTTGCCATAGCCCTATTTATTACATAAAAAATATTTATCAGAAACAATATTACATATGATATTCATTATGCCGGAAAACCTATAAATGTCTTAAAATCGCACGGAAGAGATAAAATAATTAACAAATAATCTTCAGTATTCTTTTATTCGTTTTTTTTTTAAATATATCTTTAAGTAGCGCCATATTTTAATAAAAATAAGCATTCATCTATAAAGTCAACTAGATTCCGGAAAATTTTCAGAGCTCATTCAATCAAAATAGACGGACTTTGGTGAGGGAACCTTTATTACTTATGAAATGGAAATTGAAAATATTATGTTAGGTCTATGTATATATGAACCAGTTACATTCGGTGTAAGCACAGAATCTGTGAAACATGTAATATTCGTCCAGGTGATAACTGGTAGCAGTCGGAGAACTAAATATTTAGAGAGAAAAATAGGGACTCCTTCCTCTAAAAATGTTGCGATTATGATAGTGTTGCTCGTAAGATTCAATATAGTATTTTATTATCACGACTGTCTAAAATGGTGTTCGAATGCTACATAAGATAGTGGCTATTAGCCTAGATGTATTGAATTTGAATGTGGCGTCTCTTGTTGCAAACCTCCGATACTTTGGTCCAGAGGGAGATTTTTTGCTGTCATTTTATTATAAAAGGAGGTACACCTCATTAAATGATTTAGTCTTGAATATATTTAACCAAGAATAATTATGTACAAATCTATGCTCCAATAAATTCGGTTTTCTTTTGTGTGTATCGATATTCATATTAAAATCCTCTTTTCTATTTAAAAAGAAAATACAATTTTCTTATATCTTGGTTGTGGAATTGCATTCACTAGCAAACGATCTAACTAATTTGCATATTCTTTTAAACATTCATTTTAATAATTTCCCTATGAGTTGCTTCGGTTTTTAATGGGATAATCATCTTTAGTTAACTATTACCTGTAAATATATTCATACGGATATTCTACATGATTTATACTTGCATAATATTTTCGAAAAAAGTTTATAGTAAACACAAAATTGTTTCCATATATATTTATGTACACGTATATATTTTAGTTAAACAAATCTATCTATCTATAAATGTGAACGTGTCTGTGTATCTGTCTGTGTGTATGTCTGTGTACATTTCCCTACGCAATAACTCAACTTTTAGTCTCGAAATTTGATATACAGGGTACTGAGATTTGGGAAAATCTATGCGATTGGTTTTCGACCAGAAATTTGGCTGTTAAAGGATCAAAGTTCAACGATTTGACCTTTGAGATCTCTACCAAATTCCTCCGACAAATTTGTGTCTAAACACTTGAAATTTCAGATATAGGTTCCTTGGACATGGATCTAACTAAATAACTTGATTGGAGCCTTAAACAATAAATGTTAAGGTGTCATAATAGGGGTCAAAGTTTAAAAAAATGACTTTTTTTTGCTCAGCATACACCTCACACCCGAGCAACGCCGTGCACCAGCTAATATTTATATAAATATGTTTATTCGTCCCCCACTTAATTTAATAGTAAGAAACAAACTTTGAAAAAGATTTTGTAATCTAATTAATTTACACTTTCCTCCTAATAATATCCTTTATAAAATTTTTAATAAAATCACTATTATATTAAATAAAGTTATATAATTTAGTAAGAATAATTAAACATAATGTGTGACATTATACCAGTAAACTGCTTCTGATATGGAACATTGCTTCCTCGCCACAATGATTTTCACACTTCTGCGACCACACCATTTCCTCCTAGTTCGTAGGCACACACACGTAATTGGAGACGCACATCCCAGTCTTGCAGAAACTACCAAAAGTGCTGGCTGGTAAATGTGGTGCTATTTTCTGTTAGTATTCCTTTTACTGGGCCTCGATCGTAAAATATGGACTTCAACTGCCATATATGCTTAGTGAATCTTGCCGACATAAACACCTCCATATCGCAAATTGCAAAGGATCACAATCAATGAGTGTAGGATAGTGGTCACTATCGTAATGAGTAATGTCGACATCCAATCTGTTTCAATTTCTTTCACATCAACATTCCCTTTGCACCAGTGTACAGGTGCAAGATCGATAGATTGGCATGCCTAACATGTTTGTACCATTCGTACATCATCTTCCGACAGAGTTGGCTTCTTCTGCTTGGCAAAGTAAAATGTGTTTTATGCCGGGGTTTTCACTGATAATGTAAGCGTGCGATTTGCTTCATGTTCAACCGACGTGTAGTGACAGCGCAAGTACGTTGAACAAGCTCAATCACAGTTTTTACTTTATTGAGCCACCGCTGGGGTACTCTTATTAATTGGTCAACTTTATTGTCGCCTGGTTTACTTATGTTACATTTATCATAAGCCCATACTCAATAACCAAGTCTATGAGCATGCTGAACCGTCTTCATGGCAGCATTTAACTGGCTGCCTAAATTTTGAGTCCTGCCCTCCATGTCAGAGCATCTTTTTTCCATCGGTAAACACAGGCTGAAGCTGTCTTGATATGTATAATATTTGTCTGCCACTGGAGCGTCGGGTTAACTACTTTTACCATTGTATTCAGTTCCGCCAAATAAATGTGTTGAACATTATTCGCTGAGCACAAGCATCTCGTATCCTCTAGCACGACTCCAGTGGCAAGTGAGCTTGCATCCATCAAATCCGTAACCTCACTTCCATTCACATACCAATCACATTGCACAGGATTGTCCTTATGTATCCTGCTCAGTGTTTCCATCAACATACGCCTGAGACGTTTTATCATCCCAGCCACCGGTAACTTTGTTGGCACAATGTTTTATGCATACTGTAGCTACACGGAACCATCTGCAAACAGGAAAATGACCAATCGCTTTTCAACATACTGAAAAAAATTGTTCGCCTCGTCATGACTAGTGGAGATTCTAGAGCATCTCCTTCTCGTATGCCTCATGGTCTCCTGCCATTGCTGCAAACACAAAATCCGAGCACTCTTACTTCTCCTTGAAGGCGGTCAGGGGACTTACAGGCCAGTTCAATTTTTCCAAATGTTTCTTCCCTCGATCTGCAGATGTGAGACCTAAATTGACGAAAACGTCATCGATGTATGCAACGTGGTTCGTATTGACGTATCCTAGGAAATTACTGCATTCATAATGGATCGCATTAATATTTGCACAATATTCAGGCTAATCCCAAGTTGTGCGAGGCAATATCTTTTTCCCTTTAAAATCACTGTGTGAAAGGGCTACAGTTGGTCATGTATGTGCACCTAGACTAAAACTTTACACGGGAATGTGCTGGAGACTGTTCTGCAAACAGACAATGTAACTTATAGTATAGAGAAAAGCTTGCGTATATAAGCATATACACATACATGTGTACATAAACATACATACATACGGAGAAATATTATTTCGTTTATTTTCATCATACATACATATTTATATAAACATACTAGCAGACCACCAGGAGTTGCCTGATCGTAAAATACGCATATATACTTTATTTTAATGTATGCGTATTTCTTATAGTCAATTCACCATTGATTATTATGCAATATATAGCAATAATTTCAAAAGAAGAAAAAAAGACTTTGGTGTCATCTGATAGAATCGAAACCATAACGTTTAGTGCTCCAGGTTTAGTCGTTATTTATTTTTCCAGCGTAGTTACCATCTAAGCCACGGACAGATATATAAGAAAGGTTTAAAATTAAGCCAATTTAAGCTATGATCGTTTAATTTCGAGCATGCGCAAAAAGAAATGTAGGCATAATTTTTTCAACTTACCCTGCCAAGATCAATGTTTTGTTTACAAGTTTGACCCCTTAACAGCGGTTTTCCTGGCTAAAAAACAAATGTTAAGTGTCCAAATCTCCTATATATCAATGTTTAACTCTGAAGATCAAATATTTAAAGACTAGTTTGGTGGAGATATTTCGACGCTCACCCCCAAAGTAACTTTGTATATATCTGTTAGATAATGCTGCTAACCCAGGTGATATTCCCTTTTATTTATAATAGAATATTTACTTTATTTTTTTTTAATTATTTACGACAGTGAGAAAGAGGGAGAGAGAAGAATGACAGATACAATATTAAATAAAAGTGGGGGAGTTTGGTAAGCAACATACTGAGTTGGAGAGAGATGTTTTATGTTTTGTTTTTTTGAGATATACTTATGCTTCACCACTTACCAATGCAACAGACAACTCAAGGATGATTAGAGTTAATAAGATTGACACTTTAATGATGCCCAAGAAAATTGGAAATATTACTTCAACAATATGCTTCTCCTTGCTTTCTGTTATTTATATGCTGTTCATTCTATTTCAGCAACTGACTAGCCTTTAGTAATTTCAAAACTCAATTCAAAAACTGAGTATTTTACCATGTATATTCTATGATGAAAATATATATGTAAAAAGCCTTAGGAAGACAAGTGTTGATTAATTCAACTTTAGTATGCTAGACAATATTACAATTTTCTTTCGAGACCATCAAATAAAAGTGCTAATCATTAAGGGGATAAAATGTGAATAATTATCGATCAGGTTGAAGAGAAAGCAATGTCATTTTTGTCTTCATCACTTTGCAGCCTCCTAAGTTGTACAAAGGTCTAGATTTTTCTTTATGAATTAGTCTCTTGCTTTGCTTTTCAGGTAAAGTAATTAGTAGGAAAATATTATGGTTAGCTGTCTGAGTCGTCAAAAATTTATATTAGTGAGGAGCATTTGACAAATTGCATGGTCTATGAATTACTAAAAGGAAACTCAGCTGCAGAAGCTAAAAGGAATATTGGAACTGTCTATGGGAAGAAGCTCTGAATGATCAAAAATGTCATCGGTAGTTGGCAAAATTTTCATCTGGGGACTTTACACCTATCAGTTTGGTGACATTAAGGAAGGCTAAAATCAATTAATGAGCACTCCGGCCCAGACGCTGTACAGGCAAATACTAAAATAACCAGCAGAGTATTAGCTCAACAATCCAATATAGCCCATACCACAATCATTTCGCGTCTTAACAAGTTAGGAAAAATGTCAAAACTTGGACATTGTTTTCTCCACGATTTGACCGATGCTTAACGAAATCAAAAATTGACTGTGTGCATATCATTGCATTCATGGAATAGTAGAGAAGCATTTTTGCAAAGCATTGTGATTGGAGATGAAAAATGGCTGCTTTACAAGAACACTGATCGCAAAAGACAATAGTTAGACCGAAACGAAAGTCAACAGTCTAAAACAAGGACTACATTTAAAGAAGGTCATGCTCTCTTTATTGGTCGAACATGAGAAAACGTATTTATTATGAGCTACTAGAGTGTAACCAAACGACTACATCAGTAAAATAACTGCTTTTACAAAAAAAAAAAAAAAAAAAAAAAACGGCCAGCATTACTAAATAGGAAAGGGCAATGCCTCAGTATAATAACGCGAGACCACACGCAGCAAAATTCACTCAGGAAAAGGTCATCAATTTCAATTTGGAAGTTTTGCTTCATCTGTTTTATTCACCTTTTATAGCTCCATCTGACTTCCATTTTTTTGCAGTTCTTGCAAGATCACTTAAATAAAATTCATGAAAAAGACGATCAACTAAAATGGTTTGAATTTGTTGTTTCTCAAAGGTTAAAGAAATATTTTGAAGAAGGCATCAAGAAGCTCGTAGGACAAAAGTCATAGAAAATGAGGAGAAATTATCGTAAAGATTAAAAATGCCGCAATGTGAATGTTTCAGATGAAATAAAAGTGTTGGACAAAAAGATATTACTTTCTTTCCAACCTGATATATAGTTGAGGATGGCTGAAGTTAGGATTAATCACGATCATGCTATTTGGATCCTCAGTATATAACATAACATAAAAAATCTAATTTATCCATATTCAGAGAACATATAGCATATGCTACCCTCCTTCTGATATTCTGGAGGCTTATCATGGTGAAGAAAATACATCTGGGAGAGGGGGTTCTGTTGAAAAACCAACCTGATAGAAGGAGTCCGTACGGCAACATTAGTGCTGGTGTCACAAACAAAACGCTCACTCCAATTTGTCATGAGCCAGCACGGAAGTAATGAGGCTCAGAAAACAGTCATGAAAATGCTTATGCCAATGCGCAATCTTGTCTAATAAAAATTCATATCTAAGTAAGATATCTTTTTATGACTAACATCGATTTTTCAAAGTTGCATGATTTACTAGGATTTTACCTTAAATCCTCTTTATTTGCGACTTTCGAAAATTCGTTTTCCTATTATCGATTAAGCTTAAGAACATCTGATCACAGATATAAAACTAAACTGCTTTAGTGCTGCGTCTGAAGTGCGTATTATTTTTCAATATAACTTTAACGGAATAAAAACGAATTACTTTAAAGCTAAGAAGCTTCTTTTGGAAGATTTTCATGATTTAAAAATACAAAAATCTTTTAAAACATGCCTAGCTGTTTGAGAAGATTTTTTTTTTTTGTTATTCCATGATCAAAAGCGAAGGCTGATGAAACAGCATCGCAGGCGTGAAAATCATGCGTTCCGAATTTCCGACATGTGTGGAACGCATATTACTGTAGATCTGGATCTTGTTGGCAAATAATGATTCAGTCACAGAGATATACCTTTTGAATATGCTAAGCCAATAATTGCATACCCCTTGAACCCATGTTTTCTAATTATATTATTTCTTAGAAAAGGTTAAGATAGTAGTTGAAATCAACACAAATAACAAAAAAATAATTTAAAAATATGATAAAATAAGCGTGCAAATAAAAACCATAGGCTTCGAAAAATTCTAATTATGTGAAATTTTGCTTCAATTACAAATGTCTTAGAATGATTAAAATTATTAGGTTGGTGCAAAAATGTCATTTTTGACATGAAGTTATACGGCAAAAACATTTTTGCACCAATCTAATAGCTTAGCATACAATAATTGCTATCTTTATCCTTCTGTAGAATTTACGCTTACTACTATTTTATTGCATTGATTAATGAATGTAAAATTTGGTTGTTTTGTTTTATAGCGTATCTACCTTTTTCGGGTTAGTTACTGCCGACTTTGATTATCTTTGTAAATGTTATTAAGTTTGAAATATTCCTGGTGTTTTGTTTTGCTGTTTTCTAGAGAAAAAAATTGCTGTATTGTATTATAAAGGTTCATCGAAAATTTCAGTCAGATTAACCCTATAGTTCCCAAGAAGAAATAGAATCGACAAATAGACAGATAAATATAATATGGATTGGATTTTTTTTGTAGATCAAATCGGCCAAGGTTTTTTTTTTGCGTGTTAGAAAGCTACTTACGCCTGAAAGTATCCTGCACCTCTATAAGGCCACCATTCGTCAATGCATGGAGTACTGTTGTCATATTTTGGCTGTCTCATTTGTTACTAGCCTCTCACTCCTGGACAGGGTTCAAAAGAGAGTCTCCAACCTGATAGGCTCTGAACCGTCATCTAGGCTTCAGCCTCTGTCCCATTGACGAAACGCTGCATCCCTCTGCCTGTTCTACAAGTATTTTAGTGATGAATGCTCTGACGAACTACAGGTACTTGTATCACCTCAACGAAAATACGCCGACTAACCCGACAAGCAGCTAAATCCCACCCCTACAAACTGGAGATCTCTAGGTGTAAAAGGTCTTCTACCCCAATAGTTTCTTCCCCAGAACTGCTAGACATTGGAACTTCCTTCCGGGATTTTACTTTCCTACCTGTACTGACATGCAGAAGTTCAAGTGTAATGTGAACGGACATCGTGCTGCTTATATTCCTCCATAGTATCCCTGCAACGTATGTCGCTGATAGTAGCGCTCTCCTTCAAAATGGCACTGTGCCTTGTTTGGGGTGAGAATGTAATAAAAAGAGAAAAAAGGCACATGCCCTTTTAAATCTTATACGCGTTATTTCAAACCGCACACACATCCATACAAACACCTTTTAATAACGCACCGGTTACCGCCCTTGCGCTAATATTCGTTTTGTCCAACAGGTTGCATTCTATATTTTCTACTTCCGTTTCTCTTTCTCGATTTTTCTTTTTTTTCCACTCGAGACGTCGACGTGACAATACGCTTCCTCTTCTCATCTAGCTACGATGTGAAATACGCTATTTTTCCACACGCGCTTCGACAGCCGCGCATGCTTTCAATGTAGGAATGAACATTCATGGGTGCATGCACACGTATGCTTTAATTAACTTTTGCATTAGAATGAATACTCGTTATATCTTAAACTCTTATACACACAATGGACTTCTAACCTATACTTCAACGAACTCTCGTATACACTCACGCACGCATACACGCAACGAACATTCATCTACATGCTTGCTAGTTCATATACACACAAACCCTCTGTAATGTTCGTAGCCTTTCTGTGTATATAAATATATTTTTGTAAATATGTAATCCAACTTTGGCTTGCTTTATTTTAATGTTTTAAATGTACTCGAACCACATGCCCTTATTGTCGATTGATTTCTTTATGCTGTACGATCTGCAAACGATGATTTTTCTAGTAATCACGTATACAACCTTCTCAATAACCTGCTCCTCAGTGCAGCCTACAAAGCGGGGACCCCAGCCTATAACCGGGTAACTAAACCACCCTGGATACCCCCCCTCCCTAGAGTAGATGTAGTTTTTTGTTGATAACCGTATTAATCTCTAACTGAGCATTGAATAGACTCTACAATACTTAGTTCGCTGCACCTTACATAAAGGTTCATACACAATTACAGCCAGATCGGCTAAGTTGTTTGCAAGTAAAAGTGGAACAGACAGACAGGCTAAGAGAAATATAATATAGATATACACGCCCACTCACGAAAATGTTGCAGTTTTCATTTTATCCTTGGGGTTGCTTAATTAAGGTATGCTTGAAACTTAAAACTTGATTGAGCTATGATGAAGGATTTGCATTAACTGAAGTAAATCCACAACTCAATCGTTATTTATCTATGTAATAATACGCATAAAAGCAATTTTTAAATGTAATCTAATATCGCTATTGTGTCATTAATAAAACTTGTAGTGAAAAGGCTTTCTTGTAATATCTGTCTTGTCCAACTATTGTACAATACTAGTGTGTGCTGCACATTCACGCCAGGCGTTCATAGAATTACAAGAGTTCGAACTTAGAGGTTTGATGATCAACCTTTATAATCAGATGTTATAGAAACTATTTATCGGTTTGTGTAAATTTTAGTTAAAAAACAAAAAGAAACAACAAAAAAACAAAACAAAAAGAAACAACAGCAAAAAAAAAAACGGTACAATACTAGGATGCGTCTGTTATTGCGCCGATCGTCCATAGAATGCAGCAAGAGACAGCAGAAAAAGGACTCAATTGTGTTTGTCTCATGATTTTTATTATCTTTTTTTTTACTTGGGAATCACTACTTATCAAGACCCGAAGGCTATTCGAGGATAAGGTTTATGAATGCATAGTGGTAGTGTAGAAATCACTCATGGTGTAAATTGGGTAGGATTTGATTATGATATTTTCATCGTCAACCTCAAATATCAGTTGATATGATATTGTCAATAAACGAAGTTTCTTAATGAAAAGTATTAAAAAAGGTATTTCGGAAAAAAGTAGTCTAAAATTTCTCAAAGTTGCGTTTTCCTTACATTTCAGCATTTTTGTTATTAATCTTGCATTTTTCTTATAATTAATCAGGAGTGACATTTCCAGGATATTTTTTGTAATGTAAGACATTTTGTAATTACTCATGTTTTGTTTAATAGCGTTCCAAATATTTTGTATGAAAAACTAAATGAATCTGCTAGTAGAGTTATGTCCCTTTAATAAATGACGACGATTTTTGCGAGCAAAGAATGGAGGCTTAAATCTCATTAACCGATAATAAAAAAAAACAAAGACAGATTTCACTTAATAGACAAAATAAATATTGCTTTGTTTTTTAACATTTTGTAACAAAGAAAATGTAGACGCTTTATTTACCTTATTTCGCTTTATTCACATTAACGAAAAGAGGGGGGGGAGAAATAGAGGGGGAAGTGGTTTGATTTATTTTATAAGTAAAATTTAACTCTCAAATTTTTAAAGTAATAAATGGATATCCATTCTGGCCGCGATAACAGCATTTCTTTTTCTTCTCATTGTTCCTGGAATGTGAGAACTAAAGGACAAAATAAGAGAAGTCAGACTTGCACTTAATGACTAGATATAAATTAGTTTGAAAGAGTTTTAGGAGTTTATAACACAAATATAGAAAAGTTATAGTGTTTCTTAATGAAATTATACACAAACTAGCAGACCACGCAACGTTGCCAAGTTGTAAAATAAGCTTAACTATGATATTTTAATTTATGCAAATTTCGTATGCATTATTAAAGAACCAATTCTCTATTGATTACTACTAGTATTATATTGTACCCAATACACATTGATGATTTCAAAAGTTAAAAAAAATATGACTTGAGCGACATTAGTTAGAATTGAAACCAAAACATTTAGCTTTATAACGTTATTCATTATCATCTGAGCTAAGACTGTATGCATATAAAAGTTTTGCAAATGAAGCGAGTTAAGCCTATAAATGTACATTTGCTCATGCATACATGGGCACTTTAAGTCAACTTAGGCCTGTCAAGTTCCAATGACCGTTTTTGAACCTGTTAAAGACCAGCTCGAGTTTGTTCCATGTCCGAATCTCCTATATGGCAACTTTAAAGCCTGCAGACAAAAAACTGACGGACGTGTTTGGTAGAGAACGTTCCACATGCAGACTGACCAGGTCACTTATATATATATATATATATATATATATATACTAGCAGGTTGCCTGGCGTTGCTCAGTCATAAAATATGCTTAAATATGATATTTTAATTCAAGCATATTTCATTTGTATTATTATAGAGCCAATTTCTTATTGATTATTATTTTGACGTATAAGGAGATCGTCAGATAAGACGAGGTACAAAATTGGAGCAAATTTTCCAAGAATTTATTATATATCGTTTGTAAAACGACTGCTAAATCACGAAACCATGTTTGTCTAGCCTAGGCAGGAGATTGCAACACCCAGTATCTTATGAAATATTGTTTTTTTTTAAGATGATTTTTAACATTAAGGTTCCTTATACGAAAAAATATATGGTATATTGTACCAAATATATTATAGTGGATGCTTGGCATTGCCCGGTCGTAAAATACGTTTAAATATTTTAATTCATGCAGACTTTATTTGTATTATAGAGTCCATACTCTATTGATTATTACATTGTAACCAATATAAAGTTATAAAAACAATGTCTTAGGTTCCATCTGCTAAAATCGAAATCAAAACATACAGCTCTGAAGCCTTATTCGTTGCCGCCAGATCTAAGCCCATACACATAAAAACTTAAGCAATAACGTTATAAATCCTATAAATGTATATTTCTGCATGCGTACAAGATCATTGTAAATCGATTTACTCGTACCAAGTTATTTTTCGTTAATTATCAACTATTTTTAACTGCTAAAACCCAAATCAAATTTGTTCTAAGATCCAAATAATCATATATCAAGTTTTAAATCTGTAGACGAAAAATCCCCAGTGGAGTTTAGTAGAGACTGTTCTACAGACAGACAGACAGCTAAAGTTTCCTTTATATCGAGGGATGGAGATACAGGTTAGTGTACAGACCGCATGATTGACAAAATCAAACATACCCAATTTCAAACGTATGTCTTCTTTAATAAAAATACGGCTGCTTAAACCAAGAAGGGTATTGTTTCAAATTGATTGACACTTGACCGGATCAAACAACAATGTTTAGCCATAAACTGAGGCTTTGATCAAATGAGGTTCTGATCACTTGTCAAGCATAAAAATAAATGAAACTTGAGCACAAGCCGATTAATGATCATTTGGTAGATTTCCAAAAATAGATATACATAATCAATGATTGCAGACGGCAAAATAGCTACAAAGTATAAACAAAGAGTCTGGAATTGGAGATTTTGAAATAGGAAAAACAACAATCAGACCAATACAGAAGACATGAAAGCCAAAGGCGGTTTATCTCTTTGCACGCAAAGACTTTATTAATGACTATGGAGTAATTAGCAGTCTGGTCACGACTATTCAGATTTTACAAGATATTCTATCAGATTTTACTATATGTGAAGAGTTCAATTGCAAAATGCAATAAACGCCATTTTCAAATTTTTGAGTTTACATTATCAAGCTGTTTACATTGTTAACACTGCAGCATAATAATTTATTTTTTTATACAGATTTTGATATTTTACCTATGTATTTTGCTTTCGAATAAATCTTTTATTGCAAAATGCGATAATGATACATGATTTTGTTTTTGCAAAACTCGATAAATACATGAAGTGACAATCAGAAATATCAGATTTAAACCTCTTATATTAGACATAAAAAAATAGACGTTTAAAACTTTTCTATAAACAAACAAGTTACAACTAGCAGGACTCGTTTCTCGGCGTTGCTCATGGAGATTTAAAAGAATGCCAAGTAAAACAATTACTTTTAAATATTCCTTTTAAATTGCTAAGTACATGTGGTTTCATGGATATTTATTAATCAGATCATGCAATCTTCGAAATATGAATGATATTTATCAACAGAATTGTTTCACTAACACAAATGAACATATGATTACATGGCGCAAACAAACGTATTTGTGAAAAGAAAAGGCTATCCTTATATGTACACTTTTTCTTAGTGTAAGGTATCGCAGTAGGATTTATTACATTTTAAACTGTCTTTTGATTAGTTATAATTAATAATGGTGATTGTATGATGTAATGCATATTGTAATATGCACAGATGTAAAAAATTTAAGAAACTGAAATAAGGATTTTTAAGAAATGCTCAACTGTCTTATCTTTAATGAAAAGTGTTTAGATAACTATAAAGTTAATGATAATATGATAGTATACTAGTAGAAATTATTTTTGTGAATGTATTTTGGAATAGTGGATCTGAAGTACATCTAAATATGAACATACAGAAGTTAAATGCATTGGTTATTTGTGTAAACCTCTTGGATACACGATATTTGATGTTGTATATTCTGGTGCAAATATATGTAGCCATTTCGGAGGGGTCTACCTTTGAACATCCTACATAAACCTGCATATGGCTAAAGAAAGGCGAAGCTTAGTTAAGACCAACCACTACCAAAGATTGTCATTGGGACGTGTTTATTGTCATGAAATAACTATTTGATTGGGAACTGAAGTCTTAGATTAAATTGCAGAATCGCATGGAATAATGGGTATTCTGGAATAAATGTCAATACACCCTTGGACCTACTATGGTGGCTTTATCACTTGACGTTGTATGCGTTTAACTCACAATCTTGTTCCATTACATATTCATGGAACATCAAGATTCCGCAGTAACATAATCGGGGATCAAGTTTTCAGCTTGGATTTATACAAGATAAATTCCATGAATTAAAAAAAAAAATTCTCATCTGTAATTTCGTAAATTGATTTATGTTTTCAGCTATATCTGGGTAAACTTTGTTACTAAGTTCTGTCAGTTATAAATCAATAGATCGAATACCTGTAGTTCTAAAAATCTAGCTATGTTTGGTTGCCATCACAATTTTTTAGAATTATAGAGGCAAACTCATAAATCATTGGGTCACTAGTAGGATATATTTCTGCTTTGAGAAAACCTCTTGATGGAATGATACACTCTCAAAACTAAAGAATAAAATTGTCGCTGCTTTGCTGAAAAGATACCTTAATTAAATAAACAATGTACTTATAGACCTAAATGTTTATGTATCCCGGAAAGACTTTTTTTTTTTACATAGGCATCACCACATTATCAAGGCCAAGAGGCCACTCAAGGATAAGGGTTAAAGAGTGTACAGTAGAAATTGGACATTATAGTAATCATTAGTAATGAAAATTTGGTAAAGTTGATAACTTATATGGAACGGCTCATCAAGAACTTATTTACGTTAGACTTGAACACAACCATATTGTAGTCAGCCGGAAAGCAGGAAAACGGAAGACAATTCCACAGGCGTGCAGTTCTAAGAAAGAAGCTTTGTTCATGGAATCTACATTTAGGCTTAGGCACAGATAAAGAGTGGGGGGAATTATTGATAGTGTTTACAGCAAGACGAGTGTTTCTTGTGAAAGTTTGGCGAGGGGGGACCATAGATTGAAGCTCATTCGAACACTTTCCATGAAAATAACGATACATCAGAGACAAACTCGCAATATCTCTTCTGTGAGATAAAGGTTGTAAGGAAGAGAAAAGGACATCTCCTACGAGGCTACGAAGTCTATTTTGAACTCTATCAAGGCAGGCCAAGTCCTTTCTAGCAGCTCCTGCCCAGATGTGGCAACAGTATTCCATCCTTGGACATACCTGGCTCTTATATAGATAGAGAATAGCATCAGCAGTGAGATATCTACCGGATCGATAGAAAGATCCCACCATTTTTCCAGCGGCCTTGGCAACAGATTTGATGTACGTGTTCCATTTAAGATCAGGAGTAACGGTCAAGCCAAGAAGTTTGTCAAAACTTGAGGCCTCCTGAAGACGAGAGCCATTCATTTCAATTGATGTCAGATGTAACAGACTTGTAACAACTATCTGTCCTGCCCTCCTCCAACAAAGAGGGAACATTCAAATGCTGAAAACTGAATTCATCAATTTTTATTGCTAATGGGTATTAAATTATTTACAAATCTTAAATTATTAGGAAAACTTAGCAACCTAACAGATTTGTAATTGTAATATTATGACCATCCCCACTCCAGAAGAAATAACATATTTTAAACTCATGAAACAATTAGTTCGGTTCTTGATATTAAATTACAGTTAAAAATTAGTTGAAGATGTACACGCGTGGTCCTATTTACAATGCCTCCACACGGGAGAGAGTTAGACACCACGGTAGTTTTTTAACGTGAAGAAAAGGAAAAAAAATTGTCTCAGTCGTGAAGGATTTCTCCTCCACTGACAGAGAACAAGAAATTGAAGTGTAGCATCTGAAGGACAGATACTACACTTTGATTTTGGCCCGACGCCAAGGAACGCCTGCTCTTATGGGGTTAACAATGTTACAGTGTTGATGAATTTAAATTTTTTTAACAATTTGAAATTATTAGGGAAATTGAACAACCAAACACAATTAAAAGTGTGATTGTATGAACCCCAAATAAATAGAACAATTTCAAAGTATGATAGAATTAGTTTAGTTCCTGATCTCATTAAATGGCAGTCTTTAATTATGTAATTACGAATTGTAATGTATTGGGGACAGTGAAAACGAACAATAAAACTTTTGGTACTTATACATAGAAGATACATTATTATGTACTTTCGTCTAACAATTAAATACACATTTTTGTAACATAGTTCTACACAGAAATGTTTATGTATCGCACAAAATCCTGTAATGAATACCCCTACCCAAAAAAAATAAAACCAGGTGGAAAAAAACTTCGAAACCATTAAAAAGGAGATGTATTTAATTTTATTGGTAATGCGTATTTAATTATTTACAATTCTTAAATTATTGGGAAAACTGAGCAACCTAACACATTTGAACGTGTACTTTTTATGCCACCCTCGAAAAAAACAGAACATTTTCAAATTATGATAGAAATAGTCAAGTTTCTGATATTAAATAACATGTTTAAATTAGTTTATTACAAATTGGATGCAGCTGAGATTGTTGCGGACCAGGATATAATAATACCCTAACTCGCTACAAGAAAATAATGAAACGAATGGTATTGAAGGAAACAAAATTGATGGATAAGATAAACGTGTCGTTTATTTACTGTTGAAACAATGAATGTTTTAGATATAACATGTGTTCATGTCCGCGCGGGTGTAACCATCGTTCGTTGGGGGACTGATGTTGTAGAAAGAAAAAGGAAATGTGTGTTCATCTCAAGTTCGGGTCACAATCGTTTGTTCGCGTGTGGGAAAAGAAGTGAGCAATGTAATAGAAGTGAGAATGATAGTCCAGCGTGTAGACAAAGAAAAGGATAGAGAGTTGCATCAGTTAGCAGTCAGCTACACGAAGGGTTTCTCAGGGACAAGTAGTAGATAGAGAGAGAAAGAGTGTAAAGGTGTACATACGGCCTGTTAGCTCCTCGACCCACATAGTAGCAAGTGGTGTGAGGTACGCGCCTCCCGAAAGGGAGGCGACGGTTCGTCGAACCCCTCAGCCTGAGAGCTGGTCCTAAAAGGAAGAAGCCGTTTATTGCTCTTTGTTTTATACTTGTTTCCGGTGGTCTTTGCACATTTGTGGATTTCCTTTGAAAGGAAGTGACGTCGTCCATCTGTGTGCGTACGTGTACATGTGTGTACGTTAGCGTGTGTGTATATACATGTGAATGTGAGTATGTACGCGAACGTGAATATATGTACGTGTGTGGACGTGTGCGCGTATGTATATGACAAGTAATATAGCTTGAAATGTGAATGTGTGTTTTTGTGTGAGACTAGAAAAGGCTCGCGCAAGATAGGTGGGTTCAGCAGACGAGCCTCGTTCTGAAAAATCTGAGCAGTTAGGTCACGTGAAATATGACACCAGTGCTTCTACCATTATTGACCCTTTGAATGATGGATATTAACCTCTCCGAATTGTTTTATTTACAAAAATATTTCTTTATTTAAAAAAAAAAATCGTTGAACTGTTTATGCAAACAAACATTTTAACTTTGCTGTTTAAAAAAAAATGTGTTTTCCTTTTTACATTGACTTATCTTGTCTTTGGTTGCAATTATTTATTTTTTATTTTCACTTGTTCGTTATAAATGTTTGAAATTTCTTTGAATTTTGTCTTTAATTCTTTGAATTGTTTTTGAATTATTTTTTTTTAAAACTTTTAACTTAACTTGCTTTTATATTTCACCATTTCGTTTTTTGGTTATAAATGCTTCTCTACATTAAAAACCGACCTTGTGTCTAATTCTGCGATCGTGGAGAGGCAAGTAAATAGGATTGTGGCTGTAAAACATTTTTGACCACCATAAAAACATTACAATACATTTAAACCCTGAAGAATTTCCGCCATGCGCCCTTGTTCTTAGATAACTAGCTACTACTTGTGTTTCAAACTTTTTAAAAATGCGCTTTAAAATAGTAAAAGCACTGAAGCTTATTTTGGTTTGGAAGGGATGTTTCAGGCGCCCATCTTATCCCAAAGAACCAGCTATGTAAACACTTTGCGGTAATCTCCAAAAATACCGTTAGGGCTTACAACATGGCCGCCAGAAGAGTCACGTGATCCGGTTGATCCAAAACATGAATCGCCGTATTACGAAACCGGAAAACGCAAATTTAAAGCAAACTTTGACAAACAAGCATAATAATTAAGTACAAAAACAGTTTTTCAATATCATAATAATAAATAATTTATTTAGAACGGTCATTTAATTTTTTGTTGCGAAACAATCACAGTTTGTTTGTTTTTTAAATGTTTACAAAATGTCTACGAACGTGCGTAGACATTTTGTAAACATTGTTTTTAAAAAAATAAAAAATAATACTTCTATTATGTTTTAAACGACTGTAATAGTTTATTTTGGAAGTATATTTCATAAAGAAAATTGACAACCCACTTTAAAAACAGAAATTACGAGTTTTATATATTTTATTCGCAGTTTTTTGTTGGGGTGTCAAAAATTCCGCCTAAAATTCTGATACACCTAGTCGACCACTTGTTTGTTCTGAATAAAATACTTTTTATAAACACTGTTTTAACTAAAAACAACCTAAGATTGTTTCTCAAAGTTTGCCTATTTTTATAACAACATTATATCAACAAAAAATTAAATACAAACAAATTGTGATTGTTTGTCAAAGTTTGCCTTCAAGGCTGCGTTTTCCATTTGCACGATTCATGTTTTGGATCAACCGGATCACGTGACTCTTCTGGCGGCCATGTTGTAAGCCCTAACGGTATTTTTGGAGATTACCCACTTGCAATATTTTTCAATAATTATTTTCTTTTAAATTCTTTACAATCAATTTTTATTTAAAATCAAGAAAATATTTTGTTTATATATGTTTACATTTTGGTTTTAAGTAAAATTAAGAAATTAATTTTAAAAATATTGTTTATATCCATCTTCATTCAAAAGGGTTATTTTTCGGTAGCTTCACCGGTTGTTAACTTAAATTTTTCGAATGTCAGAACGAGGCTCGTCTGTTGAACCTACTTATCTCAGCCACCACAAATTGTAATGTATTATTTTGTTGAAAAACAAAACATCAAAAATGTTCCAATAATGAATCTTTTGCCCCCACCCGTCAAAAAAAACCCCTAAAAACTTACGACATGTGTACAGAGAAAGTACCGTGTTTAAACAACAAAAATTTCGAAACCTACTTTGTTCTTTAACCTAACAACTAAATGAACAAAAGATACCATATCGCAGAAAGTGCTGTAATCTATCCACCCTACCTAAAAAAAATAAAGAAAAATAAAGAAAGTTCAAACAATGGAAAACTGAATGTACATAATTTTCTACGCAGTGAATAGATTTATTTATATAGTTTATCGAAGCAAAAAACGCAGAAGAATCTGAAACATTCGGAATAAGTAGTTTCAGATTGCTTGGGAAACTGGTTTTTATGAGATTGGGCACGGACGATAAATAATTATAAAAAAATAAGGTAGGAAGACATGAAAAAGAAATGTACTCGAGGAGAAGCGTGTTTTCACGTGACACTATCAGAGAAGCCCATTCTGCACTTTCACCTAACAACAAACTAAACAGAAGATACTGTATCACGAAAAGTATTGTAATATAATATCCCCGCCCCAAATAAATATAAATAATAAAATGTATGAATTTCATATCTATATGATTTACTTATGCTCAAAATGCAGAACTCGTACGTGAAAGAATAGTAAAACATGCACAAGAAACATTTTCAGATTGCGTGACAGATCGGCTTTTGTAAGCGTGTGCAGGGAAATGAATAATTCTAAAAACGGGATAAAACAATTACTACCAGAACAGTAAAAGAAACTCGGCATGAAAAAGCGGATAACGGAACATATTGTGTTTTGCAAGAAACAGCTTACATTGAAGGCCTGTATATAATAATGTTTTTCACTTGTGAAGTAATCCATTTCGGCTCCCAATTAATGTCGGTGATCAGGAGAGAAAACGAACTGTTTCAGGGCCTTCCTCTTCTTAACTTATTTTCTCGTAGACTTTTATATAATATTATTTATCTTTTTTTTTTATTGGGTATTTTATTTCATTTCTTAGTCTATTCACTCATAGTTTTGGGGAGTATTTCATATCGTCCCCCAGAGCATATCGGATCGTCGAGAGAATATAGACTGTTCCAGGTCCTTCCTCTCTAATAAATCTACTCAGAGAAAACTACACTGTTTACACTTGCTACCATATTATGCGGTATTCCTTTTTGACCAGAGTCACATTGTGCATTGTTCAGTTATTCATGAGGCGTTTACTGGCTGCGATTATTTTTCAGCCTTTATATCAACCTGGCTTAAATGTTGATTTAAGGAGCCTGCAATGAAACCTCTTCCTCCAATCTCAACAGCTCGAAAATTACAATTTAATCATCACCTGCCAGCTCTCTTATTAGATCTTCACATTTCTCTATCTTGTATTGATGTTTTCCTGGCTCTCATAAGCTACCGTCAATTCAATCAAAATGAGGCTTTTCCTTGTTCTTGACGAGAGGACAATGTTTGGCCGATGCACCTTTACCCTTATAATTTTTGGGTAATTACTTTGCCAGGGAAATCTGCGGTGATAATCGAATCATTATCGATTCCATGAATATTTTAGCCAGGTACTGGGAATTTGCTAGTTAAACGTTTTGATCTGATCCATATCTTTCATCCCCCACCAAAAATCTTGTAGCTTATGTTATCTTCTTCAGCCTTCATGTGGTTACTTATTGTCGTTGGCAGTTTCTCCAGTACCTCATTGTGTCGCCATGTATATCGGCCATTAGCAAGAACTAAAAACATGTTCTGTGGTTTTTCTTTGCATAGAGGACAGGTTGAATCATCCGCCCTTCTTCCATTTGACAAGGTTAATCATTGACGGAAGCACACTATAAGTTGAGCGCATTATGAAGCTCAACCTTAGCAGCAATATATGCCAAATGACATTTCACGTTATGGATTTTTGCATAGCTTTTTCCCAACTTTTGTCCATGTTCACTCCTTTTTTTTACATAGGAATCACCACTTATCAAAACCCAGAGACCACTCGAGGATAAGGGCTACGAGTGTTAAGAGTCAATTGGACAATATAGTAATCGTTACTAATGGAAATTCGGTAAATTTGTTAACTAAAGTGGAACGGCTCATCAAGAACTTGTTTACGTTGGACTTGAAGACAATCAGATTGTAGTCAGCTGGAAAGCAGAAAAACGTTCACAGGCGTGCACTTCTAAGAAAGAAGCTTGTTTCATGGAATATACGTTTAGGTTTAGGCACAGATAAAGAGTGAGGTGAATTATTGATATATAAGTTTGGCGAGGGGGGACAATAGATTGAAGTTCAGTCGAACCATGGAAATAACGATAAAACAAAGGCTCGCGATGTCTCTTCTGTGGGAGAGAGGTTGCAGGAAAGAGAAAATGACATCTCCCACTAAGCCACGAAGTCTGTTTTGTACTCGGCGAAGGCAGGATAGGCTGTTTTTAGCAGCTCCTGCCCAGATGTGGCAGCAGTAGTCCATCCTTAGACGTACTTGGCTTTTATATAGATAGAGAATTGCATCAGTAGTGAGATATCTTCTGGAGCGGTAAAAGGATTCCACCATTTTCCCAGAAACCTTGGCAACAGACTTGATGTATGTGTTCCACTCCAGATCAGGAGTAATGGTCAAACCCAGAAGTTTGTCAAAACATGGAACCTCTTCAAGACGAAAGCCACCTATTTCAACTGATGCCAGATGGGGATCAGAGCGTTGATGATGTAAAGATAGAAGCTTGGTCTTAGATGTATTTAAAGTAAACAGCCACTCCTTTCCCCATTGTACCACGTGCTCAAGATCAGAGGAGAGAGAATCAGAGAGAACTTGGTCGTTTACGGTCTTAGATGTCCTACCATAGATGGCAGTTTCATCAGCATAAATGTCTACGAATGATGTAAGGATGTGATTTGGATTATCATTACTGGAGATCAGGGAAGGAGTTGGGGCCGGGATGGACCTCTGAGGGACTCAAGCATTAATACCGTGAGCTTCTGATTGTTGTCCATTAACTACTACTCTTATGAACCTATCAGAGAGCTAGAGATCTTGTGAAGTAAACCTTTATGCCATACCCTATCAAAGGCCTTAGATATGTCAAGAGCAATTGCCCTAAAAAATTTGCCTCCGTCGAGAGATTCGGTAATCCTATGAGATAATTGTAAGCACATCTGCTGTAGATCTAGCAAAACGGAAACCATATTGCGTGTCACTAAGAAGGTTCTTTTTGCTGAGATGGTTGATTACTTCTCTATTTAACACAGATTCCAGCAACTTCCTCATGACGCATAGGAGACTTATTGTTCTGTACTGAGAGGGAGATAAGCGATCACCTGAATTTTTAAATTCAGGGCATACTGAGGAGATTTTTCAGGGTGATGGGAAGCAATTTTCCTTAAGACAACGTTTAAACAGTTTTGTAAGTATGGGCGCTAGTTCTGGTTGAAGTTTTTTGAGTACTATAATTGGAATACTGTCAGGGCCGGTGGCTTTACTGGAATCAAGGTTTTCGATTAGCTTAGCAACATCACGTACAGATATTTGTATATCACATAGCATATTTTCTGAGACCGGAGGAAATATTGGGGGTCGGCGGCCTTGGTTGCAAAGGGTAGAATAAGCTGCAAAGTTCTGGACAAAGAGTTTGGATTTGTCTGATACTGACGAGATTTCCTCAGGTCCATTGATGATAGTTGCGATAGAGCACACGCTTCTGTTCAGGATTTTGTTTGCTATTTGTCAAAACTGGTGGGAACCAAGCCACTGCTCAGCTACTTTGAACTTGACAGACTGAGCATACAACTCTCTTGCGTTCTTTATTAGTTTCTTACAATGGTTGCTGGCAATCCTGAAAGCGGCTTTATTCTCAGTACATCTATTATATTGGAAACAATGAAAAAAGTGTTTTCCGTGCGTAATGGCAGCAGCACATTCTGGAGAGAACTATGGCTGGCGGTTAGGGTTTTGTTGGAACATTTTTGAGGGTATGAAACGGTCTATACCTACAATTAACTATTCCGTCAGGTTTGATACTATAGATGACACATCCTTTTTAAATATGGAACGCAGATGTAGATCTGATATAAATATACGGAAACTATCCCAGTCAGCCTTAGTGTATTGATATACTGTACGAGGAGAGGTACGTCTGAGGACTTATTACATTTCATTTTTATCGTAACTGATACAACAGAGTTGTCGGTAGATCCAAGAGGATACAGAACGGAAACTGAACATAGTTCAGGGCAAGTTGTGAGAAAAAGGTCAAGTAGACTCGCATACTGGCCATCATTGTCGGGCACACGGGTGCGTTCGTTAACAATCTGAGTGAGGTTATATGTAATGGAGAAATCATGACAGAACCTCCCCCTCATAATCGGTTTTGTTTGAGTGGGTTAACCGTTCCACATTGTGAACATTGAAGTCTCCACATACGTGAATGTTTGCTGAAGGATAAGCACAGGACGTGGTCAATTTTCTCAGATATGCATTTAAAGATAGTAACTACGCTGTTGTGGGGGCGATAACGCCCTTTACGGGCTTTTTGATTTCCTACTTGCACCTTATTTTCATGATCAGATCTCTTCGCTCTTTGTCTCTGGTCATCCCAGTACAGATTTCCCTTTCTGAGTGTGCCCAATGACTTCTTTGAAAACTAGGTTTACTTTCGCCTCATTTATCTCGGTCTTTCAATTTCCGCCCTGTTTGTAGTGTCTTTACAACGATGTCATTGGAATTGTCCAACATTATACGGAACCTGACTTTTCCACCTTTGAACTTCTCGTCAATAAAGTTAAGCGGTAATTTTAGTTTAGATTGTTTGCTATATAAGGCTATGTCCGATAATCCTGGGGGGCAAACCCAGTCACTTTTGCTTCGATTGCCTCAACTGTGCTCATAGTTACCTCATATACAAGAAGAGGCCATAAAATATTTGAAGACACCATACCTTTTATTTACATTGAACTGGACAAGTTCCTTTCTTATTCACATTTTTTGCGATTATCGATCGTTGATACTGTTTGTGGGTATTTCGATAGCAAACCTATCTAATAACATTGTCAGCCACATAAAATACATTTGTGTTAAATATGAAAAAATCTACACAGTCACTTAGCAGTTCGTAGGGGTGAAACTCACACACACATAGACAAAGTGCCTTATATATATATATATATATATATATATATATATATATAAGGTTAAGATATTATTCCTTATATGCTTCTAGAAAAGTAATTTCAAGACCATGGGTAAAATTTTAATTTGAGATTTCAAGTGATCTAATATTTTTTTTATTATTATTATACTATTTTTTTAGTCCAGCCGATTCTTGCCAGTTTTTAATAATTAATTAGACATAGTTAAATCAATTGCGTAATGTCGATTGACACCAATGCTAATGCGTTCAAAATTTAAAACAAAATACACAAAAAATAAATAAAACATAGAACATTTTTCTTTCACAAATGGTTAATAAAATTCACGTGAACTATTTCTAAAGTTTTTGCAGTGAATGAACGCAATAAAAAAAATAAAACTTTCCAGTTATACAACATATTTCATTGTTATTTTGCAACATTTTGCGACAAAGACCGCTAAAAATATCAAAATAAAATATTAAATATCAAACACTCAAACAACACATTCAATCATCTAACGCCCATAACCTTGAAATTACATATATATATATATGTGTGTGTGTGTGTGTGTGTGTGTGTGTGTGTGTGTGTGTGTGTCAGTGCCATAAATAACTAATCAGTCAAAATATATTCTGTTCAAATAATGAAAATATAAATATTTAGGTAATATGTCGTGAATTTTCCGACTCTTTTCAAAGATACAGACATGGTCGTTTCTTAGTGTTGGAAAATGCTCGCACAAACTTGTTGATTCAAAGCACATGATGAGAGCCGCTACTGTTTATTTTTACTGCTTGATCGATTTTTTCTTGAAATAGACAACATGTCTCACTTGTCCGTTTTGTGAAATGAGTTTGCAATAAAGACACGTTCTTCGGTTGTCAGTCTTGGATTATTCGTCTCTGCCATTCCTGTAGCACGATTTTCAATCGGAAATAGACGCACGCATCTGTCAATTTCTAAGAGGCAGGTCAATTAAATTGACACTGGTAAGATGTGTTCATATGAGATGCTTTAGCCAACAATAATCAAGCTATCGATCGAGAGTCTAAATGGTCACACGTTACCCGTTAACTTCCAATGATAAGGTATTGACTTCCTGATAACATCCGACACATCTATGATTCTTTCTATTATACATACACGCATATATATATATATATATATATATATATATATTATTGATGGGGCGATTTCGATACAATAACCGATTTCGATTCTTTATAAATCTCTAGATATTTGACTATAAAATTGTTAAGTTTCCCCTATTACTGTATAAACACAGTAAATGAGAATATATTTTCTCACACGTAAAAATAAAGACTTGCAGGGATGATCTATATATTTTCAAAACCAACAAATACTGGTTATTTCATTATTATTATTACCAGCAGTGAAAATTTTTATTTTAAGCAAAGTAAAAAAACAGACAAACAAAACAAAGAAACCGTTTTTTAGCATTGGAATATAGACACATTCTTTGCGATACCGATACCTAAAAAAGTCCCAACACACACATATATACATATAGTAGGAATGGTAATTAATAAAAACCTGAAGAAAGTGCTCAATACTGTTGTAGAGCAAATATGCGTTTTATTTTTTTTATTACCGCTTTTACATTACGGTAATAAAAAATAAAACGCATATATATATATATATAGGTAGATAAATAGTGAGAGAGAAAGAATGCCTACTGGGAGAACTTTAATGCCTACTATACTATTTTGGAGCGTTTAACGTGTCTTTGTACGGGGGTTTGTCAGGACAAACTGACATGAGGATATTTTTTTCCTTGAAAGTAAATCTTGACCAAATATTCAAAATAACATCGTATTCGCAGCCCAGGAGATCTTTTTGGCATGGCTAATCCAGTTTTTTCGAGGAATAGTGACCCTTCTGCAAGTGATGTTACCTTATGTAGAAGCATGAGGCTGGATCCTCCAGCAGACTAGATGAATTCTTTTCCTAGAATCCAGTAAGATTAAGAGAACAAAAAGAAAGATATATTATAACATTAAAATGGTCAGATGAGGAAAGGAAAATTATGTTCTTTACTTTTTTAGTAAATCAGTGTTTGAGAGAAACAACTTTACTGGAACATTCGAATATCTATGTATGTCAGAGTTCAATGTTAGCCCCAACTAGGGAACCCCTTGGTTTCTGAGAACTTCGACTGAAAGAAAAATTAAACATTATTATATATAGGCAGCAGTCTTTTCTCTTAACATATTTCTTAAATATTATGGAAAACGTTTGTCTACACATTTTAGTTTTATCCTATTATGACTACCAAACCCCTAGGGGTAGGCGAAAATGAGAACGTCGCCCTTAATGGGTGAAATTGGCACCGGATTGATACTTTTGCGTGAAAGCTCTCCCGGGTAGCAGCAGATTAGCTGACGAGAATTAATATCTCAAATACGAATGCGAATTTTTAATAATGACGCATCACTTT
This sequence comes from Euprymna scolopes, assembly GCF_053919585.1. Taxonomy (NCBI): domain Eukaryota; kingdom Metazoa; phylum Mollusca; class Cephalopoda; order Sepiida; family Sepiolidae; genus Euprymna; species Euprymna scolopes. Next base: position 117,881,528 of record NC_136485.1, on the reverse strand, counting down.
CGGATCTCAGGTGTAGGAAATTGCGAAAACAATGCCTGTTATGTTTTGTCTTCATCCGAGGCGGATGTGGCCTGAGGTCAGTGGATTAGCCTTTATGTGTTGTGAACGATATGATTCACACAATTCTTTTGGGAAAGATCCCTAATTAATATGCAGGGATATGTTGGCTAATTAACCAACTAGAGAAGGCCCCGTTGAGAGATAAAGCGAAATGATTGACTGAGGTGAGGACCCAATATCTCTCAGGCCCACAATATCCACGACTAATAAAGGAATTGCGCAGGCAAATTTTGCCAGTCTAGTCACATCTAAGACTGAGTTAGAGTCTTGAGTTCGCCACGCTTCCCCTTCCCCACTGCCTGTTACCGTCGCCACCCGTCAACTGAGAAAATTAGAAATTTCGAGATACTTTGAAAAGAACTACCAAAAACTTGTAAAAAGTAATTGTAAACACTTTTTTGGACTATAATTAGAGTAGAAAAAAAAAAAGATTTTTTTTGTTAAGCTGATTTTTGTTTCTTGTCGCATAAGCGGCGACTCCTTGAGTAATTACTTTTCAGCGAACGACCGGCGCTACACAACGGATGGCATATAAACCCTTGATCAAGGAAGTGAGTGAAAGAACACACGGCCACTATTGATGACTGACCGTGTGCGACTAAAGATTCTATCACCGTTGGTTTCGTGACAAAAGCGGATCACATTTGGTTACCTGCGATTAGGAAAAGGTTTCGTGACCGAAGATTGGCTTAAATCACAAAGGATCCTTTACGATTCTGTCACATTGGTAGCCGTCGACGAGGATTTGACCCCGGTTATACTATTTTCCTAACGTGTTCTCTTGTTTCTGGCAAGAACTGATTTATGTAACCGCTATAATCGCTTTTTATCCGATTACTTTCTGATTTCACTTGGTCCATCTTCAGGGAGGGTTATTAGTGAAAATGCTGGGAAGTTTATGAGTTTTTTCTTTCCCAGAAATTACATGCTATATTCTACATAATTCGGCTTTATGTTCTTGTTAGAGGCATTTACTGATATTACCACTATTATTGGAATTTATTTAGTTGATAGTTGTGCTTTGCTTAATGGTATATTTTAGAAAAAGATGTGCAGCCTACTAAAATTTTTCGAAATTGGGGGCAGGAACCAAAATGTTGGTAAAAGTTTACACAATAACGTTGTGGTCAGAATCATGCAACTTAGTAGGAAAATAACTCCGGCTTTTTACCATGAACGTGTTTTTCATACTTTGAAGTGCGCGAGAAGTACACCTTGTATTTTAAATGTAACTACAATTAACGAGATGCTAACAGGTTCCAGTCTCATAAAGAGAGAGAACCTAGCAACATGGCTAACTTTGAACCTTGAAGTTATCATGTATATATTTCTCTATTTTAATAAATAATAACGATTTTCACCTGTAACTTTCGACATTATAGGATAATCCGCAAACACTTATCCACAACTAACACAAACTGCTTACATGCTATGAACAAAAACTTTGTCATTATTTAATAATTCTTATCTTAGTGTATATATATATATATATATATATATATATATATATATATATATAATAAATTCCACAGCCAAACAACGTCGCAGCCCACAAGAGCCATGACAATCAATGAACCGGAAGTCCAAGACTCGAGTTTCGCCCTCATTTGGGCTCATCAGTTAGACACATCCGAACTCAGGATTCGAAACCCGAGCCTCTTGCATGCAAGGCAAGCACTCTACCAACTGAGCAAACGTCCCGCACACAAGAATTTCTATTAACCAACACAGATCAAGCAAACCGTGCCGAAATCCGACTGTGAAATGAATCTACTTCGTCTCGACAAGGGACGCGGTCATACAACTAGCTAATAACCCCAAGCCGATGTCTCACAAGTATATATATATACCCACGTTTATACCCTAGTTAAGGTGGGTAGTTTAGGCTCCAACACGTTGAATGCTGTCTATGTCATAAAATTAGAAGACAAGTAATAATCCATCTCACTTTTTCGTGTTGTAACAACGTCATTTATTTACAGGTACTTTCTCGAACTTTCATGCCCTCTATTCTCTTGAACGTCATTTTCAACGTGCTCTTGAAATTGGTCCTCTGTCTGTTGCATATGTTCTTTTTAGTCTTTTTCTTTATCCTTACGATGACGTCATATTTCGTATGCATTTGCATACTCGCCGAATTATATATATTAGCCTGTGTATATAGTGATTAAAAAATCAGGGTTTGATAAACTTTATTTATAATTATAGTTTCATCTATATATAAAAGAGGCATACGTTTTTTTCGTCAGTAGCAAATTCATATCCAAATTAACTGTTAAAATAAGAGTTTATTTTAAATTGCATTTAATTAAGAACTTAATTACTACGGGATATCGCAAGTATTGAAGTTTCAAACTCATTCGAAATATACATTATTTTAAACTTTATTAAAAAAAAACTATTTGATGCATTCTATGTGTAGATAGTATCTGTCGGACAAAACAAAAAGGAATAGCTTATGCAGCTTTTCCGTTAAAAATAATCGATCTCTTTCTCTCTCGTTCAAGGAGAAAAGAGATCTATCACTCTCTGAGCGAAATAGAAGAGATGCCTTTTATTGTTTAAATATTTTATATAGGTTTTTCGTATTTAAAACACGAAAATTTTCATCGGAAAAGTATTTTCTAAATATATTTTCATTTCATTTCCTTTAATATGAAAAAAATTGTTTCACGTTTTCTTAATGATACCGTTTCGAAGATTGAAAAAAATGAAGTAAAAATATCCAATATTATAAATAATTTAATTTCACAAATACCAACCTCTACGCAATATCTAAGTTATTTAAAAGCGAATGGAAAATGATTACTTCAACAAACTGAACGAAAATAGGGCATTATCATATGAATGAATTATACCGTCTTTCCATACAAAATTAATCTGATTCAACACCTCTCCTACTCTCTATCTGTGCCCAAAGCTAAACGAAAATTTCATCAGCCATATCTTATCCTAGAACTGTCCGCTTGCGAAACACAATAGCAAAAAACTGATTCAGCGTTGACTACAGCATGATCGTTTTCAAGTCCAATGAAAACAATTTCTGATGGGCCGTCCTCTTAAATAATCAAATTGTACCAAAGTTTCATCACTAACGCTCATCACGGAGTTGTCTCTCCGACGACCTGACATTAATCATTAATCCTTAACCTTCAGTAGCCTTTGAGAAAACAAACAAAAAAACAATTCTCCAAACTTGAAAGGTTAGTAGAGCTAAAGAGTTCAAAAGCTTAAAGCCTTCAAGTTTTAAAAGTATGTTTTTGAGGTAAAATAAAGTGCACGTTTGTTTTGACTGCAACATTGTAGGTGAGCAGGTGTCATAATGACGTCATTGTTGAATCTGAGCATATGTCCAACCCAACTGAGCTGCCATCCCAACATTTTGTGTTCAACTGGTCAAATTCTATAGTCTTTTCTAGTTATCCTCATTGCAGATGTGGTTCAGTCGTATAATAGCAAACATCCAGTGGAGCGTTTTGGTTTCTGTATTCGCTCTTCCTTCCTTGTTAGTCCTGTAAGTATTAGGTGACGATTTTCACAATGATCTGGTTACAGCTTATGCCAGTGCTGGTTTGCTATATGAGCCACGTAATAATGCACGCCGCCATTTTGCTGAGGATGTTGCCGTCGTCACCGAATATCAAACAGAAATATTTAAAAGTGTGCGTTTGTGGAATATTCTGTCAACTTGAATGCTGTGATGTTAGTCTTTATTAGGGGAGCATATTCAAATATATGGTCGTATTATTACATTATGTGTCACAATTTATTTAGAAGAGAATTGATTATTTGGATCACTTTCGTAATTTTCAGAACGTTTTAATCAGATGAATTTATTAGTACGTGCTCAACTGTTGAGCTACAAAAAATGCAATTCAAAGAACACAAAAGGACAGAATGATCCATTATGTTCAGATGGGCAAGTCCATTCTCTGAGTTCTGATTGCCTGCTAGTTCATGCTGCAACAGTGTCATATTTGTTGCACAGTTCATATATGCCGTATGTCAGATTCAAGACTCTCAAAACAAATGCTGAGCTGGACATAGGCAAAAAGCAATAATACTGCAGAAACAATTCAAAGACAACTTGAAGATGGCCTTCAAACAGGTCAGTTTGTATTTCAACTCATGAAAAACGTAGCTAAAAACAGATGTTCCTGATATGCTGCTAGCCATAAAAGGGGATGTTTACTGAATTTGCACACATTTAGGAATATGAAACGAAATAGGCTATTCGAAAAGACATTCAGCAACCCTTTTAGAGAATCATTTCACAGGTGCACCACATATGGGAGATACTTCAAAACTCGGATCAAACTATCCAGCCATCTTTAAACTCACAAAATAACTACAACAGGACGACAGTCATCTTTGCAGGCGATAGGCGAACATTATTAGTTAAGTAGATTGGAGCAATATATGTCGGTAACTCTAAATTTGATGCTACAAAGCCGCTTTAACCTTTGACCTTCTTCAGGTGTATCTTCTCAAACTTGAAGACCTATACAGAACTTCGAACTAAACCCCTTAGATTATTGACAATGGGAATAAATGGTTCTCATTGGGTCAGTTATGATTGGATAGAACTGTTGTGATTCCATAAGTGTGATCGTTTATAGCAAGGATGCCACCTTCCACCTGCAGAAGTCTGTCACTTAGAGCCGATTGATAACCTATGCCAACATGTGATAAATGTATTGATTATAGTATGAAGAGTTCGATTTGATGTCATATTTGACAAAGATCCAAGCTAAAAAAGATGCGCTAGAAAAAGATGGGAAATTACATCGGCCGAGACATTGAAAATAGCAACCAAACTGAGGTAGAAGTAGGAATAATCGATAAAATCTATCCCCAAAGAGGATTTCTACTCTTGTTTCTCTTGACCAACAGTTCCTCATTTCATTACCTTTCATTCATTATCTATTGCAGTTGCGGTGCACACCATTTCCATCTAAATGTAATGCATTTAAATATGACGTGCTTCATAAATGTAAAGTTTAAAGTTTAGATTAAAATTAAACTATTTTGCAAGGTAATACAAATATTTTCTTGAATGCTTAGCCACAACACATTATACAAAGAAATAAAAATCTGGTAAAACAATGTTAAATGTACTAAAAATGTTTTTCTTTATTTTCAGTCATGATTTGAAAATATAGAAAACAACTTACGTTGTCGACGAAAACTCAACTTTCCGAAACTGGCATTGGCCAAGCAAATGTGAGACGGGAAGTTGTCAGCCGAGTAATGATTACAAAGGCTACCAGTGAGAAGCATTTACTTAATCGGCTTGAACAACTGAAGTTAAGCTTCTTCATATATATTGAACCACTAATAGTATCTTAGGAAGATCAACTGTGGACAAGATGAATGCTCCACTCTTCCTACTTGCATGGAGATGTCCTCTTCTTGTCCTCTCTCGGTTTCAGAAGCGAAGGAAAAAACTTAACCACCCGAAAAAAGAATTGGGCGAGCAAATGTTGCTATGGTTACATGGGCTTAGATAAACCGACCCAAACATCTGGAGAGAATGCAACGCTGCCTCATCTGCTGTGTATGGCCCAACGCGTGCAGTTAGAAAAATGCACAGTGTACAACGAAAATGCAAATGACTGCATAAAAAGCAGCCAACACATGCTTCAAAGACAAAGTAAAACAATACAACTAATTAAATAAAAATACCTTTGTTCGAAATTCCTATAAACAGTGAGCGGCTGATAATATTTTGGTGTTTTTTATTTACAAAACTAGTTGAACATTTAAGGCTTGAGCGTCTATCATTCCACTTATCGCTAAGAGAAGGATACATGGACTCATACTTTTTCAAACATATTAGTAAAATGATATAGTAAACTTAATAGAACTAAAAATCTGTATGCATAATCATTACTTCAAATTGCTTGCATCATATATATGGAAAAATATGCTTATTCATTTATACTTCACGCAAAGGGTTCATATATATATATATATATATATATATATATATATATATATATATATATATATGATTTCCAGAATGTGAGAGATTATATGTAATATATTCCACAGCCAAACAACGTCGTAGCCCACAAGGGCCATGACAGTCAACGGACCGGAAGTCCAAAACTCTAGTTTCGCCCTCATTAGGGCTCATCATCCGAACTCAGGATTCGAAACCGTATACACATATATATATATATACATACACACCGAAATATGTGTTTTAGTAATAACTATATTACTTGTATTAATATGCTCCCCTGAGCCTTATAGGTTCCTCTCTTTCATACATATTATCGACCTGTTTATAGTCTTTATATATAGAGAGAGAGGGAGAGAGAGAGAGAGGGGGAGAGAGAGACAAAAAGAGTGTAGTATAAAGATTTTATAATAAAAATATTCAGAAGAACTAATCTATTTCAATGCATTCATCACATTAAATATTTGCGTCTGTACCTTTGCTTTCATAAAATGTTAGATCTAACATTTTTATGCAAGACTATGTTTGGCTAAAAACTGGTTATCAAGCCATTCAGAAAATGTTGCTCTAAAAAAAAAAACAATAATTTCTGAAAACTCCGTATTCCACTCTAAATGGACCCTCGTTCATATCACTAATAATCCTATACCACATCAATCTCAATACCGCCTTATTGGTGTTAAAACAATTGTATTAAGTCATGTTGCTTGCAAACCCATCCTCGGGCTCATCGAGCGTGATCCTTGTTTTCTATACAAAAAGTAATGTAGAAAGCACGTTTTGCTCACTTCATTTCCTTGTGTTTCTCATTAAAATGGGTTTATTTGATTTATTTTATAATAGAAAACATCTTTAACACTTGACACCCTCTTCACTGACATAATAGGTGCTCTAGTAGCCTCACATATAAACGCACTTGATTCATTAAGATTTCTTATTTATTCTTTTTTAGATATGCGATAGGTGTCGCTTTGTTAAATTCCTGATTTCAGCTGGAGACGTCCTTTTTTCTTGATTGAATTCTCATTTAACGGAAAAAAAGATTAATAAAATGTAAAGACAGCAAACTGATTCAGTAGAACGAAGCAACAGTCTCCAAAGATGCTTCTACAACCGTCTCTCAGGATTCTTATACAACCGTCTCCCAGGATTCTCCGTACGCCCTCCTTTTATGCAGTCAAACAACGAGATTTGACACACGAGCAACGACATTTTGTGTCACTTTGTGAGAACGCTAGTTATAAAAGTCTTGGGCACCACCATATCCCCCCCACAAAATAGCTTGATTCCACATGATGCGCAGACATTTTAATGGTAAGCCATTATTTTTGGTTTCCATAATTTTACTACAGTTAATTTCTTTGATTATATAGTACTTTTCTCTCATTGTTCTTTTTTACTAAATGCTAATTCTTGCAAATTATCTCATGACACTGCAATTTGCTCTAATGACTAAGAAAATACTAAATATCAACGTGAAAGTGAGAATTGGTTCTTAATAGTCTAAACGTAGTTTAAATCTATTCAGAATTCAAAATTAGAACTCTCAAAATAGAGATATAAATGCTATTAGTATTTAGAGGATAAAGCTATCCAGACAAAAATGCTCAATATACGAGATATTGCATCAGTATATGGAAGTAAAACATTCGAAAATTATGAGTTACTACATTTATTGTTCACACATAATGAATACAAGTTAATTTTTTTCTTGTTCCATGTAGTTTCAAATATTGTGTTTTTATTTCAGAGGAAAATAACTTTTATATAGACTAGCTATAATTTTACTGGTTAGCAAAAAAATTTAAAATCTTTTAGAGTTTAAATGATTATATAGATATATAGAGTAAAATTAGCTCATTTTTCATGATTATATATATAATTTAAAGGAGATTAGAACAATAGTCTAAAGAGCAGAGTGTATTTTCATGTAATAGTAAAATTACTAATTTAATTAAAATACAGGAAAAGAAAAAGTGCTCGTTGTAATTTAGATATATAATAAGCTCGATAGGTAAACATCATAGAGCTAATTTACTATTCAGTGATGTGATTGATAATTTAAAATTCAAATTAGAATTAAATTAAAAATCCGTTTCAAAAGAAGGAACAACAACAAAATCAATAATTTGTACGATCGTTTCGGAAAACAATGTTTTCATTGTGGTAGACATTAAGCCACGGATAATAATTTTTACATATAGTATTTAAAAAAAAACAAAGTTTCCTCATCAGCAAAGGTATTGGGAAGGGGTTTTAATATATATAAATATGTATGCTTTGTCGTTAATTATTGATTTCAAAAGGCGAAGAATTAAAATATACATCTGCCTTACTTTTAATGCTAGGTTTATTTATGGTGTCTTTTACATATATTAAAAACCCTTCCCAATACTTTTGCTGATGAGGAAACTTTGTTTTTTTTTAATACTATATGTAAAAAATATTGTCCGTGGCTTAATGTCTACCACAATAAAAACATTGTTTTCCGAAACGATCGTACAAATTATTGATTTTGTTGTTGTTCCTTCTTGTGAAACAGATTTTTAATTCTAATTTAAATTTTAAATTATCAATCACATTACTGAATATATAAACACAAAATAAGCTAATTTAACCCTATATATCTATATAATGATTAGAATATTATTTTTATGCATATAGAAGTTATCTGCAAATTATATATATATATATATATATATAAATTCCTGGTTCGTTCAAAATCGATAAAACCATATTTCTACATTACCAATTTAATTGAAATTTTCATAAAATATATCTGTAAAGTGAAGGACATTTTGCATGTCATTAAAATAATTTAACATTGCGAATTATAAAAATATTAATTAAAATAAAAATATTTTTCGTAAATCGTTTCTGCGAGACTGCCCGGTTTTATTTCCGGTAACTTTTGTTTCAACTACTCTTGAATTACAAGTAAAAAAGAGTACTCATGCAGACGGTGATCCGTGCTGAAATAATAACGTTATTATTTAAAACGTCATTCTTAACATGAGGAGGGGAGGGTGTTTTGTATCTATTCTGTACTTTAACCTTACAATTGAATAAAAAACATATCATAAAACTTTAATCAAACGTGGAAATACGATTTATAAAATTGCGCGGATCACTCTCTGCATTAGCACACAAAAATCCCCTATTTTTAAATTTAAATACATTTATGTATCTTACCAATTTTTTTAAATTTTAACTTCCTTTGTTTATCGTAAGGCTTTTCACTCATGAAACATTACATTTTAATTGTTTAGTTTCTTTCAGGGTATTGTTTGCATAAAGTTTGTTTTAACTTTGTTTAAACGGTTTCATTTTTACGACATGCCTCAGCGTATTATAAACACCCTAACCTCTCCATGTTAAAACCGGCTTTCAAATAAAACACGTCCTTCCACAAACCTCGAAAGCCGTTATTAACGTGGGAATGTTGGGGGTGTTAATTCCGAAAGCCGTTTTAACAAGGGGAGGTTAGGGTGTTTATAATATGCTGAGGCGAGTCGTAAAATTAACGAAGTTGCTATTTATTATTTATTGCAAAAATTGCTTGAAATTTATTTGACAAAAAATATGGCTATTCAAAAGAATGTTTAAAATTATTTGTTCGAAAAAAAAACAAACAAAAAAACAAAAACTATTTTATAAAAGTCCAATGCTGCTTTCATTTCAAAATAGTTTTCTTTAAATTATATTTTTTACGCAAACTTTTCAATCAATGTTTTTACAATTATATTTCGATTCCCAGTAAAAAAATAAAAAAAAACAACCCACTTCTCCGTAAAAAAAAAAATCATTTAAATTAATTTGTTGTTGGCCTTTGCTTTAATTAAAAAAAATGTATAAAATTATTTATTTGTTCGAAAAAAAAAAAAAATACACACACACAAACGAAAAAATAAACAAAAAAAAACTAATAAATGTTTTGGTTTTGTTTTCGTTTTCACATGGCGCTCACCCATTTTAAACTATTATGAATATGTCATTTCAATTTTCTGTTTTTAATAAAAAAAAATGTTCCATGAAAGACTTTCTCGTTCTCATTAATGAAATCGAAACATTTCCAATTAAACAATTATCTTTTTCACTTTCTTTATTTACTTTTTTTCATAGTTCTTTCCGGAAGTTTAATTTTTTTGTTTTTTTTTTCGAACAAATAAATAATTTTAAACATTCTTTTTAATTGTCAAGATTCATTTTCTCCAGTAATATCGGTTTACCAAGTTTCTGGAAGTAATAAATGATAATTTTAGTTTAATTTAACGTTTCCGGAAGTAATAAATGTTAATTTTCGTAAATTTATTCTTTCCCTTTCCGGAAGCAATCGTTCGGCCATATAATGATGTCTCCCCTAAATTTGGATAGCAAGTGCGTGAAAAAAATGGCGTCTCCAATTTCGGCAATAAAGGGTAGAAGCAACATTGTATTCATTGGTGATTTATTCAAACAGACCTTTCGAAAATAAATATTTAAAATAAAGTGGGGTACTCCTTGGGAGTTGAGTTTCATGGCGACTAGCAGAATTATGTAATGGTCGCTCCCTTAGCCTCCCCTCAGTAACGCATGCGCACGTAACATTTACCATTTATTTACTTACTTTCGCACTTTTACAAACATTATTTATTTACGCTGGCTTAACTCTTTTCATGAATATTGGAAAAAAGCTTTACTCTTTATGAATATTACAAGAAAAAAAGTTACTAAACATTTATTAATAATTTCTTACTTTTACAAACATTTGTAATTCATGTATTTACTTACGTTGGCTTAACTCTTTTCATGAATATTAAAAAATAAATAACTAAACCATGTATTGATAATTTCTCACTTTTAGAGACATTTTTAGTTTACATGACCGGATAATTTTTTTGGTAAATATTTACATTTAGGTCCACCTCCACAATTTTCTTTTTTAAATGATGACTTTTATTGATAAATAAATCTACTTCTCTGCAACGGACACTGAACCCCTTTTTTTAATAGTATTTTCGGGTGGGTAGGCTGACAACAAATATCAGTTAAATTTTGGAAATATCCCCCCCTCCTAAAATGGTGTTTATTCCGGAAGCTGTTCTTAAGATGAGGAGGTTGGGGTGATTATAAGGTGGACCTAATCTAAAAAACAAACAAACAAAAAACAAGTTTTTTAAATGATTAAAATAATTTCTCACTTTTACAAACATTTTTACATGCGCACATAAGCAGCTATTTTTTTATTAACTTTTTTTTACTTTTTTTATTTAAAGATTAGTAAGTTTAAATAAACAGCATAATAAATCATTTACCATTAATATGTGTTTTTGGTTTTGTGTTGAGTGAAACTTTTTTTTTCATTACAACAATATTGAACCAATTTAAATCTTCCGGCATGCGTTACGAAATTATCAATAAATCGTTTAGTTACTAAGCCACATCAGTACATAAAAAATGTTACGTGTGCATGCATTAGCCTTGACTAGGGGGGGCTAAGGGAGCGACCATTAAATAATTATGCTGGTTGCCATGGAACTCAACGCCCAAGGAGTACCTTAAGTGGCACTTATGTTATCGTGCTATGTTTTAAAATAGTATTTTCACACTAAATTCAAATTTTACAATATCTTTTTCTTTTATTAATTTGTTAAGTGAAAGTACAGATAAACCGGTCTGTTTCTAATGTGTGGAAAATCTAGCTTCCGAAAAAAAAAAAAAAAAAAAAAAAGAAAAAAAAGTCTGGATAGTAATAAAAATTAAAACTGCCTCAGTCTCGAAAGATTTCTTCTCTACTGAACGAGGAAAAAAACCGTGAAGTGTAGTTCACCTTCTGTTTCTCCCCCCTATCTTTCCCTCTTAATCTATCTTTCTCTCTATATCACTCTCTCCATCTCTCTTTGAGCCCCTTTCTCTCTCTAACTTCCTCTATCTCTCTCTCCTTTCCTCTATCTCGCCGTCTCTGTTTTTAATTCTCCCCCTCTCTGTTTATCTATCAATCCCTTTATCTCTCTCTATGTCCTTCTCTATTTTCCTCTCACTTTCTCTTTACTATCTATATATCTTCCTTTCTATATGTCCATCTCTAATCCCTCATCCTATTTCAGTCTCCTAAATTAATTACAGTGAATAAGGCATTGTCAAAACATGGATAAATCCTATTTTAGTCACCTAATTTACTGACTGTGAGAATAGAAGTTATTTGGAAATTACTGCTACCTTGAACAGCACCAGAAGTAACTGGTAAAACCTTTCTAATTAAATTGATTTTGGCAGCTATTCGGTAACAAAATGACATAGCCTTAGCCCTTGCTGCATGAGGAATACCTGCGACCTTGCTGCCAAGTAGAAGAATTATTTATTCTACTTTAAAGCATTCAATTTTTCAAAAATCTCATGTTCGACATCTCCAAAACATTCAATATGGGGGAAAATATTGCAGAAATGCAAACTTATTGTTTAGGACGAATGCACAATGGTACGCAAAAAATCACTTGAGGGTCTTGGTCGATCCTTGCAAGATTTGCGTGGCAATGTCAGACCATTTGGGAATGCAGTAATATTGCTTACAGGAGATTTCAGACAAATGTTACCTGTTATTCTTCAATCAACACCAGCAGATGAAATAAATGCTTGCCTCAAATACTCTACTTTTTTGTGCCACATGAAGACATTAAACTTAACTCAAAATATGCGTGTCCAGTTGCAGACTGTTCTATCCACACAAAAACTTTTGCATCACTTGTGGAAAATTAGGTACGGAAAAGTGCCAGCTGATCAGAGATATGGGCAAAGTTCTATAACTTTTATATTCTGTAATTTTATTACATCAAAAGAGTTAGTTTAAAAGGTTTTTGCAGATATTCAAATTACAAGAATTCCACTTGACTGAGTGAACGAGCTATTCTTGCAGGTCAATACAAAGACGTCCACGCTATTATTCAATGTAAAATTCCAAGTGAGGTAGTCAAATACAAATCCATCGACACTGTTGTGAAAGCAGATAAAGTGGTTAATGATCCAACAGTTATATTTGCCAGGGATACCACCGCATGTATTGCAACTGAAATTTGGCGTACTAATTATCATGTTGTGAAATATAAACCAATCCAAGCTTTGCAAAGGTACATGGCTTGCAGTAAAATAAAACAAAACAAACAATATCATAGAAACAACAATCATAACATAACTTTTTACAGATGAATATATCTTCATTCCATGCATTCCTATGATTCCTCGGGATACATCATTACACTTTAGGGAATTGCACTTTCCAATTTTATTGTCATTTGCAATAACCATCAACAAAGCACAGGGAACAATCTTTACAATTTTGTGGCTTACAGTTACACTCTGACTGTTTTTTTCACATGGACAATTTGTTATGTATTAAAGAGTCACGAAACCAGAAAATCTCTATATCAGCTAAGAAAATTGAACAACGAAAACTGTGTACCCATACGAAATGGAAAATTAAACCTATACGAAACATGCTTTTTCTCATTTTGGAACATTTTCCATTGCGCCAATTTGAGCCACAGCAACGCGTGGCAGGGTACAGCTAGTGTGTATATATATATATATATATATATATATTTGATGACGTCATCTCTTACTATTTTACAAAATTTACAACCAACTTGTATGTGCATATCTTTTCTTTTACGGTTTCTAAATTCATGATAATTTTTCGAGTTTCAGGCTGGGATTGGCAAATATTTGTCATACTTATTGTGTACCCCAGTATTTTCGGCTCCTAATGGAACTATTTTCGAGTAAAAACATGTTTTAAACATGATTGTTCACGCGGGAAACCTGTGATTAGTTGTAATATCAATAGAGTATTAGTATTAAAAGGATTTTAAAATGTTTCATTGTTATCGAAATTTTATTAATAGGATAACATTCAGTTGTAAAAAACTGCACATAACATTTTTTAGGACATCACTTAATAAAATTAATTTCGATTACTGTGAAAACCGCAAACGCTTTGAATACTTTAGCTCCATAATGCTACAACCAATCACACAGTTCCTGCTTAAACTATCACTAACATTGAAAAATATGTTTACTTTATGTGGTAACTACTCAAGATATTTAAAATCTTAAAGGCTTTACCTGGAAACAAACGAGTTGCGAAGAACAATAATTATAATTGTTAAACACTTTAATGAGATGTTTCAAAGTCGTTCTTCTTTTATTGTACCTGAACATACAGGGTGAACAGAAAGTCCTTGGACCAATTCAAAAGTGCTTTATTATTAGAAAATTACAAAAATATAAATTAAACATGAATGAAAATTATAAGTTAGGAAACCAAGAATAAATTCAAATTATTTATTTTCAATGTCATGTCCCTTCCTTTCGATTAGACGTTCAATTCTCTGTCTGAAGTTACCAACCGAGGCACGTAGCGTTTCCTGAGGTATTTTAGCCCATTCACTCAGAAGAGATGTCTTCAAAGCATCAACACTTGGATGCGCAACAGAACAGACCTTTGCCTCCAACAAAGACCACACCGAAAAATCCATGGGATTCAAATCAGACGATGCAGGAGGCCACATCTCCTTACTCCAGAATCTTGGAAAATGACGTTGGCACAAGTCCTGAGTTTTTCTGGAGGTGTGGGATGGTGCTCCATCTTGTTGGAAGGTGAAAGGCTGATCTTTGAAGTGTTTCTTCATCTCTTCAAATGCTGGAACCAAAATATCGTTAATGTAGCGATCTGTGTTGATCTTAACCCCCTGCTCCACGAAAATCAGAGGCGACTTCCAAGATTTGGAGACTGCAGCCCACACCATGAGCGAAGACGGCTTTTGTCGGCGGAAAACTATTCTCACGGAGTCATCAATGTCTGCTGAAGATTTTGCGTAAACTCTGTCGTTCTGATTGTTAAGAGTCGCTTCAATTGTGAAGAGTTTTTCATCAGAAAAAACGATAACTCGTTCTGCCGTGCCAGCCTTCAGTTCTCCAAGAAGAAGCTTTGCTCTTTCAAGTCTCCTGTGCTTTTGGGCAGGTTTGAGGTAGTCTTTTTCTCATCTTGTAAGGAGACAACTGGAGATCGTTTTTTACGGTGGTTCTCATCAAGGTCACGCTCACATTCATGTCTTTAGCCATTTGTCTTGCAAATCTCTTCGGGTTCCTCCTTACCCTCTCTCAGACAGCTTTAATCACCTTCTTTGTTCGAGCAGTTCGAGGTCTTCCACTCCTAGGACGGTCTTCAGATGTACCAAGTTCCTTAAATCTGCTCACAACATGGTACATGGTGGATTTAGTCACTTTCAAGAGCTTAATAATCTCTGAGTTTGTCCTTCCCGCGCAATGAAGCTGAATTATGGCCTCTCGTTTGCTCATTTTTCTGAAAGTTTAAACAAAATTATTTTAATATTTTTGTTGAAAAATAATTAGATCAATAGTTAGACTAAATACTTACTTTATTCGAAAAGAGAAAAAGTGATTTTAACAATATTTAATTTTTAAACTAAAAATGGTCCAAGGACTTTCTGTTTACCCTGTAGATGAGGCACTAGTTATATTGTGCATCATCCAGCCCATCTATTTAAGTATACGATTTATCCAACAAATACGTGGTCTTTTCGAACCCCAAAATTTTGAAACGCTACAAAGACGGGAGTGGAAATAGGATATTAAAGGAAGCGACCTATTGTGTTCCAGAATTCGTTTTTTACTACATAGTCACCACCATTCTCAATGCAGTTTTGCTTGTAATTCAGTTGTGTATCTCTGGTTCAGATACACATACATGATCACAGTGGTTTCTTAGAGTCTTACACCGTCAATATTTGCAACAAAGATGAAATTTTCAGAGAATGAACGTATAAATTCAGACATCATAACAATTTACAATTCCCTCTGATCCATTCGGGTGGAATAAAACTATGAGGCATTCCTTTTGGAACGTCTATCATAAATCTCTACAATTATATAAATGTAACTGTGTGTGTGTGAATTTCTTCCTTATAGACTCTGAAAAGGCTGAACAGACCTTCTTTACAATTTATCGACCTTTAGTGTATAAGTCTGGGAGTGTATAAGGGATTACTAGCGCTATGAGTTCATTAAAGTATCTGTAAAACAAGCACAGGAATGCAAATTGCGGTGATGAGACATAGATTAAAGTTTTGGGCAACAGTGTGAGACCTATTCGATTTGAAACTATTTTTTGGACCCTGTCACAGAGTGAAAGATGGAAGGTTCATCGGCTCAAATGTTGCACCAATGTTATATGCATGGGCGCATTGTGGCTTTGCAAAGATATAGAATGTTCGTTAGTGAGATTAAATTTTTAGCACTGTAGAGGGAGATCACTTTCTTTTAAGCAGCCTTGGCAATGTCCTAAATGTATTTGTTCTAAATTATGTTGCCTAGGAATGTTAGGCCGAGGAGTTTGGAAAATGAGATCTCAAATAGGGTGTTACTTGCTATGGCAATCGTTGGTTCAGAAAGATTTTTGTAGCTGTTGAGAGAAAGAAGCTTATATTTAGTAGCATTAAATGTTATCAACCACTTACGACCTCCATTGCACTCAAGACTGAAGCTCGTTTTCTAGGGTTTCTGCCATGCTCTTGGATGTTTAGACATTCATTTTTCTCTTCATGTCTATTATAGAATATAGTGCCATCAGCAAATATACCCATCTCGGACACAACTTTATCAGGGAAATCATTTCTGAATATCAGGAATTATAAAGATCCAAGGATCGACTCTTGAGGCACACCTGCATTAATATCGTTTAGACATATAGCCATCGAGGATAACCTGGCTTTTTCTCTGGTCTAGGAAGGATCTGATTATGCTTAGTATGCATCCAAAAATACAATAGGATTTAATTTTCATGATAAGCCCTTAATGTCAGACCTTGCCAAAGGATTTAGATATTTCAAGGGCTACAACTTTAGCCTTTCCTGTCTTATCCAGTGCATAGCATATGTGTTCAGAGATGACAGTTTACATATTTACAGGAAAACGGATCTGCCTAAATCCACACTGTTAGTCAGAAAAAAGCTTAGCAATTACAAGATGGTTGATAGTGTTTTATTAATTAAAAATTCATTGATATTAGTAAAGAGAGGGAAAAGATCGATAAGGCTCTTCCACTCCAGACTGAAGCTCGTTTTCTAAGGTTTCTGCCGTAGTGGCTGAGTTCCTTCGACATACATTCTTGAATACTGGTACAATTGAGGCAATTTTCCAGCTATCAGAGAAGCAAGACTCTGCTAGGCATGTTGCTGAGTTCGGAGAGGACAGGGGCCAGCTCAGTCAGACATTTCCTAATATAGCAGGGATGTGATCAGACTCACACTTTGGAGACTAGATTTTTTGTTTAAGTTTTTTATATCTGTAACGTAACAGGTGATTTTCAGATCTATGACTGTCTTCCGTCTGCTAAGGAAAATTCTGAGCAAGGTATTTGAGAGGTCTAAGGTAGAGTTTACAGTGAACCGCTGGTCAAGCAGGCCTGCTTTCTCAATTGCTGTTCAAGCAACCTTATGTCTGTTGGATAGGAGGGAATTGTTGATTGTCCATTATTCATCATATAATTTTTTCTAGAAATCGCAAGATCCTTTTTTCTGTAATTCGGTACGTCTCTTAATAAATTCGATATGCCTTCTTTTAGCTGCAGCCATTTCACTCTTACAATTATTCTTAGCTTCTATAAAATTTTGTAATTGACTTGTGACCGACGAAGCTGCAGAAATTACAGTGCTGCTGCACAAGTTGAAGTGATTCATTGGAGAGAGTGGGGCTTGATATACTATTTCTGTATGGGAACATATGTTTCAATGCCATTCAGTTATCTCATCTTGTCATTTTTAGCAATGGATCCTCAGCTTGTAGTCAAGAACATGGAGGATATCAACCAATATCATAAGGTAGTCAACATTCTCCCGTGGACTATAGGTATGTGCCAAAAAATCCTTGGGTACTGTCGTAAGGAATAAATTTAGAAGTGAGGTTTGCTGATCCACACAATCTGCAACATGGGTCGAGAATGTGACTGCTGCATGTGCCGCAACCAACTGCGTTGTGTAACTCGAGAAACCACGTTAACTACTGTGGTAGACATTAAACTCCACAAATACATGTACCTGGGCGTTAATATCTAAGGTGAATGCTATATCTATACTGTCAGAGTCATGCCAATTAGAGTACAGTTCTCATTTGAGAGAGAACAGTGTATAAAATATATGTAACTAACGCAGTGTTATACACTTCATATAACTAAATTATATGAAGGCCTGGTTATTTGCTTCTATACTGTGCTTTCTAGTAAAGGGGGGGTGTTATGAATGCATATATTCTGCCATATAGTTAGAAAAGATTTAAGAGTGTAGATTTGTTTCACTTAATAGTTGAATACCCGTGGAGGTTACTAGGAGAAAACTTTCGACATCATCCAGATTATTTCTAAGTTGTTAAATATTTGTAAATGCGAGCCTCAAAAGAATCGAGTGATTTTTTTTTATTATCTGCTTTAAACGCGTTTCTTTTTTTTTGCTTTGTGTTACAATATTTTTGCACTATAATGGGGTATGATTCTGCACAGTCGGGAGATTCTATTTATAAACGATGTTGCTAGGAACTGACGAATCGAATTAATTCACATTCTGCTACCAACCAATCAGAAACCAGAATTGCTCCATAAATATTAAACCTTTATGTAGTAATTTCGCATAGGTTTTCTTCATGTCAACATGGGAATAATCTTTTGTTCTGTTGATTCCAACTCGAGAACTGTCTACTGCGAACCAGTCATCTCTCAGGACTTGTGTAGAACAACGAATCATCGGAAACTGTTCTGAAACTAAACATAGTTTACACTTCTAGATTACATTTTATTTTACATTTATTTTTATTGTGTATGGGGGTAGGGTAACTCGGGAGAAGTATCATTTTGATACCAAATATGCACACACAAGTAAATTACTTGTCGAATCGAATGCCACTAAAGACAACTATAGGCTCAATTTCCATGTGCAATATCGCATTACAACCATCCCAATATAAAACAACATATGGTAGAGCAACCACTGTATGCACTACCACAGAGACTACTAGGAACACCAGCAAGATAAATTGTATTCTAAACCTGTCAGACTAAAACAAGTTCTATGGACATAATTGGCAAGCAAGCGTCAGCAAGATATTAATTCTAGAGCGATAGAAGAAAAAAAAAGAAACAATGGGAAGAATGTTAGATGGCATTCCTTGTGTAGTCAAGAAACAAGGTCAACCACTGGGTGTCTATGAGGAGTCCCTGATTCTACCTCTGTGCCCCGCTAATAACAGTGTGAAAGCTGGCTGATAAGCAGAATATACCTACTCCTTAAGCAATTAAGGTTTGCAAACTGGATTATTGCTAGAGTCACAAGCTCTAGGAAGCTTGTCGACTAGTACTAGTTTGGTGCAATAACATGTTTGATTAGTAGCACAGGTTTTACGTGTGATTTTGCCTTCTAGTCTGTGGGTCAATCATACTAAAAGTGGAAACCCTGCACCAGAGTTCTAAACTAAGTATTCGCCAATAGAAATATAAATAATAAGTATGAACTTAATATAGATATAAAAATAAAATAAAGATATGAAATATAATGGAGTATCTACTTAAAGAAAATCAGTCTGACTTTTAAAAAATGAAATTTAGATAAAAGGTAAGTTCACTTCTCATAATATGCTAATATATAGCAGGGGAGCAACAATTAGTTTGTATTAATTCGGAGAAAGGATGGAAGAACTTGATAGATAGAGAAATGCTTTAAAGTCAAAACAATAAAGAAATAACCAAATTGAGCATAATATTAAAACAAATTAAAAACAAAAATAAAGAAAAGGAAAAATGAATAAATGAAAAATGCAAATGTGGAAATAGGATTTTAAATTCTATTTAAATGCTCTAGATTATAACAGATTGGCGGTTTAAAAATAAAAACAATTTGTTTCCTTTTGTTTGTGAAAAAATTAATTTCCAGCAAAGAATCAATGACCACTCAGATCGAGAAGGGAGCAATGCACTTACCCTAGGTTGTGAAAGAATTACCCCCTTCCGCGACGTAACTGTCTTGTAGTATCTTCGCCAGACGAAAGTGGAAAAGATTTACTTTCAATCGTCGGCAACCGAATCAATTTTTGGGGAAAAAAAGAAAAAAAAAACAAGAAGGGAATCTCCCCTCTTATATAATGGAATGATCAGATGATTAACTATCACGTGATCAGGAGCACAAAAAAAAACTTTGAAAGGGTGAATAACAACAACAATTCTTCATGATTAGTATTCAAGGTAAGTGCACGCCGATTCCTCTCTTCTTGAGCAATCATTAATCCTTTTTTTTATTTACAAGATCCAAATGCGTGGAAAAACAAAGGATATAAAGCCATGCAATTACTTAATATAGTTAACGTATTAGTATTTTTTGTTTTATTTTTTTTTTTGGAGTCCCTAACTATTCTGGGAGGAGGCTAGGCCTACCTCGTCGTCGTCGTCTCTTAGGTGCACAATCCGTACAATACCACTTCTGCCTTTCCGGAGGTGGAGAAACAATTCCCACACCCCTGAAGTGACACCAGTCATCACAGCCGTCACAACAGATCATATCCTGATCACCTTGCGGGGGAACTGCACACACGACAAAGCCAAATCACCTCTTCTTCCTGAGAAGGAATCGATTGAAGGGAAACTGCACCATCAACCGATGCAGGGATGGACTGATCCTGATTCTCGCTGTTTAAAGAGAGCTCAAGTGGAAAGCGGTTCTTCAATGAGTGAATGTGTGCTGCATTGCCCCCCTGCATTACCTTTGCAGACCTTACTACACCATCCTCACCATAAAACATTTCCAATATAATACCGAGAACCCAAAAGGGTCTTGGTTTAAGAGGACTTTTAACTAAAACGGCATCTCCGACCTTAAGCCTGTTTTGGAAAGGCACCCTCGAACGGCCCAGGGGTTTCTCTCTGAGACTTAAGAGGTATTCATCATACCATAGTGCTCTGAACTTCTCCAGACACTGGTTTCGTACCTGCATGGTCCTGAAAAACTTCTCTCGACTTGGAGGGAGGTGGGAGGAAAAATCTTCCTCATTTAAACTCAAAAGTAGTCCAGGACTCTTATTGGGCCTCAGAAACATGTTTGGAGTTACTGCCTCCAGCTCAGTCGCCACGGATTCTCGATAAGTTAGAGGGCGGTTGTTAATTGCCTTTTGTATATCCGATACTATGGTTAGTAACGTGAAATAATCTATCTCACCTCTACCGATCACCTTATGCAGACAATTTTTAATTGTCTGAATACTCCTCTCCCAGACCCCTCCTACCCAAGGCGAAAATAGAGGGATAGGACAGAATTTAATCAGACAAGAGCCAAACTTCTGTTGATAATCGTGGCTCAACATCAACCTCTTAAATAACCGCCCACCTCCTATGAAGGTCTTAGCATTGTCACAGTAAATGGCTGTTGGAACACCATGGAGGTTTGTAAAACGTATCCAAGCCTGCAAAAAGGACAACACGCTCATGTACAGCCCTGATACTGAGACAGGTGAAGATGAGTAGATACATCTTCACCACCTCAGCCCCTTCCTTAACCCAAAGGTGGCCCGTAAAATCTACTCCCGTGTGTTTGAAGGGAACCTCCAGTTCAACACGTGAAACAGGCAAGCTGGCCATATTGGGGGGCAATACTTGTCTGGCATTGTACTTGCGGCACACTGCACATGCAGCCAGGACTGTTTTCACTGCTTGTCTCCCCTTGGGCACCCAGTAACCACACCATCTTAACTCTGCCAGAGTGGATGCAACCCCCAAGTGTTGACACCTTGTATGCGCATCCATTATTATAAGCCGAGTTACTGGGTGATATTTTGCTAAGAGAACAGGGTGTTTAACTTCCGTGTCGAAATGGAGAGACCTTGCAATTCTGCCACCTGACCTGATAAGACCCTCACCATCAATGAACAGGTCGAGATCATGCACCAAACCCGGAACTGTCCTACCTGAGGAATCCCGCAGGAATGCTAGTTCCTCAGCATATGTCTGGCGCTGCATCGTTTTCATCAGCAAAACGGCTGCAAGCCTTTCCGTGTCAACAACTGCAGCCGATGGATGAATCTGAGGACCAAGGAAGTCACTCTCAATAGCTTGGTGAAGGAAGAAAATCTTTCAAGAGGAAGAACTGTAGGTGGTTCCTCTCCCTGTAGGATGGCAGCATTCCAAGAAGAACGGGCCACCACTTGGCTGTGCTGGCTGAGGCATGGCAACTGCTGTGCAGCCCATCGACTGATCCTGCTACTTAACCAATCCGGACCAGAGCACCAGAATTAAAGGCAAGCCTTGAACCTTTTCAAAGTTAACCCCCTAGTGATCAAATTGGCAGGATTCTCAGTCGTTGAGACATAACGAAATGAGGGTGAGAAACCTAGTATGGCTTCCAACTCAGCACTCATCTGTTGGATGTCCTTCAGTCTATTCCAGGCAAAGAGGTTTCCAGAAATCAGCCAAGAGAGGACCACCTGCGAATCTGTGGCTACATAAATCTCAGAAGGAGAGAACCCTCCAAAATTCCTCAACAAAGTAGGCAGGCACCGGAGAGCCAAAACCACGGCCATAAGTTCTAAGGTGGGTAGAGTTTTCTTTTTCAAGGGAGCCACCCTAGCTTTTGCAAACACCAGACCAGATTAGCCATTTTGCACTACATATGCTGCGAAGCCATATACCTCTGGAGATGCATCACAGAAAAGAAAAAGTTTGCCAGCCTGATTCTCGCTGAGAGCTCTTCTGCGGAAGGAGACGGTCTCCAGCTCAGAGAGATCAAGGGAAAGCTTCCTCCATAAAAACAAGTATTCCGGTAGGACCATTACATCCCATCCCAATCCCTTCTTCTAAAGTTCACTCAACAAAATACGGCCACATAACGAAACCTGTAGGCACAATGATAATGGGTCATAGACTCTAGCTGTCTCGCTGAGGATCCGTCTCTTTGTAAAAGCACTAGAGTCGCACTTAACAGCTGCTACACAAAAAGTGTCTGAGAGAGGACAGTATCTATATCCGAGCACCTTCTCCCATTTATTGCCATGGTCATTCAGGGAACCATGCTCCTGCATTTTGTTTTGAATCGCCACATGGTTAGAATTACAGGACTGCAGTTCGAATCCTCCCTGACGCAATCGTTCCCGGATGAGTGTATATAACCGGCACAGTTCATTGGGATCATTGTGCGACATAACCAAATTATCCACGTAAAACCAATTCTCCATCATGGATCTAAAATTATCTATGGGAAACTACGCTGCATGGTATTTAAGGACATAATTTAATATAAATGGCCTAGCGGCATACCCAAAAATAATTGTGTTATATCTGAAGCAGCATAGGCGACCTCCTTCTTTTAGAAAAAAACAGAACTTATTCCTGTCCGATTCAAGCTTCAGATGGATCATTAAGAAGGCCTTCTTAATATCTGCTAACACGGGAAAGAGAGTCACCAACTTTGAGGCTGCAGTTGAACACTGGCCGAATCTTAATGGTGGAGGTAGGATCCGATTTCAGAACAGGCCTGTGCGGAATCCAGACAAACTCTCCAAACCGTTGAGGAGGCACAAAGATCTCCTCTATAATTCCATCCCGTTCCTGCTGATGGAAAACCTTCAAATATTCATGATAAAGTTGCCTCTTCTGCAATCTCTGCACGACACGTTCCAATATTCACAAAGCCACTGCATGGTTGGAAGGAACACAAGACATCTTATCATCTTATCGTCCTCCAATGGCAACTGAACGTAATATTTGTTATCCTTAAATGAAATAGACTGTCGAAAGAGAGCAATCTTCTGTTCATCATAATTAGACAGTTCCTGTTCTTCAATACCCAGTGACTCCACACTGAACATCTTCTCCTAACCCCTTTGTACATCACTTTCAGGGAAGAAATCACTTATAGGGTCTTTATAGGTGCCCTGAGACTCTAGCACAAAACATAGGTGAGATGGGTTGACCTCAGCAGTCGACGCAAGTACAGCATCGAAGGTAAGGCATTCTGAGTTCTTGTCCACAGAATGGTCAGTATGTAAAAACTGCTTCATCTCACCGAAGGGGACGAGTCCTATTGGTGTCAAAAATGCCTGTCCAAGCAAACAAGGAACCAATTGAAGGCTCCCTAAATGTTGAATGATATCCAGCCCAATTATTCCATGAATTGGAATAAAATGTGTGCCTCTGTTAAATCTGGCGGCTAAGGGACATTTGAGGCGTTCAAATTCATCCAAAATAAAATCCAGATTTTCGATGTGTACCGAAATATCAATATTTTCGTGTACCAACACCATCAGGGAAAATGGACAACAGGATCCAATGCTAGCCTCCAATGCTACCTCTTTAAAACGCCTGTCGCAAGGATGGTAGTCAGCCTGATTTCACAATCATGTCCAATGGACTCCAAGTGACCGATGGGGTCCAAGACCTTACTGGATAAATAAGTCCGTCCACTGCCTGTGTCCAATAAACAGTTGACGGAAACACTTTTGTCACCCCACCAAAGGTAACACACAAAACAGGGGGAAGGCTTGAGAATTTTCCACCATGAATGCTATAGGCGGAGTTGCACTGAATAGAAGAATCTCTCCGTGAAGTACCGGATCTAGGTCCTGAAGGTACATCCCCTAAGGCCCCCCGCATAGTGTTACAAGCCGAGCCAGGGATCTAATCCCCCTGAATAAGGAGACGTTTAACAGCTTCCTTAGTATCTCGCAGAATTGATGACAAGGTGGGGATTCTCCTACCCGAAATTAAGATCAACTCCCCTTGACCTCCTTGGGGAATTTTGCAAAGAGAATCTTGGCCATAAGCCGAGCCCCAGAAGAAAGGTCGTTTGAAAACGAACAGTCGAAGTAGCACTCCAACTCAGCCAATAGGGAAGCTACTTTAGATATGTAGTTAGCCAGGGCAGTAACGGATCTGTCCTGTTTACAGGAAAAATCTAATATGTCTTGGAAGATGTTATCCATTATTTCATCTTCATCGAAGTACTCGCTCTTCAGGACCGAAAGAGCCACATTATAATTTCTATTGCTGATGGAAAGATGATTAATCAACAACAGGGGTTGGCCAGACAGTGAACACTTCCAAAAATTCAGCCTTTCGGCATCATTGGCCATGCCAGCTACACAATTCTCAAAACGTGACAAGAAATCCTTGAAGCTCATAGGGTTAGATTGCATGTCCAATCCATCGAAGGTGGCTCCAGTGATCTGAATTTGAGGTGGTTTTTCAGTAAACTCTTCCAACTTCTGGGGAACATGGAAGACTCAGAGAGTCCATGGCCACTGGGAGGAGCTTTAACTCAAGATGTTCTAATTCTCTTCAGAATCTCAGGATGTGTGCAAGAGACTCCTTCTCAATTTGAACCCAATCCTCTTCCTCAGAAGATTGAAGTTGGATTTTACTAACACATGTCTACTTCAGTCCAATATTCCTCCACCGATTTCTGCAGCGCAGAAAAAGATTTAACAGAGAGTTCATCCACCAGTTTGGCCATCTCCAGAATTGTTCGGATTTTAGTCCAAAGAAGAGAAATACTCTTCCTTAAATCTGGTTGGCTCACATCCATGTTAGTATCGGGTTTCTTTCGGAAATATGTGAAAAAATTAATTTCCAGCAAAGAATCAATGACCGCTCAGATCGAGAAGGGAGCAATGCACTTACCTTAGGTTGTGAAAGAATTGCCCCCTTCCGCGACGTAACTGTCTTGTAGTATCTTCGCCAGACGAAAGTAGAAAAGATTTACTTTCCATCGCCGGCAACCGAATCAATTTTTGGGGGAAAAAAGAGAAAAGAACAAGGGAATCTCCCCTCTTATATAATGGAAGGATCAGATGATTAACTATCACGTGATCCGGAGCACAAAAAAAACTTTAAAAGGGTGAATAACAACAATAATTCTTCTTGGTTCGATTTCAAGGTAAGTGCACGCCGATCCCTCTCTTTTTGAGCAATCATTAATCCTTTTTTTCACATCTTGTTTCATCTACCTAAAATCCCTCTATTTTTATAAGCAGCTTGGATCTAGAATAAATTGATCAGACGAATTGTATAGATAAAATATACGAAAGACTAAGGAAAAGGTAGAAGAAAAAAAAGCAAGGTTTGACTAGTAATATATGTATGTATATATATATATATATATATATATTTGAACAGAAGATGTTGTAGTTTTGCTGTCCTACTGGATTTCTCACTAAATCGCATAGAAAAAATATTGACGAGTGTTTGATAATTTTTGTATGTTACTAGGGATGATACTGGTGTTTGATGCCTCGTTGAGAGTGTCATATGCAGGGCAAATATAGCAGGTAGCATTTTTTAGAGATTCTAGCAAAGATCAAAGTTCTGTAAATCTGGTTGGAGTGAAATACATAAATTGTTTTGACGTGGAGTTCTGACGAGGTAGTAACATCTAGTTGTAAGTTGTTTGATTGCTTTAGTTAGTATTACCGACGGCACCAAACAAAAAGTTTTAACTTTCTATCTAAGATGCTGATTGACTAATTGTTGCATCTGTGTTTTGTTTACATATGTGCATTCTAATTTTTGTTAATGCACTCAGACTGGTACTATCTCAAATGCAATTCAAGCATAACATTTAACTATTTGTAGCAGAAGTAGCAATAACTAAAATGAGGGGAAAAAGAGCTTACCTCGGGTACGTCTGTTATGTCACCGGTTGGGGGAAAAAGAGAATTCCAAGATGGCGTCCGGGGGTTTTTATTAGCGTTTACCCCATGCAACTCTCGGAAAATCACGTTTCTTTCTCATGTGATTATGCAAATGGATAATTCCCGGCCACTATAAAAGCAGGAGGCTAGAGACGAGTCGGCAGTGCCCTGCAAATTGTGTGTGTGAGTGTTTCTGGCGATTGGAGTGTGTCTTCTTTTACCACGGTTATCACGGACAGGAATTCCCCCTCTTCTGGAGGTGGGCGATATTGACTATTTTGAAGTTGTACTGTTGCTGACAGAACATTTATTTTTTTTGCCTACTACATTTTTGTTTCAAGCTATTTCGGCCTGAATATGGCGATGGTGCGGATAAGCAGTGATATTATCAAGCCGTTCTCTGGCGAGGGAGACGTTGTAGCGTGGCTGAAAAAAGTGAGACTTGTCGCACAACTTCAGCAGGTGGATGACGTAGCGAGTCTGCTACCTTTATACCTAGAAGGCGATGCGCTGGCCCTCTACATGGAAATGGAGGAGGACGATCAAAAGAAAATAGACCAGATTGAGGCTCGATTAAAGGAGGCATTTACTGATGACGCGTTTGCAGCATATAGAAAAATAACTATGGTTAGATGGGCTGGTGAACGTGTGGATGTGTACGCCAACAAAATCAGGCAGTTGGTTGGATTGGCCGGATTCACAGGAGAAAGCTTAGAGAGACTCACAAAATTAATTGTTGTCACTGGATTC
Organism: Euprymna scolopes; assembly: GCF_053919585.1. Classification (NCBI taxonomy): domain Eukaryota; kingdom Metazoa; phylum Mollusca; class Cephalopoda; order Sepiida; family Sepiolidae; genus Euprymna; species Euprymna scolopes. The sequence goes on along the minus strand of NC_136485.1, from coordinate 117,854,047 downwards.
CCTGACACCATCTCAATTACTCTTCAACAGGTGCCGAACATCAAAGCCCTGACCATGGGAGAGCTAATGTCGAGAGCGAGAATTTTGACGACGACTGGTGAACAAAATCAGGATGTGGTTGCGGCCACATGCTCACCCAACAACAGGGCCCAGAATAATCCTGTTAACGTGACCTGTTTCAAATGCAATGTTAAAGGCCACCTTGCAAGGGACTGTCGAAAACGTGGAACACGGTGTTACCGTTGCGGTGAGAGTGGACACTGGGCTCGGAACTGCTCGGGAAACGAGCAAGGGGAGGATGCATAAGCGCCAGTCTCCTTCCCAACCAAGATGTGAACACGACGCTCCCGGTGATAAGCATCCATGTTGATGGGACGCGATGTTTGGCGCTTATTGATACAGGATGCTCCAGGACAATTTTACATGCAGACCGGTGCCGGTCTTGGAGAAAAACAAACGTAAATGTCAACACAATTGGTGGAATGTCCCATGCGTGCTGCGGTGTTGGAACGGTCTCTGTATCCACTGATGAAGGTGTGTCTGCCAGAGTCGATGTGTTGGTGGTGCATGGCAAGCCACTGGGATTTGACTTGCTTCTAGGGATCGACGCCATAAAAGCTCTAAGAGGTGTCGTTGTCAAGCCTACAGGATCAGTGCGGCTGGGCACCAGGAAAAGTATTAAATGCGCAGCCATTTCTATCGATGAACCAGATTTCACTGCTACCTTTGACCATCAAAACCGAACGTGGACCGCATCGTGGAAATGGTCTGTGGACCACCCCCCTGAAAGGCTGCATAATCGAGTGTCAGAGTACCCAGTGCCAGCAGAAATTCGTGAAGAATACACGCAGGAGCTCCACACCTGGATAGATAATGGTTGGCTCGTGCCATACCCAGAGGATAAATTGGGACCCCCCAAAGGTCTAATTCCCCTGATGGCTGTGATACAGCAGAACAAAGCCAAAGTGCGCCCGGTGATGGACTACCGGGAGCTAAATCATTACGTAGACGCATTTACGGCCAACGCAGATGTTTGTGCGGCTAAGCTGCGTGAGTGGAGACAAAAAGGTGCTAACGTGTCTCTACTGGACCTCAGAAGAGCATACCTACAAGTCCGGGTCCATGAGACACTGTGGCCATACCAGACTGTGGAAATCGATGGGAAAAAATACTGTCTGACCCGTCTGGGGTTTGGTTTGAATGTGGCTCCCTTGATAATGAGAGCAATTGTCAGCGAAGTACTATCTCAGGAAGAAGTTATAAGCCGCGCAGCATCTGCTTACATTGATGACATTTTTGTCAATGAAGACGTGGTGCCCGCGACCCGTGTGAGAGAACACCTCGCGCAGTTCGGGTTGCAGTGCAAGAACCCGGAGCAGTTGAAGGACGGTGCACGGGTGCTGGGATTGGCAGTCAGGATGGAACGCAATGAACTGCGGTGGAAGCGAGGAAATGCAATTCCGGAGGCTCCCAGTATTGTTACGCGACGAACAATCTTTTCCCTGTGTGGTCGACTTGTCGGGCACTTTCCGGTGTGCGGTTGGCTTCGTGTGGCTTGCGGAATACTCAGAAGGAGAGTAAGTTCGGTAACGAAGGGCTGGGATGATGAAGCAAGGGACGCCGTACTACATCATATGATGTTCGAAACCTTAAAATCTGCGCAGCAGAATGATCTGGCACAGGGAAATTGGTGTGTGGATGGCAAAGAGCTGAATGTATGGGTCGATGCTAGCTCCCTAGCAATTGGGGCAGCCTTGGAGATGTGTGAAACTGTGTTGGAAGATGCATGTTGGCTGCGACCTGAAGATGACTCTCAACATATCAACTTGGCTGAACTGGATGCCGTATTGAAAGGCATCAATTTGGCTCTCCAGTGGCAGAGCAAGGTGCTACACATAAAGACAGATTCTGTTTGCGTATACCATTGGGTCTCGGACACGCTAACTGGAAAGGCGTGAGTAAGCACCAAAGCAGCAAGCGAGATGCTTATTAGGAGGCGATTAAGCACTCTTAAGGAGCTTGTGAAAGAGTACGGGCTGACAGTGGATGTGACGCTGGTTCCATCAGCACGAAACATTGCTGACCGACTGACACGAGTGCCACAGCGGTGGTTTGAGGCAATGAAAAAGAAAAACGGTCTTGACCCAGTGATAGGCGCGGTCCACACAGACGAGCTGGATGAGAGTCAAATCATGGCTATTCACAAAGATAGTGGTCATCCGGGGGTGCGACGCACTACCTACTTTGTCAGGAGAAGATGTCCAACCACGACAAAAGCAACTGTCAAAACGGTCATACAGAAATGCGAGGAATGTCAGTCCATTGACCCAGCGCCAGTCAGGTGGGAAAAGGGAAAGCTGGAAGTTAACGAGAATTGGCAGAGAATTGGAATGGATATCACGCATTATGGCACCTTCCATTTTTTAACTTTAACAGACTGTGGTCCATCGCGTTTCTCCATTTGGAGGAAATTGGCAAGGCAGGACTCGGCAAGCGTGATTCATCAGTTGGAGGCAGTGTTCCTCGAGCGTGGTGCGCCGCATGAACTCCTTTTAGACAATGACACAGCTTTCTGCAGCAACATGTTCCAAGCATTTGCATGTAAATGGGGAGTTCACTTGCGATTTCGTTGTGCATACGCTCCAGCCGGGAATGGCATAGCGGAGCGATGTCACCGCACATTGAAACGAATAGCGGCTAGAATGTGTTGTCCCATACAGGAGGCTGTCTACTGGTATAACATCACACCAAGAGACAACACATCTCCCTCCACTGCGCCTGCCAACAGGATTTATCAATACGAAGTTCGAGTAAAGGAGACCAATCTCGCAACTGGGTCCCCAGGTCCCAAGAACAGCTTTTACCAGGTTGGAGATTGTGTATGGGTCAAAAGACCGCAAAATCGATGTACCACGAGGTTCGGCAAGGGTGAGGTGACCAAGGTGATCAGCTCTCAGTCGATTTTGGTGGACGGTGTGCCTCGTCACGTGAAGGATTTGCGCCCTCGCCATTATGTTGTTACATCGGAGGAAGAGGGAGACTCAGACAGTATGATGTCTTCTGAAAAGACAGAGTATGATGCAGGACGACGGAGAGGATTTTGAGCCATATAATGTACATACTGAAGAAGCGGAGGAAGGACCACCCGTCTTGCCTTTACGAAGGAGTACCCGACAGAGACAAATACTGCCCCCCTGCCCTGATTGTGAAACACCGCCTTAATGGCGATGAGGAGGATGGCAGGGAGGAAGTGCTGCCTCCGGTTCTTCGGAGAAGTACCAGACAGAGACGACTGCCCCATTTGTGATCATGAGATCAGGGGAAAGTGTAGCAGAAGTAGCAATAACTAAAATGAGGGGAAAAAGAGCTTACCTCGGGTACGTCTGTTGTGTCACCGGTTGGGGGAAAAAGAGAATTCCAAGATGGCGTCCGGGGGTTTTTATTAGCATTTACCCCATGCAACTCTCGGAAAATCACGTTTCTTTCTCATGTGATTATGCAAATGGATAATTCCCGGCCACTATAAAAGCAGGAGGCTAGAGACGAGTCGGCAGTGTCCTGCAAATTGTGTGTGTGAGTGTTTCTGGCGATTGGAGTGTGTCTTCTTTTACCACGGTTATCACGGACAGGAATTCCCTCTCTTCTGGAGGTGGGCGATATTGACTATTTTGAAGTTGTACTGTTGCTGACAGAACATTTATTTTTTTTGCCTACTACTAGAAAAACAATTATATTTAACTGAGTATATTATTACCTCAACGTTCACGAGAAAGATAAAAATAAACATATACAGTGCTTTCTGCTAGCAGCTCTTCGTGTTCGGATATAATGCAGCATATAAGTATTACTTCTACAGAAAGTGAAAATAAACATAATGCTAGCTGTATATGTTTCGAATATAAAGATTCATATAGTTAGGAGATGACTACTGTTGTCTATCGTTCTGGCTCCTCTCATCACAACCGCACTTTTTTATATTTTTTTAGAGAAGAATGCACATTTTAACAGTTATGTTGTTTGATAGCTATCTTCATCATTTGGGTATACAATCAGCATCTCTTTTTAGCCAGTTGTAGGATCACGTTTTCTCAAGCGTTTTCTGTAGTTGTGAAATTATTTCCCACTTAAAAAGCAAACATTCTAAAGCAATAAGTACTCTATGCCCACTAAATGCTCTAGTGATCACACAATTGATAGGCAATTGACAATTCGGGCAGAATCATTACAACCTTACACAATCTTATCACTGTTCTTTTTAATCCATACCCCATCAAAGTTTACCTCAAAAAATTGTTAACTCACTCAATTTGACAATATTCCATTCTTCACATCGAATCGAGTTTCTATAACACGCAAAGAAGATGGGCTCCCTTTACAAACTTCTCATGCTGGCCACTTATGTCTACAAACCACCATTTACCAATGCATAGAGTATTGTTGTCACATCTGCTAGTCCAATAGAGAGTCTCTCTAACTTAATAAGTCCTATGCTCTCTAATAAGCTCAAATCCCTGTCCCATTGTCACAATGTCGTATTCCAGTACTTATTTTATAATTGCTTAAACAGAATGTGCTGCGAAAAACTTGCAACAGGGAAGAAAAAAAAAACAAGACAGCAAAGTGACTCAGTAATATGCAAAAACAGTCTTGAAGGATTCTTTTAACCGTCCATGTGCGTTCTCTCTGCAACCTCCTTTTATTGTATGAGAGCAGTGAGACTTTGCACACGAGCGGCGAGATTTTGTATCTGCTTAGTTATAATAGTTGTGGGTGTCGCCATCTTGATTCTTTTTTTCGCTCCCTCTAACAGCTTGATTTCACATGATAACCCTCCAACATAAGATCATTTCTTATCCTCTTGGGCTTTCGTTTATCCTGGGTATCTTTTCTGTAGATCTTTACTTTCTGCTTTATGGGGATTTGTGGTACCTTTCCTTCCTTAATATTGATAAACTTCTTTTGGCCTTCATGATATTTTATTTTTCAAATTTAATTGTGTCTCTAAGTATAAGCTCTAATGTGGAGGCTTTATCAAAAAAGGAGTACCACTTATCAAAGGCCGAATGTTACTCAAGGATAAAGGTTAATGAATGTAAAAAGTATTAATCGTTAATGATGTAAGGTGGATAGAATTTGATTATTTAAGGGAACGCTTCAACAATAACTTGTTTATATTAGACTTTCGGCTCGAGAGAATATGTGGCAGTTTCAATTTTCCACCTAATAATATTTGCCGGGTACAGCAGCATATCGTAAAAAGATCTAATTAGAAGTTATTCTTGCTGACGTACAAATCAACAGAAAACTCAATCTTAATTTTCTTTCCACATAGTTGTTTTGCCAGGAAACACATTGAACCTGGTAACATCGCTGTTAAGTTGAGTGAATGAATTGTTCACTTCATTTCTGACATGGCCAACACTTTTTTGTTTTTCTTTGTTCATCATGTTTTTGAAATCTTTATATTTGCGGTTTTTCAAACCATTTATATTTTCCTGCATAGCACTGACTATATAATAACCATGTTGAAGCACGCCAAGAAGTTTATCTGTAACTCGAGATTTTACGTCTGGGGCTTGCTATTTTTGTCCAGTTCTGAAGTCTGGTGGTTAGGAGTGAATAATGTCGTTCGAGTGTCTCAGAATCATACTTGCCCACATTTGCAATAGAATAGAAGAGACTGGCAACTCGTCCTATCCACTTCACGATATGATATTGCAACACTGATCGATAAATTCAACTCTAGTTAAAACTACGTTAAAAAAGTTGTTGCAACCTTTGAAAGAACATAACCGTGCTTTTTTTTTCTCTACTTGAGTGCAAAAAGCTTGCCAATGATAAGTGTAAGATGGAAAAGATTCGGACTCGGAAAACAGCAATACTTCCCTCTTTGTCAGAAACATCGCTGCTCGAATGTCAGAACTAAAGGACAAAATATGGGAAACGAGGGTTACGTGGCTCCTGAAAGTAAACCCAAGACCCACTTTCTACTTTCTTTAAATTATGTGGGTCGTGTTAGTAAAAAATACCCTTAAGATTCGAACCAGAAATATCCTATCATATTTTCTCCATTCTGATTTTGCTAGTTCTTTTATGCCTACTATTTAATGCTTTACTATACACACTACCAAAACTCTTTTCGTGTTGCTTAATAAATTATTATTTGTTCACTGACAATGGGATATATAATTTCGTTTTGCTTGCTTTTAACAAATGTCACACTTTGTGACTTAACTTTATCTTTGTCATATCAATTTGTCAAATATGTTGACTTTCTTCTATCGACTCTGGAATTTATATTAATACTTTGGTATCATATATAAATTCTTTTTTGAGTGCTCGTGTTTCAGATTCTTCTGTTTTTTGCATTTTTTGGGACTTTTATTGCTAGGAAGAACTATATCACAGATATAGCACAAACTACAGCCATCCCGATTTCAAGTTTTTACCACTGATATAAAATTTGCTATCGAAAAGTACATACCATTCTTGTAGTATTTCATCATAATACCGATAAAGATGATTATATTGTAACTAATATATAACAGTGCTTTTAAAGTAAAAAAAAAAATGACGTGTGTTATCAGCTAGAAGTAAAACCAAAACATAGCTCTCCAGTCACGTATACAAAAACTGCAAAAAATAAAGCAGTTTAACCTATAAATTTTTATTAATGCATACATAAAAGAAAAACAGGAAAAGTCAAATGATACAAGGTCAAGGTCAAAGTCTTTTGTAAATTTTAACCCATTAGCAGCTATTTTTTGGGCTAAAAAAACAAAATCGAAAGTGCTCTCTCTCTCTCTCTCTATATATATATATATATATATTCATGTAATAAAACGTTTATATATTAAATTTTAGGAAATTATGCATAATATAGAAACTATGTATAAATAGGATTATGCGTAATAGTGAACTACAACCAATCATCTAATAAAAGAAACCATAAAAATGAATAAGTAATCAATTAACTTTCGTTTCCTCATAAGACCAATAATGCATTCTGCAATCCAGAACATCTCAAATTTATGGAACACTGAACCATACGCATTTGCAAAATCTAACTAAAGCGGCACAAGTTTTTTTCTTTGCTATTTTAATTTAATCAAAGTTGATGTCAGCTTGCTATATGCAGCTTGAAACACACGTCATATGTGTGTGTTTTTTTCTTTTTTTTTTTTCTTTTACACAGTGATCACCACTTATCAAGGCCCAACTGCCACTCAGGGATAAGGGTTATTGCAAGTACATTACGTTAGTGTGGAGATTTGCTGCAGTGTTTACTTAAGGGGGCGGTTCATTAGGAATTTGTTAACATTGGACTTGAAGACATCCAAGTTGTAGTCAAGAGGGGAGCAGGCAGACGGAACAGAGTTCCACAGGCGTGCAATTCTAAGAAAGAAGCTTTGTTCATGGAATCCGCATTTTGATTTAAACTGCATTGTCTTTTTAACTGCATTGTCTATGTATCCATAGGCAAGTAGAAAGTTCACGGTTATTTTTACTACAATCACAAAAAAAGATTTTGCCATCTAGGTTAAGAATATAGATCTGAATTGGTTGTTTTGTTAAATCTTGTTATTTTGATAAATACGACATGCGTTCAATAAGTTTCCAGACTTTTCCAGGGCACTTTTATTGAAAGTACACACATGAAACTCTTGTGCCCTTCGGAGTAATCTCCGGCTGCTATGCACGTGTTGTACCGCTCTAACAACTTCTGGAAAGCCTTATGGAAGTTCTTGTGAGAGCATATGAATGTACCTCGACATGCCCTCTTTCATGCCAATGCTCTCATAACGACAGCCTCTAAGGTTTTCCTTGAGCTGAGGAAATAACTAGAAATTATTGGGAGCAAGGTATGAGCTATAGAGAGGATGAGATAGTGCCTTGATGCCCATATTAGTCAAATAGTCTGTTACGAGTATGGAGTTGTGGATTGGTGCATTGTCTGGTTGGAAATATCACTGACCTGATTTGAAGAGCAGAGGCATTTTAGAAGGCAAAAGGCAGAGGAAAGCCAACTTTATTAGGAAGTGGGAGAAAATGTTTTTGATTGGATATTTCTCAACAGTTGGGCGTCCATCAACTAACTTGCCATGGATCGGAAGGAATCGGCAAATCTAAGTTATGCGGATTCGCAATCTGCAACTCATGATTATTGCCTCTACCAATTAGATCTCTTCCTGAACTCCCTTAAAATCTCAACATTATTTTTCTTGTTGACAGTGTCTTGTAAACTCCTTTGACTGTTGTCCATTAATCAAGAAGACTTCTTTATCCAGACTGCAGTAAAAGATTTTCAGGAGTTTTAAGCAATGATTATAAAGTTTGTATGTAACATGGTCTTGTCCTGGAGCACTTCTTGATCTTATTTTTCTAACTGTTCGACTTCTTAAATTGAAGTTTCTCAATTCAAAGTGAACATCAGATTTTGTTGTAAATCAATTAATGGAATGAAAGAAAAGTTTTGAGATTTATATCAGGTTGTTTTCATGCTTTTCTTAGCTGCATGCCAATGCATCCTCTCTAGTCTCCCGCAGAACACCTTTTACAAATTTGCAATTATTTTCTAAAAATATCATCCTAAATAACCATTTGTATTTGTTTGGAAATTGAAAATTCTACATATGAATACAAATAAATTTTTACATATACCTTTAACTTATTTTTCTTATGAGATTTATTTTCTCTGTTGTGATCACATCCACTAATGTCAATAAGATTACAGCTGTAGTGAATGCATAATCGTTTTCCCCTTCTTTCGCTCTTAATACCAATTAAGGTTCTGAAACGCTTTTCAAAATCCTCATAGGAAGCATTGAGTTCTTGTTTCTCTTCCTGTATATCTGCAATTGAGAACTATTTTCTCTTTTGACTCATGATTTAATCAAGATGGACCACTTTTACCTTTGCTCATTATCACATAAAATTGCACTAAACATTCCATTTTTTGTAAAGTAGATTGCATAAGTTAAATGCTGTAAGTCACTTTCTATATTTGCATTTTTCTTAATGTACTTTCTCATGGAAATTATCCAGACAAAGTATGATGTGACAGTGTAATGAGCTAAAAATACTAGTTCCTGGTCAAAATCTTGCTAAGTATTAGATGGAATAGATTCTGATCATTTATAAATTACTGCAATCTGATAACTGCCCCTTACTAAACAAATGTAACAACTTTGTTATTTCAAATATAAAAGAGAATTAAATCTTACTGTAACAATAAAGACGAAAATGACGTGTTTTCAGTCCAAAGAAGAACTTACGTTAGTAATTATAATCTATATAGGTAGCAATCATATCACGTCAATTTCAGTACTTAATTAGAACTAAATTTTTATTTCACAAACTTAATCAGTAAAATATCCGATTGCATTCATAAAAAAATAAAAGGCATGCTAGTGGATTTAATTCCGTCTGTAATGATAAACAGCAATACTTTCCTCTTTGTCAGAAATATCGTGGCTCGAATGTGAGGAATAAAGGACGGAATAAGGACCGCTGGATTTACACGGCTGCCAAAAGTAAACTCAAGATTCACTTTCTACATTCCGTAAATTATGAGATTCGAACCAGAAATAAATATCCGATGATATTTTCTTCTCTTACATCGTCATAATTTTCTACTCCCTTCCTCATTATTTTCAACTGAAAAACCGATGCTTTCCTCCAATCCACCAGTTTTTAAATTATAATAATGTTGTTTTCATTTTTTTTATTTGTTTTTTTCCTATAGTTTTCCGTGGCCTTTTCAAAAGAGTCCAACTTTTCAACTTAGTACTGCTTTTTCAAAATTGGTCAGTTTATTTGATTTCTTCTAATGTGCCTAGTGCCTATTGGGTTGTTGACTTCAGTGTAGTCTGATTACTGAGCTCCTTTAATTTACGTCTAATGAGTTGTTGCTCATTAATTTTCAAGGCTCTCCATTTTGTATAATTAGCCTTTATGGATTCTAAGGCCTTGCAGTGTTTACCATGTTATTTTATTATTTTTTATTTTAGTAATTGTGAATCGTGTTCATTTTTGTACTGTCTTTAAACTTGAGATTTTATCATTTTTGACCATGTATTCTACCTCTGTGGTCTATAGGAAGTTTTACTTCACTGACTTGTTGCATAATTCTGCAAGGATGCGAGTTGCAGTCCTAGTTACTTCTTGCTAATATATTCCCTGGAGTCAGCAGTCTTCCCAAGTTGTCCGTGCTTTTCCATTGCAATCAATTCTTGAGAAAAATAAACAAATAAGAAGCAGCTACCCATGCTCGAATACGGTGGTTACCTTGCAGGACGGTAATAATCAAGACAATTGTATAGTAAACAAAATGTATTTGCATACTTTTGTTATAGCACACATTATGATTCTGGGGCCATAATTACCACAAATTATTACCAAATAACGTGTTAACTGTAATAATATTGATTGTCTCTGGGTAAGTCCATTATTTATGTTATAGCTATATCAGCTCATTCCATAACAGCTATGAAGCTGCATAATGAGTACAACAAAAATATATTACACGGGATCTATAAACAACAAATCGAATATATTTGTCAAATTCATATAAACTTCCGGTTTTGTCATGTGGAAACTGCATATTATTCAATAAAGTAATTCTTTATTAAATTATCTCTTTTTGAACTGAGATCAATTGTTCACTGACTTTTCTGTCTGTGATTCAAGGAAGAAATAACATTTTATTTTATAATTCATTGTTTCTTATGTTACAATTCAGACATTTTTATTATCTGATGATATAACAATGCTGATTAGAGGAAAAAATCCCAATATTATATTAGAGGCGGAATTAAATCCATTAGAATACTTTTTATTTTTTATGAATGAAATCAGCCATTTTACTGATTTAGTTTGTGAAATAAAAATCTAATTGCTCTAATCTAATACTGAAATTGACGTAATGAATGCTATCTATATTAATTCTAATTACAAACGCAAGTCCTTTCTTAGGCTGAAAACACACTTCATTTTCCTCTATTGTTACAGCAAGATTTAATTCTCATTTGTATTGTAAATGACAAAGTTGTTACATTTTAAGGTATAGAGTAAGCAAATTTCAGTAATTCATCAGACTTGCAATCAATTACGCTGGGCAACACATTTTTAAAGGTATTTTTGCACTGTTGAATCAAGGAAATTACATCCGTCTCTCCATCAAGTAAAGTTTTTGTGCTTCATTAATTTTTTTAACAAAGCGATTACACTTTTGTAGCATTACCAGTTGATTTTTGTCAACACATATTCTAGACATGTTTTTAAGAGACAAATTGTTTTGCCAACAGCAAATATTGATAATTTGATAGAAACATCGATTACTGTAAACTGAATGGTATGCATTTATAAAGGAAAGTACAATTAAAATGCATGTTGCTTCACCATTTTACAAACTTCAGCGCTTGAACTTCCATTTCTTCAAACTTTAAAAATTTTATTGTCCAATTTCTACTGTACACTCTTTAACTCTTATCTTTGAGTGGCCTCTTGGCCTTGATAATGTGGTGATGCCTATGTAAAAAAAAAAAAAAAACTCCTCGAATGCTCAGATGCAGAAAGAATTCTCTTCAGATTCCAACAGTAGTCAACTGTCATAGCTCTCCCAGTGATCGTGACCCCTATTCTTTATTTTAGGTCCTCATGGAATCTCTCCCCTTGTTCCTTAGTCAATTAAGCCTTGTGCTGAAGAAACCGGTCCATATGTGAAAGTAGGTAGTGCATCTTGACGGGTATCTTGCAATGCAGGTTTAGGGAAGCAGTCAGCGTGTTGGTGACAGGTTCTGCATAGATTTTGGCTTTATTGTTTCCAAGAAAATCCTTCACACATGCCTTCAACACATCCAATTATACATTGTTCATTGATTTTTCGAAATCTTGATCTCTAAAGACTTGTCAGACCTGAAGTCCTTCAAAGATGCCAACTTTTAACTTTTCCATGGTTAATCCTCGGAAAGCCTAGCACAAGCTAGAGAACCAGTCACCATATTTGTCCCGGACCTTGGTGAACTGCTTGATTAAGCCGAGCTTGTCCACCAGGAGTCGTTTATGACGTTTTTTTTCTTTACAATCAGCAATTCCACAATCACTCTCCAGTCCTCTTTTGCATATGCTAAGCATCAATTTTTGGGAGATGACTTCAAACCAACTCCTTTCGACATAATAACCTAGATTTATTGGACCTGAAAAGTTCCTGTCATTAAAATAATCATTTCCAATCAAAACATGGCGGTCGCCATCAACTTGTAAAATGTTCCACACATGCATACATGTGAACAAAGAAACGGGTGGGAAAAATGTGTGGCCATAGTATAAACACTTCACAGCTGGTTGAGCAAAAAAACTGTGATATTTGGATTCAGTGCATCTGATTTATCCTAAAGGAGCTGAAAAATGCAAACAAATCTGTCTTTAACCAATGTAATTTACTAAAAAATTAATTAAATTATATACACTACGATGCATCTGTTTCCTTAAATACAAGTCAGCTATTTTAATTTATTACATAGTGAATTCTATTTTTTCTGGTTTTACATAACGTTTTTATTCCTCATGTATTATTCAAATCAATTTACTTCCGGGCTAGACGAGGTCGAGACAGCTAGTATATAATGAATAAAAAATACATAAAAAAAAAGAAAATAATGTGAATATGAAGATGAAAATAGTTTTCCTTTGAATTCTTTAAAGGGAAACACATCGATATGGAAATCAACTTATTTGTTTCCGAAAATAAATTACTTGTAGAAACTAGAGTGTAGAAGATGTATTTGATTCTCGTGTGGATTAAATTGTCAAATGACATCAAATATGGCCACTGGCTTGTGTACACATTAATACAGACAATAAATTTGCAATTTTTCTGGGTATTGCTTCCTATTGTACTTTTGGTGTTTGCAAATGCTTTCACAAATCTCGTCTATCGGGAAGTGCACGGTGGGAAGCCAATCATTGCGAACTAGTAATTACATTAATGTTTGTTCTGTCAATCAGAAATATAACAATTGTTTACCAGCTGGAATACATGCAGCAAGATTTGTTCGTAATGATCCCAATAGTGAATGATTAAAACAATCTTTGTCGTATCTGTGATGTAGTTACTTGAACATTGGTTCTGCTTTGCTTTTTCAAACTATTCCAATGTTACTTTTGTAAGATGGCGATCGTTATAAAAGCCCAGCTACTGAACATAAGGTTCAGAATTGTGAATATTTAGTTTTGATTTTATAGAGAAGCAGGGAAGAGTTGGAAGTTCTTAGTGAAAATTATACTTTCGATTTTTTGT
>NC_136485.1:117750747-117835747 GCF_053919585.1 Euprymna scolopes | reverse complement strand
CAGAAGCTTGTCAAAACAGAGCCTCCCAAAGACGAGAAACGTTCATTTCAATTGATGCCAGATGAGGTTCAGAGCAGTGATGATGTAAAGATAGAAGCTTGGTTTTAGATGCATTAAAAGTAACCAGCCACCACTTTCCCCATTGCACTATGTGCTCAAGCTCAAAAGAGAGAATCAGAGAGAACATGGTCATTTACTGCCTTTGATGTGTTGCCATAGGTGGTAGTGTCGTCAGGATAAATGTCAACGGATGATCTTAGGATGTGATTTGGAAGATCATTGGTGTAGATCAGGAAGACACTTGGGCTCAGGATGGACCCCTCAGGGACTCCGGTATTAATAATGTGAACTTCTGATTTCTGCCCATCACCCATTAATCTTATGAATCTATCTGACAGAAATGATTCTTTTTAATTGAGAAAAAATTTCCAGCTACACCATAGCTGAATATCTTATTAAGTAGACGTTTGATGTGTCAAGAGAAATTACCCTAGAAAGGAAGGCTCCATCGTGAGATTCACTAATACTATGAGATGTAATTGTTAGCACATTTGCTGTATATCTAGCAGAACGAAAACTATATTGCATGTAACTAAGATTATTTTTGCTGTAGGCAAATTTGAAACGCATATATTGATTCCTGTTACTACATTCGCAACATCCACATCAATGGAACTGACTTGTTATACTATGCATTGTACCAATCTGGTATCTGAATCAGACATTACATACACTTAACTGTTGCATAATTTAGAAATGCTTTTCATCATTTTTGATAACTTCATTTGTGTGCACAGTATTAAAAAATACTGTGGACTAGTTCTGGAGATCCAAATCTTCTCTGCATCATATTGATTGAATCTATAATACGAATATGAGGAATCTATAATAAATCAAGTTGTGGTCAACCAAAATATTTTTAGAGATAAAGAATATGATTTCGTCTTGTAAGATCTATACCTGCTTTGCTGACTGATTTTGCACAGGGTCAGTGCATATATCGACAGATACTTTTTTCTATGACATGTAGACACTTAGGTCCCAACACGTTGTAGCAGAGTATGTCTCAAAACAAATCACGACAAATAACCCAAATCACTTTTTTATTGAAACACCGTTTATTTTTGGGTACTTTCTCGTCTGTGCACAAGTTCTTTCTATACGCTTTCTTTTTTCTTATCATGTTACTTTGTAAACGGCTTGGCATTTTCATACAGTCACCATATGCTTATCCCTGCTGTTACATTTCTAGGGTCATAATTCTAGACATATACTAAGCATTTGTCAGAGTGTGGCACAAAAGTTTGCTTCACAAGTTTGTTATCGATGGAATATCTAAAAACATCCTATCAATCATCGGATCATTATACTCTGATAGATCTAGAAAAGTGATGGTAAACAGGCAATTGTCCAACACACTGTCAATGGCAGTATTTCCCAATGATTTATTCGAAGCTCAACTCTCTTCCTGATCTTCATAACTGTAATTATATTCTGTAACCATTCGACATCTATGCAACGGCACACTTCTTAATGGCAACACTTTGAGCATCATCAAAGATAACAATTTTTCTGACTTATCAGATTTGAAGCACTTTGCATCATCGAAGAAAATGACTAGTTACTTCTACTACCTCTAAAATTCTGCTCCTCTCTTTTCATTAACGGATTCTCACTTCTCCCCAGATAAACTGAACGGTCATCTCGTCGAGGAAGACCCCTTCTTTCATGAGCTTTTTAGGACTTACTTTCACTACAACCCTGAAATGGAAGACATATCAAACCTCTTCCTAAGTTTATTGAAAAGTTGTTTGGCTCATTCTATTACTCCAAAAAGTACCTCAATCCTTACACAATCCTCTACTTGCATAAGAGCCAGATGAGTCCCATGAGGAGGCTGTAATATTTGGTGAGGTGGCACTCTGAGTACTTTTCTTTGCCTGGACAAAGTAGTATATTGGCTTTGCAGTCTTATGAGCGATAATCTCTTCTCGTCCCTACAGCGATTTTGCTACAGAGATTTTGCTAACCTGTTTCTATTGTATCTCTATGTTCATGGTTAGTGTTCCTTGAACCTCCAACCTCTAGTACCTTTCTATAAAACATTCACAGCTAGAACTCAATTAAGTACAATGACAGAATTTTCCATTCTCTCTTTACTAAAAATCAAAGTTTCTTTGTTAGAAAATTCATTCTCTCGAACGAGGTACCGTGAATCTATTTTTAAACAAACTATAGTATCGTATCCTTCATGTCTAATGTGAACAACTACTTGTAAATCCGTCTCTTTAGATAATCAATTAAGCTTCTGATCATCCCACCCATTATTTTCATGAAGGGTATTATAGTCCAACTGACGATATGTTCAGCTCATATTCTCGAGTGCCTCCCGTAAGTGTGGTAGAAAAAGTTGAATATGACAAGGCTGTTTAAGAGGTAAGCCTGCGTTCCCACAATTCCCTCCCCCGAGATCATCATCAAAGAGAGGACAGGGACGCGGTGACCTTTTTCTTTGGATGTTTCTTAAGAGAGGGGGACCAGAGGCTTCGTCCTTGCCTGTACTTTCGTCCTCGGTTTCAGGGTCAGTGAACCTAAGGCTGTTAATCTCAGGGTCGCTGTCCAATGAAGTCGGTGTAACCCAGAATGATGGTTCACTGGTCTTGGATCCAGTCTCGCTTTTGTCGCCAAGAAGGGGCTGCACTTGTGATGTTGATCGAAGATCCTTGATGTGATAGGGAACCCTGTCAACCTGCACCAATTGTGGGCTGATCTCCTTAGTAACATGCCTTGTTCCATAGCGTGTGGTGCACTAGCCACAGAGGTTCTTAACCCAGACGGCATCCCCCTCTTTGATACTCTCTCGTCACTTCTTGCTCGGGCAGTGAGCTGGTCTCCACGCCTCTCACTGTGACGTGGTACCTGTGCAGTGCTTCGGCTGGTGCGGTAGAGGATGAAATGTCATCCCAAGGGGTGACGTTATACCATTAGACCACCTCAGGCACTGTACACACCTTCCTAGCTGTGATGGTCTTGACGGTTCTCTTGTTTCTCTCAATAATTCTATTCCTGCTAGGTACATGGGTGCACCAAAATCGCAGACATATACCCCAGCCGTCTGCAAAATGTTGTAAGTGCTCACTAACAAAGTCAGTGCCATTGTTGGTCAGTGTCTCAGAGGGGAAACCACGCTCGATGATGACTTTCCAGCTCACGGACTATGGCGGCAGAGTCCTGCCTGTAAAGGGGCTGCCACAATGCAAATCTAGACAGTCCGCAATCAATGAGCGTCAAAAAATGCCTGCCATTGTTCTGAGTTACATCCACTGCGAGCCTGTTCCAATTTCCTCTCACACTCAGTTTTTCCTTCTTCCATTGGAAGTGTGCTGCGCCGATCGACTGGCAGGTTTCGCAGCTCCTCAAAACAGATTTCACGTCCCTCTTTGACACATAGGGTCGACCAGCCTGGCGAAGTAAAGGGTTCGGTTTACACTGGGTGCTTGCTTTGGCAATGGACATCAGCAACATGGCCTGGGCTAAGCCAATGCCCCACCGTGGCACAATTCACAGGTGATGGTTTTTCCACTTCTTGTGGCAGGTCCAGCCAATGGCGTGGCACTCTGGTCAGGCAATCCATGCAATTCTGACAGGACTGCACCAGTGCCACATCTATGGCCAGGTTGAATTCCTTGATGATCTCGGTCAGGGTAGTAAGTCATCTCTGTATTAGCATTTTGGCCGATGCCTTCATTGTCAACCGTGCTTTCCCACTCAAGGCATCGGTTATCCACCAATGCACACACTTAGAGTCTGTGACAATGTGTACACTCTTGCCTGCCACTTAAACGCCAGATCAACCCTTTTGAGTGTAGCATCAAGCCCAGCTAGGTTTATGCACCTGGTGTCATTTTCTGGTCGAAGCCAGCAGGCACCTTCTATGATAAATCCATTGACTGGCAGAGCAACACCAAGGGCGAGTGAGCTGGCGTCCACCCAAACTGTAAACTCGCTCCCATCGATTCACCAGCTTACTCACATGGGGTCGTCCTCGGGCACTCTGGCCACAGCTTCCACCAGCGTGCTTTGCAGGGCGAGATCGCACACATTGTCCCATCCTGTTGACATCAAAGTCGCACATCGCTTGATGGCCGCCACATAGAGCAACCCACACATTGGGAAGTGGCTCACCAATTTTCCGCAGATGGAAAAAACGCTCGGATGCGTGATGTTGGATGAAACTTCCTGGATGTAACCACCTCTTCCTCAGTGAAGTCAGTCTGCACTGTCACTCATGTGCAAGCCAAGAACATTCGCTCCATCTTACAGGTGCTCCTGCTGCTTGCATGACAGCCGAATCTCTCAAAGTGTTCTTTCACCGTCTGGGAAGACGAGGCTCTATTTCACAAAAATGTCGTCGCTTGTCACAGTTTCATCCTGATATCGGATCGCCTGCATAATCGCTGTCATAATGTTTGGGGCCACGTTTGGGCCGAACCCCAGCCTGGTCAAACAATAGCGTATCCCTTTGATCTTAACCGTCTAGAACAGTCACAGTGATTTCTCGATGTGTATCTGCAATTAGGCTCTTTGCAGATCCAGGATTGCCATGTATGCCCCCTGCTGCTGCCACTCCCTCAGTTTATGTGTGCAGACGTCAGCCCCTGCTGTGTGTAGATCGACATGTGCATTGAGTTCCCGGTAATCCATGATGGGTCGGACCTTATGTTTATTCTCTTGCTTGACGGCCATCAGGGGGATCAGCCCCCTTGGTGGCCCGAGCTCATCCTCTGGGTACGGAACCAGCCAGCCATTATTCATCCAAATCTGGAGTTCTGCATCATGCTGCCCCCTGAGCCACGGAGGGGGAGGGGATAATCCGTCTGCTGATTCTGCAAGGACACTAGTGGCTGGTCGCCTGACCACTTCCAGGATGCAGTCCATGCGTTTGTGCCCTTCATCAAGAGTGATTGCCACGCAGACGTGGTCCTTGTGTTGGGAAAACCTCACATCACCGACGCTGTCCATGGTGATTCCACCCAGCTGTGTATTAGTATCCATTCCAAAGAGAAGGTCATATCCAAGAAGCTCTGTCGACCACTACCGCCTTCACAGCTACCGGCTGCCATCGCCAACGCTTATATGGACAATGCTGACCTCACAACACACAAGGGTGCCTCCACCAATGGTTAATACTGGGACTGTTTCGTCCATGCGTTGTAACATTTGTGTATGAAGGTTTGGGTGCATCCAGTGTCAATCAGTGTTGAGCGCCTACACCCATCAACTCACACTGTCACTATAGGAAGCGCCTTGTTCAGTGTTGCTTTGTGGAGGGTGCTAGCGTGGTAACTTCCTCCCTTTGCTCGTTTCCTGTACAATTCTGTGCTACGTGGCCTGGCTTGTCACATCAGTGATAGCGTCCTTGTTTCTGGAGTGCACTTCACACCGCTTCTGCAGTCTCTGGCGAAGTGGTTGGGGCCACCACATTTGTAGCACTGTGGGCTCTCTGTAGGCAATTCCAGTGCGTCAACTGCTGCCGAGACCTTCTCCACATCATCCTTTAAGATGTTTTGGGCTCTAGCCAATAACTCCTCCAACCCAAGCTTATTGAGCTTTGACGATGCCCGCAACAGCCAACTGGCATCATATGCCAATATTCGGTCACTTGCACTGCCGAAGGGAGCAGCAAGCTTCTTCAGGTTGGCCAGGTAGACGTCCACGTAGACGTCTCCCCTGACCTAAGCCCACGTTTAGAGAATTGCCTCCAAGCAAGAAAAGGGTCCACACTGAATGCTCTGTACAATGCTTGTTTTATCTGCTTCATTGTTACCTCATCTGCGAGCTGCTGGTACATGGCCTAAGTCCCTTTACTGAGCCGCAATGGGATTACCAGAGCTGGATCCTTAATTTTGCACAACAAGCAAACGCACCTGGCCTTCTCCAGCCATTCAACTACCGAAGGACCAACCAGGTCCCGTCAAATTCTGGTATCAGCTTCAGGTCTAATCTGTTCATGGTAAAAAATGTACACTGAGATAGCTTTTTGTTGCAAAGAAAAAACGAGTACATAAAACCTCAGCTCACTGCAGCAGTGTTGTCCGTCGGTACTTTCCGTAGACTCGTTTTCACATCCCCATTTGCTCCAGTAGCCTGTTTTTATAAAAGAGTCCTGAAAATTTGCATATGTGCGCAAGAGCACACGAGATTTTGCGAGATTCCATTCTTATATAAGGCTGTAGGGGACATCTAGGACCCATTTCAGCATATTGACACTGGGTCGGCAAAGTTCCCGAATTTTCGCCACAGATTACATAATTGAGAAGATTGAAAGCGTACATTAAATAATATTAGTAATAATAATACAATCACTGAAGGTAACATTAGCTTTGGAAAATAAAGATTAAATAAACACAGTTTGGTGATTTTACAACTAATTATTGGAAATTGATTTTCAAGAGTTTTCCCTACTAGAATATTGAAAGTAAAAAAAAATTCTCTTTATTCGGTTTTTGTTTTCAGTTAGGTATGTCACAGATCATCTGGTCCACAAAGTATGGAAGTAAAAATTTAAAAAAAAAAAAAAAGTTTACAAGTGTTTTTGATACAGATGTACATAAGAATACTTTGATAAGTATGTTTTAACTTAAATAGGGATAGTATAATAAAATTGTGGGCTCTGCGTTCATGCCTGGCCTCCATAGAATGGAAATAGGCACACACTTTAATAAAGACTTCATATCTATCTGCGTAAGTATACTTTGATAATTATGTTTCAGTTTGAAGAAATATGGTATAATAAAATTATTGGGTGTTCGTTCATGCTTCACCTCCATAGAATGGAAATATGTCACAAAGTTTAACAAGGTTTTTTAATATAGATCCACAGAATATTGTGATAAGTGTTTCAGTATGAACAGGTATGGTATAATAAAGTATGAGGTTTATATATTTTATTTTTACCTTCGTCATATTTTGCTTTGGTTTTGATACCCCCAAATTCGAAGCCATCTCTTTACAACTCTTTCTTTTCATAACCTATCATACTTTCATAAATCAGAGTCCATTTTCTGTAGGCTGTTTTTGAACCCAGTCAACGACGAGTACTTTTGCTAGTATATATATATTGAAAGGTTTGACTCATGTTCAGGTCCTGTACATCTAAAATTTCAAGTGTTTAGACCCAAAATTGGTGGAGGAGTTTAGTAGAGCCTGCAAAGATCAAATTTTCGACTTTGACCTCTTGGCAGCCCATTTGAAATTTTCGCCCAAAAACTGATAAAAAGAGCTTGCTTTATATAAACTTTCTAATGTTTTAATCCCAAATTGGCTAAATAGTTTGCTAGAGACTGCAAAAGTAAAATCTTTTGAACTTTGATCCCCTTGACAACCAAAATTTCGCCCCAAAACCAATTAAAAAGCTTGCCCTATGTATGAATACACTTTATGCAAAATTTCAGATATTTAGACCAAAAATTGGCTGAGTAATTTGGTAGAGACAACAAAGGTCATTTTTTTAACACCTTAACATTTGTTTTGGGCTCAAATGTAATTACAAAGTTTGTTCCACGTCCAAGTAATCTACATCTAAAATTTCAAGTGTTTAGTCCCAAAGTTGGCGGAGGAGTTTGGTAGAGTTTTCGAAAGTCCAATCGTTGAACTTTAACCCCTTGACAACAAAATTTCTGGTTGAAAACGGATTAAATAGATTTTCCCAAACCTCAATACCCCTTATGTCAAATCTCGAGTCTGTAGACTGAAAATTGACAGTAGTTTGGTAGGAAAATGTACACACACGGACACACACACATACAATTTCATTTTATAGATATACAGATTGAAATGATATTGTTTGTTTATATTTTGTTTTTAAATTTCGATTTAAATATTTTGTTGTACTGTTCATAAAATTTACAATTAAGATGCACCATCACTGTCAATTACATTATATTGGTTAAAACAACAACCTGACCCGACCAAAGACGTACGAGGAAATCTCCGTGAGAGCTTTGTACTACATTTTTAATATTGCATTTTGTGAGTGACAATTTTCAACCCTTCTTATATACCTTGAATTTTGATAGCTTCTTCGTAGTGGTTTTTGTTTGTGATTTTCCTTTACTTGAAATAAATTTCTTTCCATTTTATTGGGATTTCAGATTGGAAGTCATGGAACTACTTTTTTTATTTTATCAACTTCGATCTCTTTACCTCGCTAATTCTAGCTTATTTAATGTTTACGGATAGATTTTTATTTTACATCGGATGGGGTAGTAACATTAGTTGAGGATTTAAATTTTTGAAAAGTGTCAGCTTTTGTATTTATTTATTGCGGACTATTATCATCGTGTGTTTAGTTGTTGCTTTACAAGGTTTCAGACAACTATTCCTCTGGACATCAACATCCTCAACAATTGCTGCCTTCCATAATTGTCGTCGTTTCACCACGTCTTTGGCCAAGTAATCCTTTGGCCGGCTTTGGGTAGGATTGAAACCGCTATCTTCAGACGATGCTCACCTGGAAACGTAGAGATTCAACGTCTCTATCTACTGTGTCACAGGCCCCGATGGGCGATCAAGGTTGGATTTTGTTTGTCTTATAAATCCACGTTTATTTATTATCTGATCATCCACGATCAGGTTCGTACCGAATAGTATATATATAATGCAGTTAGGAGATTCGGAGTTCCTATCCCATTGAGGTTACCACCTGACAAAGGCCAGAGGAATAGTGGGCTGAAACGTCGTGAAGCAACAACTAAACAGATGAGAATACTAATCCGCAATTAATAAACAATATTCATCTCAATAATGGATTCCTATTAAATAGTATATATATCAGCTTTTTGTAGTGCACATTTTTTGTAAAAATTATTTTTTAACTTAATTTTTGTAGTTTTAATTATTTTCAATTCATTTTTTAGAATTGAAATTTTCTTTGAGGTTTAAATTTTCATCGTTGTGCTTTTCGATTTTAGTTTAGCTTTTTATAATTAATAAAGATTGCATTCTGGTTCTTTGTGCTCAATACTACAGCATATGCTATAATATCCTATTACAGCGACCTTTGTTATATCCGAATCTTTGGCATGTTACTGGTCTTGGAGTGTATAGTTCAACTTTTGTATTGATATCTATTTTTACTTTGGCTGGTAATTAGGTAGAATCGAAATTAATTATTGGCATCTGTGTTCATAGTTTTTATTCTAATGTCAAATACTTTTTTATTTGGTTTCTTTATTGAAACTTGTAAGGCTTGTGATTTTTAAATATCTGCATCGTAGAATTTGTTCATTTGACAAAAATTGAATCATTGGTTATTTTTCTTATTAGGAATTTGTGTGCAAGAAATGATAGATGGATAAGAACTCAGATGTTGAGATGGCGGAGCTATTGAATTTGTTGAGAAGTTTTATTACTTTGATGATACAATTGCTGCATAGGGTTGAGAAGGTACTAGCACGATTGCCAACAATTAAGACTGAATAAACTCCAGGGAAACTTCGCTATTACTAACCAGCAATGTGTTACCAATCTGTCGTGCATGTGTACACAGTATAATGATGTAGGATAGAGGAAGCTCGAGGCAAGGATTGAGGACACACATTGCATGGAAAGAAAAAAGAGCTTGGCCTGATGAATGTGTAATGGCCGTTTCTAAAACACCTTTATTTCTGACTAGCCTGGGTGCTCGGCGTTGCCCGGGTGTTTGGAGGTATGTGTTGAGCCAAAAAAACAACAAAAAAAAAACAGTGGTAGTAGGCGGGCAGACCCGAAACCGTACCGCGGAGGAGAAAAAGAACGTGAAAAATAACAAAAAAGAAACGTGATGTCTTTGCCGTTGCGTCCATCGCCAAACCGGAGGTGGCGCAGGTTTAAATTAAGGCGAGTCAATCGAAAAGAGGAGGGTGTTTTTCGAAAATAACGAGAAAAAAGCGACCTCTCCTTGTAGTAAAGCACCCAGTTGAGAGTGAAGGAAGTAATGTTTTTAGCCAATTATTCGATATTTGTCGTCCAGAGGGTCGCGCTTCAAAAAGATACCGATCTCGTGAAAATCGGTCATCTATGTCGAAAGTTTTGGCAGACAAACAAACATATATGCATACGTTAAAACAGACTGGTGAGATTTATATCATAGATGACATCTGAGTAAGCTTGTGTGCAGAAATGTAGTTAAAAGAATCGCTAAGAGTTCTGGAACTAAATGTAAAACAATGAAAGTAGCAGTGTTAGTCCACAGGGGAAAGCTAAAGAAAACATGCGATAAAAGTAGACCTGCGTTTGGTTATTTTGAAAATCAATTTTTAAAGCCGTTCAACGGATGTTAGCAGGTATAACAGACATATGTGATTAGTGTTGATATTACTCTTTTTTTATGAAGAAAAATGTTTCAGTTATTAGTGTTTCTTCAAGTTACTAATTATATTTTATGGTAAGGTGTTTTCTTAATGCAGTTTCAATGTCTTAATTATATTCTGCAGGACGTAATTTGATTTCGTTTTGATGTCCTAATTTTGATTAATCAACTTGCAGCATCCAAGTAAGCAACCACACTACAGTTGTGCACCAGATGGCTAGATAATGCACCTCTTTCTGTTAACATCAGAATCTCCCCGTCTGTGCTACCCCGGTTCAGAAGCACAGGGTCCAATGGGAAACACTTTATCTAAGAACAAGAATGGGGTGATCAAATGTTCCTGTGATTATATGAGACTACAAACTGCTCTAACGATCTGTGATTGTGGAAAGGAGAACCAACGATGCACCACTGCCTTGTCTGCCATTCTATTGCTCAACAATTCGAAGGAATTGCGTGAAAATGTGGGAACCTATTGGATGAGCTCATAGGAGGCTCAGCCTAACAGAGAAATTATGACTCTCCTCTATATTTTCTCTATTACGCTTAACCCCTACGTCGACTAACGCTCCCCCTGCTAAATATCTATATATAATATATTCCACTCCCTCACCCTTATATTCCTTAATTGTTTTAGTATCTACCCCCTTCCCTCTACTAATACTTATATATATATATATATATATATATATATATATATATATATAAATATATATATATATATATATACTAGCAAAAGTACCCGTCGTTGACTGGGTTCAAAAATAGCCTACAAAAAATGGACTCTGATTTATGAAAGTATGATAGGTTATGAAAAGAAAGAGTTGTAAAGAGATAGCTTCGAATTTGGGGGTATCAAAACCAAAGCAAAATATGACGAAAGTAAAAATAAAATAGACAAACCCCATAATTTATTATACCATACTTGTTCACACTGAAACACTTATCACAATATCTGTGGATCTATATTAAAAAACCTTGTTAAACTTTGTGACATATTTCCATTCTATGGAGGTGAGGCACGAACGAACACCCAATAATTTTATTATACCATATTTCTTCAAACTGAAACATAATTATCAAAGTATACTTACGCAGATAGATATGAAAAGTCTTAAAAGCGTGTGCCTATTTCCATTCTATGGAGGCCAGGCGCGAATGCAGACACCATAATTTTTTTTATACCATCCCTATTTAAGTTAAAACATACTTATCAAAGTATTATTATGTACATCTAGATCAAAAACACTTGTAAACGTTTTTTTTTAATTTAAATTTTTTTAATTTCCATACTTTTTGGACCAGGCGCGAACGTAGACCACACAATTTTTATGAATCGCCGTTCTGCCAGATCAATCATGCCCATTCCTGTGTCTCGATACATCTTCTATCATTATATGTAATCAGTTTTTTAAAATAGTCAACCATATAGGAGCTTATTCGTGACCACACACACACACACATACATACATACATTCGGTTTTATATTATATATATATATATATATATTTATTTATTTAAAGACAAATATTACATTGTTGCTACACTGAACATGCTAATGCTTCGGAGCAATTGGTTTATTAAAAAAAAAGTTCCTCGTCAGGCGACAGAAATAAAGTTAATCTGGTATTCAAAGCAACTTGATGCTACATTAAAAAGTGACATTTTTTTATATTTATAAAAATAAAATATTAAATCGCCAGATCTTGACGTAAGAGGGGTAATATTAAGTGATATATTAGACTAAAATATAAGCGATATGGAGAAAAGGGGTTTTAAAGCTTAGTAAGATAAAAGAGAAGCGTAGAGAGAGAGATAACAAAGGAAAAGGAAGTGACAGCTAAACCTAAGAAAAAGGAGAAAGGAAAAAAAGAACCTTAAGAGGGAAGAAAGACAGAAAGTCAGTATAGTTTATTTCATTTTACTCTACTCAAATTTTATCACTAGTTTTATAATCTTTAGCAATCTGTAGCCATATAATTTGTTCGGCATAATCACGTTCAATACACCGATTCCTACAAGATAACCGAAGTTGAGCAATGATAAGGTTGGCCAGTACCATACGGGTGACTATTTGGAACTTCCAGGTGCTGTATGTGCTCTATGCTTATCTCGTCATTGTTTTCAGTCACTCTGGACTTATCTTTGCAAGTGAACTCATGCACTCGATTCAGGAGAGGTGTGGTTAGAGATTGCGCAACCTCTACCACACAATTACATGCACAGCTGCCCGTACAGGGGGTATACTTTGTCTTCTGAGACTGAATGGAGGCATCGACATCTAGCTAATCCCTCTGCTCACTGAATCTGCTATTTACTCAGTTAATCCAGCCATCTATATATGCTTCCTCTATTTATCGTCACTACTCGCCCCCATATTATATTCTAGTAAATCGTACGTCCCTAGCTAACTAAATTTCGCCTACGTTAATTTAACATTTCCAGATTGACCCACTCACTCTTTGTCCATCACACCCCTATATATCATACATATTAATGTCCCCGATTTCCCCTAACTTAATGTCACATGGAAATATGTGCAACCTAGGCCCTCTTTTTGCTTCAGTATACCTAGGTATAAAGAGCATAGAACACCTCCCCCAATTACTGTCTCATTATTACATCGACAAAAAAAATGTATAACACCATATGACTTTGTCTTTTCGATAATCGCTATTATTTATATTTAATATATTTAAGCTTCACCATACCTGTTAAGTTTACATCTCTTGATAGGTCTAATTTATATATTATATTTTATATATTATATTTATATACTTCCTTAACTCTCCTCTAATATAAGACGGTTGGGTGTAGTTTGAAAAAATATGACCCGGATTAAACATTTAGGTGATACTAGCCTGGGTACCCATCGTCACCCGGGGTTTTAGAGGTGTGTGTTGAGCAAAAAAAAAAAAAAAATGTGGTAGTAAGCAGGCAGGCAGGCTCGAACATGTACCACGAAGGTGGAAAAGAACGTAAAAAAAACAACGTGACGTCTTTACTGTTGCATCCATCGCCAAACCGGAAGTGACGTAGGCTTGAATTAAGGGTAGTCAATCGAAAAGAGAGGATGGCTTTGGAAAATATCGGCGAAAATGATACCCCTCTCTGTAAAACAGTACGCATTTGAGGGTGAGGGAAGTAATGCTTTTAGCCAATTTCTCAATATTTGTTACCCGAAGGGTGGCGCTTCAAAACGATAGCAATCCCGTGAACATCCGTCGCCTCTGTCGAAAGTTTTAGGCAGACATACATACATACATACATATATTTAAACAGACAGGTGAAATTTATATTATAGACTAGCGGGGGGTACCCGGCGTTGCCCGGGTGTTTGTAGGTGTGTGTATGGGGGGGGGGGGTAAATAATAACCCTGAAACGATGTTAAAAAAATCGGGAAAACCAAAACTCAAACAAAAAAACAGCGAAAAAAAAAAACGCTGTGTGTATAGGAAGGGGTGGGAGAGGTAATCTAAAGAATAAGCGAATTAAATAATAATAAAAAAAAAACGTTGCCCGAGTGTTTAAAGATGTAAAAGAAAAAGATAGTTTTGGTCGGGAGGCGGGATTGAACCCGGAAGCCTTGAGACGGAGGTGAAACAAATGCCAACCACTTAACCGTCTAGGCCAGGAGTAAGAAGAATTTATTACAGTGTCAAAATAAGGCTTATAAAGTGAGTGAAAGAAGTTTGATTGACAGATAGCCGCTAAATGAGGTCATCGCAGGAGCGTTACGAGATGACGTAGCAGTATTTTATTTAATGCGGGACAGCTTTTTTGGGTTTGTTTACTTTGTTTTAATGCGGGGCATTTTTCGCTTCCACAAGATGATGGTGGGGGGGGGGGGACCGGCTCCCCAAATGAAAGGGGATTAGCAATTGTTTGATATTAGGAGTTTAGCCCCAAACTGATCAAAGCTGATTGCTTGTGGACGTTCCCGGCGCGATGCCGAGAACACCGTGTTAGCTTTGAATTAGTTTCGCTTTTTATGCAAAAAAAGCCGAATCAACATGTGAGAAGCCAAAATAGCAATAATTTTGTAAAAGTCGCTGTAAGTAAATCTAGACGCTACACGTTGCCAAATCGTAGATATTATTATATAGGGTTATATAAACAGTTCTAAGCGACAGTAACGACCCCGGGGGCGTGTGCGAAAGAAGCCTTTGCGATACATACACGAAATGGTCACACACATTTTGCCTTTTATATATATATATAGATGATGGCTTGAAGCAAGGAGATTGAGCGTATTAGTCCTCTCCAATTGCCTGTCTAATACAAAGGCTAAATGGAGTATTGCAAGTCATGTGACCATTTTTGCCACTGGGAATTGTATTGCTCAGGCAAAAAGATCTGTCTGCAGGCATCGCAGATCAATAGATATGGCCAGCAGATGCTCTCATTGCTAGTCAGACCTCTTTGCTAAGGTGTAATAAAAATTTTACAGTTTCCACTGGCAAGGTGGTCAAGAACGGACTTACCATTGTTGCTTCTAATCATAGTCATTAAACGTACTAGGTCATATAAGTTTACATCAAAGATCAAGTATGTACCAGTTACTGCATGGAGTTATAATTGGTTTCTTGTTGCTATTATGGATTCTGTGATTCTATATTTTCATCTTATTTGTAATTGACTTTCCACTTTAAATTCTGTCAATATGAATATTTTGTGAGTATAAGATGCCTAATGGTTTGTTTGTTATGCAAATATATCTCTTATAGGCTGTGCGGAGTAAAAGTAATGAGCTTAGATTAGCTTTCACACCTCTAATATTCAACTTAATTGCTAGTAGCCATAGTTTATATTTTCCTGTTTAGATATTTTGCTTTTATTTTTCTGTTGTTAATTACCCGCGTACATTATTTTACTTTTTTTTTAAATCATTACTATTCTTCAGTGTTACTGTAGTTATCTTAAAATCCTTCATATCTGCATCTTTATTTGATTGAAAACTATTGTCTTCGTAGATTTGCTGTATAATATGTTCAGCGACTGTTAAAAATCTTATGAAGAGAATAAAATCAAGCAAAATGGAAAATAAATAGTGATGGAACGATGCTAGTAATTTATTTTCTACGAAAAGGCAAGTGTTCATAAAGTTCCTTTACAATTGAAAATAATGTGTTACGAAGAGAATTTATATCATCTCATCATATTCGGTTTTACATCTGTATCACATGCTGTATGTCCTAGCATATACGAAAAGCATTCCGAAAGTAATGTCCATTTTTTTTAATTTCGCCCAAATGGATAAAAGGGGGTTTTAAATTGCATTTTTGACTAAACTTATGCATTCCTCACCTGAAAGTTTTATCTCTTACGGATATTGGCAGAGCGAAACTAAGAAAGCATTCCTTGTCATAGACATGCGTCAAAAGCAGCGATGATTGAATGCAATCAATTGATTGCCTGCTCTAGTCGGGAACCCTCCGCGGTGCAATGTGAGGCAGCTTCACATACCTATTTGCAGTGAGTTACTCCACAATACATTGTAGCGTACAGAAGCTAGTGCTAATTTTATGAAATATATAATGGCTTACATTAAAGTTATAAATGGTTGGTTGGTTGGTTGTTTTGTTTTACGGCATATCAACCCTTTTCAGGTTATTTAATGCCGAATCTGGTGATTTTGAAGAACGATTTTTTTAATATAGTATATTTGTTTTTTAAGTCGTAATCTATTTAACCCATAGTTGGGACCCTAACAGGTGCTACCACTCCGGGTCAGAATGGACCTGGGAGCAATGGCAATTAAAGGTTGGCTCCACACTCCCTAAGGCCTGCAAGCTGGGGCACTCACCATCGGATATAGTTTTAGGTCATATCCAGGACCAATAGTTATAAATGCAATCAGGCTTCAATTGTGTTATAAACAGAAACATTTATTTCAAACACCACTGGAATAGCAAAGGCCATACTGTTTATTTATACGCAGGATCATTCTACTTGTGCGATGATATAACTTCTAAAATGCATTTGTTATATTAGGCTGCATAAGTGGTTTTTTTTTTAATCTGACTATTCCTTGTTTAATGGGATTTTTCGATTATCGATTTTCGATACTTATTGAGTGTATTTTGATTTAAAACATATCTAAGAACACTTCTCGGCACATAAAGTACATTTGTGTGAAATTTAAACAAAAAAAAAAAAATGCCCCAGCAGTTTTATCGTTCAGAGGGAACGAACTCCCTCACACAAAGTGTATTATATACATGAGGGAGAGAACCCTAGCAAAACGATAGATTTAGAAAATTCAAAGAATAAAAATCATTTTAACTTGCACAT
Organism: Euprymna scolopes; assembly: GCF_053919585.1. Classification (NCBI taxonomy): domain Eukaryota; kingdom Metazoa; phylum Mollusca; class Cephalopoda; order Sepiida; family Sepiolidae; genus Euprymna; species Euprymna scolopes. The sequence continues at coordinate 117,819,101 of NC_136485.1, read as the reverse complement.
GCATATTGGAAGAATTAACGGGTGGATATGCCGAATTAAAAAAAAAACAAAAAACAAATAATAAATAAAGAAAGAAAATAAAAATATCGCCAAAAATTCACACAATGCAAAAATCGCCATTTCTACAGGGAGGCAGCTATAATCAGAGGTTAATGGGAGTATGAAAAAGTAGACTAATTACATTACTTTTGCTTGGATTTGAATCCGAAGGTGCCTGCATTGATTTGCTCTTTGTTATAATACAAGCACACACATATATATATATATATGTCATCCACATACAGTACTGTTTCGCTGTTTCACAGTTCATCACTGCGGCTAGACAGGCAACTACCTCAAGCCAGGATTGAAACGCGAATGTGTTTGTATTATAACAAAGAGCAAAAAAATGCAAGCACCTTTGGATTCAAATCCAAACACAAGGGGCGTTCCGAAAGTAATGCCTCCTATTTTCATTCAACTCGAATGGATCAGAGGAGATTGCAAATTGTATTGTTATGATGACTCGATTTATGCATTCATGACCTGAAAGTTTCATCTCCCTGTCGCAGATATTGACGGTGTGAAACTCTAAGAACGCAATCTCTGTCATGGACGCGTATCAAAAGCAAAAGTGCGTCATTGGATTCTTGGCAAAAGTGCGTTAAATATGATGATGGCTATGTAGAAAAATAAGTTTTGGAGCATAAAAGGGCGTTTATTTTCATCGTCATAACACTTCAACCTGGTATATAAAGAGATAGGTTTTACTTTTGGAACAACCCTTGTGTGTGTATATATAGTATAACCCGGATATAAAAGATGACTTCTCCAGGGCCATAGAGCGGTCTTATATCCAGATTACACATGTATCCGGGATTCTTATATCAGGGTTACGCTGTACATTTAAACAGGCTCTAATTTGGGACCAGGGGAAATCTTTCTTATATCCGTTTTTCTTATATTCGGGTTACACTGTGTGTGTGTATATACATATATATATATATATATATATATATATATATATACATATACACACGCACCTCTTCTGTGAGTAGAACTCTCTGGTAAAAGAAATGTTCCCAGTTAGTGTAATGCAATTCTTTTTCCATAAAATAACGAGCTATCCAAGTTAAACTGCATCACGAATTTATAAACAAATGAGAACATTCATTTAAAGAACGTAATTTCCCCCATGCTGAGTAATAAGATTGTTAGCTTATATGGTAGTTCAGTCGTGATTGGTTTTGATTGTGATTGGTTGTGATTGCCGTTCTTCTTGGGTGAAGAAAACTGTTTGAGTAGAATTTACATCGCAGCGTTCTTCTTCTCTTAATTCTATTTTCTGTTTCACCCCCCACCCCATCTCTTACGTTGTCCACTTGTACTCTCATCGATTTTTAAAGAGGTTGGCCAGTCCGCTGGTCTCAGCTGCAGCAATTTTGGAACAAGGGTTTTATATTTTTTTCTTTTGCACTTCAGTATCAATATCAGCGAGAACACTTGAGAATATCTTTCTTTCTCTCCTCGTAGTTTCCATTATTTTCCGTGCTTCGGGGGAAAGAGAAGTTCTTGGTGAATTTTGCAGAGAGAGTATATGTTTCCTTATTAAATTGTTTACATATTCTTGCAAAAAAAAAAAAAAAAGCAGATGGTCTTCATTACAATTTGCAGACTTCTGTATCTTTTTTACATTCTTCTACAGAATCGCCAGGATTTTTTTCTTTATACTTTCTATATACGCATTTCCGTTTCATTTATTCTCATAATCGACCTACATTTTTCGCATTTGTAACGCTAGAGGAAATTTTGAATAAACTGTTCAGTCTTATCTAGGTTTTATTTCCATTTTGGATTTTACATGGAATAGGTATTTATAGAATTTCAAGATTTACTTACTTAGTCCCGAGTATCGACATGTAACAGAGCCGCAAACGATGAAAGCAACAACAGCACATGCACATAATCAAGCCGGCTGCATTAAGTGACGTCACAACAAAGACGAAAAGACACCGGCCTTAGAGACTGAGTATTGGTGTTAGAGATGTGATGAGAAAAAAAAAATTATGTTTTCGATCTCTGTGGGTGACGTCACGGTAGAGACAAAATGTCACACGCTGACAGAAAAGGAGACATTAACTGTTTAAATATTTAGAAAAAATTACTAGATACAATGGACCTTGTTAAAAAAGAGAGCGAGTCGAGTGTCTTCCTTTCTTTCTGTTTAATTGTGACGGAGTCTACAAGGTTTACATATAACGGCACAGTTAAAAAATTAAAATAAAACGTACAGTGTTGCAGAGAGAATCTCGAGTCGATACGAAAATGGTAGAAGCAGGATACGACTTGAAAGAATTTTTCTTTAAGGAATTTTAAAGACATTTTTCTTTTTGAGGAGCTAATTTATTTTTCATCCTAACCTAACACTTTACATGCTTAGTTCTATTTGCCTTTTCACATTTTTGCAGCTTTCATAGTGTAAAATGCTTCAGCCATTTCAGGTACTATCTCGGAATTCTCTATTCATACTCGATACTGATTTGTGAAATCCTAACATACCGACTTTTTACAAGTATCCACTTTTTAAATTTAGATAGCACTAGCAGACTTACCCGGATTCAATTGTAGGATAGCACGTATGTAACATAGTAAGAAATGTTTACTCCAACAGCGCATTTGAGGTTGTCAGCTAGATATCTTATCCATTGAGTTCTTCAGATATGTTAATATTCTTGAACTAACATCTATAAATAGATCAGTTTCTTTGTATGCACATCTAAATAGCGCAGGTAAATACATTTATAGTTAAAGAAGGTATGTCTTTACTTTACAAACAAAGACAAAAATGCAGGCTATGCCCTCATACTCTCTCTACTATTCCATTCTATTGGGACCACACAAATGGACGACGAGTTGTATATAAATCTATATATCTATAAAAGTGAGAGTGAGTGTGTGTAGACACTTCTCAACTTATATGCTCAACGAATTTTGGATCTACAGACTTGAAATAGTTTATTCAGACATGTAAACATATTTTAATCTGTCTTCATTCGAAAAAAAAAAAAAGAAAAAAAAAGGACAGCCTAGGTGAGAAAATTATAAAATTGCTACGTGGGAGTCACTGGATTTTTTTATGTTTTAAACTTTTTCACAACTGCGCGTGCGCGGTCGTTAAATGACAGCTTCTTTATGTTAAGTAGGAGTAGGTCTGAAAGCATTTTTTAAAAGTCATATCAAGCTGATGTAATGATTATCGTCCTGGACTCACTGTCTTTAGATATTGGTTTCAATCTGAGCTCGATTATTTTTATTTTTTTTTTACTCACAAGAAATGAACTCTTTTGAAACAAACAATATTCGCATGCACAGATGTTTCTTTCCGTTTTGTACAGGAATTTAACGTTACTTATAGCATCTACGATATTGCTTATAATAAATAAGAATTCTGCATGAATTAAATTATATTTATGCGTATTTTACGATCAGACAACGCCGTGCGGCCTGCTTGTGTGATTATATATATATATATATATATATATATATATATATATATATATATATATATATAGAGAGAGAGAGAGAGAGAGAGAGAGAGAGAGAGAGCTTCTAAAAGTCATTACGCGTGTATCCACTGTAGTTTTATATTTACGATTTTCTTTACTTCATTCTCTCATTGCTGTTTTCAGAATGACGATGCAAGTTAGTTCAACAATTCAATATTGTCAGGCTGAGATATAGTTCGATTCATGCCAAATTTCCTAGGTTTTAACTTCACAGAGAAGGGGCTACTTTATTGTTACTCGTATGAAGCACCATCAAAAAGGAATATTGACGGGGGCTACTTTGGTATTTTTGTAGGTACCTAGAATAGAATATTGACTTTTCCGAACCATACCTGACCTTGTATCTAACCTCCTGACAAGATCATAAATACTTAAATCCAAATAATTTTGTATTTCAAAAGAGGCAGGTATATTACAAGAACATTTTGTTTTTTTGATATTTCTTTTATTATTTCTGATGACATTTCTTGAATTTTAGTTGAAAATAATTACGGAATAATTTTAATTGAACATTTGAGTAGTTTCATTCCTACGATGTACCTGCATATCTCAGGAGTTTTAATCTATAAATCTTGTTTTGATTTACAAATATGCATGAATGGATAAATACACACACATAGCCTAGTTCTTTTAATTACAGGATCTCAGATTATTATAAAAACGGAGTTAAACACGCAATTTATATACATCTTTAAATAGTTTTTTTTTTTTACAATGGTTGCTTATTTCTTTAATAGGGTGTCACCAATTATCAAGACATAAAAGTCCCTCGATGATAGGGGTTAAATGCGTGTCGGGGGGATGATATGGTGATTGGCCAGAATTTGTTTACATTGGACTTGAAAACGACAATCTTATAATCAACCGGGAAGCAGCCCGACGGTATTGTGTTCCATAAACGAGTAGTTCTGGGAAAGAAACTTGTTCATAGAAGCCTCGTCTAGTTTTTGACACAGAGCAGGAAAAGAAGAAATTATTGACAGTGGTTATAACTAGAGATTTGTTTTAAATGTTTTGCGGGTAGGCATATCACAGATTAGAGTTCAGTCGAGCACTAACCATAAAAATAAAGATAAAAAACAACAATGTCTTCTTGAGAAAGACGAAATACAGAGGAAAGAAAAAATGGCGTTGCCCACTAGATTCTATAGTCAGGTTGTACTCTGTCAAAGCAGGAAAGAGTACTCTGATCAGCATCTCCAATATTAGGACATATTTGACTCAAATACAGGTAGAGGATTATAAGAGATATTTCTAGACCGCTCAATTACCGTATCCAATGTCGTGGACAATGTGAGGCCACCGTGGGACCGGGAAAGACAAATGGTCTACGTTACAATCCTGGCCGTGGCGAGAATGGTGATTTGGACGTCGCGTCTGCAAGATTGCCGGGGGGTGTTGTCTTTTTCTGATCAGGATCTGATCGCTTTCTTTAAACACCAACTACGGGTGAAGATCAGATGTGATAGAAGAAGGCTGCATCGCGCGGCATTTGACAGAAGATGGATACATGTAGCAAGTATGTGTGTACAAAGAGGAGCCAAATTTGAATACGTGTTCCCCGCCTAGGTGTGGAACGCGCAGTTATGTAAAGTAAAATTTTACAAATAGCCTCTCAGCTAGCTGAGTGTGTGTTCCATCCCTCCCTGATTAGGAAGCCTCCAAGATACCCACCCCTCTTTCTTGCAATTTTTGTTTTCACCCCCTCCTCTAAATTTCACTCATCTTGGAGAGAAAGAAATACAAACTAACCCCCATTCTTTACCCACAAAATTTTCTTTTTTCTCCATTCACCCTAATCTAGAGGGTATCCCCACTTAGAGACTGACCCGCAGAAGCCAGGTTCCTTTTACAAACCTAGTGGAACGGGCAGTCTATCAACTAGACGGGGTTGGGAGGGTCCTACTAATCCCCCTCCCCTTTTTTCCCCACCCTCGACACAAATGAATTATTGTACCATTTTTATTGTAATCTTGTTTTGTTTTTACACGTCAATAAAAATGTTTTTAAAAAATTGGGAGTTAAGTAGGATGTCCCCCAGTATGAAAAGGTGAATGTGGTATTATGGTGAAAGATACTAGCTGGGAGAAACTTTTGATTTTGTTTAGTTCTGGAGCAACAAGGATGATCAACGACACCCACAATCCCCCCTTTTGAGTTGGCCATGTGCCTAAGTTTTTTGTTCATTGTTGATTTTCAATGTATTTTTAACATGAATAAAGGATTTAATATCTCAAAGTGTAGTATCTGTTCCGACAGATGCTACAAGCTATGACTAGCAAAGACCATATGTGGGGGTAACCCCACATATCTGACCTTGGTCACTGTAGGGGCAACCCTTCATACCAGCAGTTACTTATCCAGCTCCCATTCCCCACCTCTCGGGAGCTGGTTCCCTCTTTCCCTCCCCTCCCCCTATCTCATTAAAAAACGGCCTTGTGCCTAATTTGCTCAGTGGGGAAGCAAATAAATCCAACAGGCCCAAAGCCCCCGGGCTCGGGCAACAAGATCAAAGTGTAGTACCTGTTCTCTGATACATACACAGCACTAGGCAGTGCCGTCCTGGCGACACATTCTCGTGCCCAGAACACCTGATGAGCTTGTTGGGTAGCGTTCTGTCCGCACCCCCACTTTGTCTGTCTTTCTCTGCTCTCTCCTCTCCCACACGGGGGTGGGTCCGAGCTGATAATTTACGACCTTCCCGCGAAGGAGGGTCGGAAACACCTTCTCTCTTCCCTCCACTAACTTCCCACTCCCTCTCTCAGTTCTATCTCCCCTCTTGCCGCCTTTTGGCGCCACTTCTTTTTGGCGCCAAAGTCGGTTCCCCACTTTGGACGCTGATTCCACGTCACTTTTTTCAGTGAATTTTTTAAAAGAGGGACTCAAAACGGGCACCCCCAGCCTGGGGGCCACCAATATGGATACCCTCAGCCAGAGGCCCACCAATATGGATACCACCAGCCAGGGGCATACTGCTTCCCAAGAGGACGACTCCCAACGCTCTGATCCCCATCTGGCATCAATTGTGATGGATGGCTCTCGTCTGGGTGAGACCCCGTGTTTTGCCAAGCTTCTGGGTTTGACCTTTACTCCTGATCTGAAATGGAACACGTACATCAAGTCTGTTGCCAAGGTCGCTGGAAAGATGGTGGGATCCTTCTACCGCTCCAGAAGATATCTCACTACTGATTCAATTCTCTATCTATATAAAAGCCAAGTACGTCCAAGGATGGAATACTGTTGCCATATCTGGGCAGGAGCTGCTAAAAACAGCCTATCCTGCCTTGACAGAGTACAAAATAGACTTCGTGGCTTAGTTGGGGATGCCCTTTTCTCTACCCTGCAACCTCTCTGGCACAGAAGAGACGTTGCGAGCCTGTCCTTGTTTTATCGTTATTTTCATGGCAGATGCTCGTCTGAACTCCAATCTCTGGTCCCCCCTCGCCAATCTTTCACGAAAAACACTCGTCTAGCTGAATCCACTGTGAAAAATTTCCCCCACTCTATATCTGTGCCTAAATCAAAACGCAGATTCCATGAACAAAGCTTCTTTCTTAGAACTGCACGCCTGTGGAACTCTGTTCCGTCTGTCTGCTTCCCTCCGGACTACAACTTGGATGTCTTCAAGTCCAATGTTAACAAATTCCTAATGAACCGCCCCCTTAAGTAAACATTTCAGCAAATCTCCTCACTAACGTAATGTACTTGCAATAACCCTAATCCCTGAGTGGCTTCCGGGCCTTGATAAGTGGTGATCACTGTGTAAAGAAAAAAAAAGTTACTATCCAGCTCCCATTTCCCACCTCTTGGGAGCTGGATCCACCTTTCCCTCCCCCTCCCTCTCTCTCCACATTAAAAAACGGCCTTGTGCCTAATTTGCTCAGTGGGGAAGCAAATAAATACAACAGGCCCAAAGCACCCCAGGGCTCGGGCGACAAGATCAAAGTGTAGTATCTGTTCCGACAGATGCTGCAAGCTATGACTAGCAAAGACCATATGTGGGGGTAACCCCACATATCTGACCTTGGTCACTGTAGGGGCAACCCTTCATACCAACAGTTTCTATCCAGCTTCCATTTCCCACCTCTCAGGAGCTGGTCCCCCCTTTCTCTCCCCCCTCCCCCCGTCTCCACATTAAAAAACGGCCTTGTGCCTAATTTGCTCAGTGGGGAAGCAAATAAATACCACAAGCCCAGAGCCAGTTTGGTCAATGTCGACTTTGTCATATCAGACTGTAGCTTTCATTTCGAGACGAGGGAGCTGGTTTTTAAAAACAAACCCATTTATTCAAAACTGTCCCGCACAAAATAACTGCTGAATACCTATCGCCGTCACATCAATCAAAAACGCGCACCTGTTTTTTTAAAAACACTTTACTATTTACCAACTGCGCGTCGTCAACGCTTCGGGTTTTTTTCACATACCCCGAACGACACCCGGGCAACGCCGGGTACCCCTCGTCATATCAGATTGTAGCTTTCATTTCGCTCCTCCTAATAAACAGGGAGCGGGTTTTTTAAAAACAAACAAGCCGATTTATTCACCTCATTCAAAACTGTCCCGCACAAAATCGTAACTGCTGAATACTTATCGCCGTCACGCCAATTAAAAACGCGCACTTGTTTTTTTTTAACACTTTACTATTTTCCAACTGCGCGTCGTGATGGCTTCGTTTTTTTTTTCACGGGCACCTGTTTTTTTTTTACATACCCCGAAAAACACCCGGGCAACGCCGGGTACCCCTCGCTAGTCTATGTATATATAAAAGCGAAAATGTATGTATGTATGTATGTATGTATGTATGTATGTACGCTTTTCCTCGATGTCCACAAAAGGCTTCTTTCAGAGAAGTGCTCACTCGCTTCACGACTTCTTAAAACTTTTTATATCATCTATAAATTGTAATATCTCAGTTAACCACGGAGCTCGCCTGTCTATATTATTTTATTGACTTTCAAACGTTAATTATTCCACATTTCCCGCATCGGCATACATTACATTCGGTTTTCGGTATAAACAAAAAGCGAAACTCGACTCTAATCACAGGCCCGCTGCCCTCCGGGGCCCGGGCGACAAGATAAAAGTGTAGTATCTGTTCCGACAGATGCTGCAAGCAAAGACCAGATGTGGAGGCAACTCCACATTCCTGACCTTTAACCAGCTCCCATTTCCCACCTCTCGGGAGCTGGTCCCCTTTTTTCCCTTCCCTCTCCCTTCACTCCTCACATTAAAAATTGGCCTTGTGCCTCATTTGCTCGGTGGGGGAGAAAATAAATACCCACAGGCCCAGAGCCAGTTGTCTCTAGAGAGCTAATTAACGTTTGGTCAATGTCGACTTAGTCATATCAGACGGTAGCTTTCATTTTGAGACGAGACAAACCGATTTATTGACCTCATTAAAAACTGTCCTGCACAAAATGCTAACTGATGAATAGCTATCGCCGTCACGTCAATAAAAAACGCGCACCTGTTTTTTTCACACTTTACTATTTTCCAACTGCGCGTCGTCAAGGCTTTTTTTTTCACGGGAACCTGTTTTTTTTTTCACACACACCTACAAACACCCGGGCAACGCCGGGTACCCCTCGCTAGTCTATATATATAAAAGGCAAAATGTGTGTGATTATTTCATGTATGTCTCGGAAAGGCTTTTCTCGCTGACACTCCCGGGGGCGGGGGACTACTATTGCTTAGAACTGTTTATATACCCCCTAGATAATATCTAGGATTTGGGAACGCGGATCGCCTCTAGATTTATTTACGTCGATTTTTACAAAATTGTTGCTATTTCAGTCTTTTGTTCGTTCAGCTTTTTCATATAAAAAGCGAAACTAATTCAAAGCTAGGGCAGCGTTCCCGGCAATCGCACCGGGAAACGTCCAGAAGCAATCAGCTTTGATCGATATTCAATCTGGATAATGGGGAGCTGGTTTTCCCCTCCCCAACATCTTGGGGAAAAAACAGTCAAAGTTGGATAAACAAACCCAAAAGCTACCCTGCAGCAAGAGTTAACACCGCAACTTTTATTTGACCTCATTAATGAGGTCAAATAAAAGCAGTAGAGTTAACATTTATTGCGGTCACGTGTCAATTCTATTTTTAAGTTAAATAAATTCAAACGGGTTTCCGTTAGTATGTCGTGGTGGCCTAGTGGCCTAGTGGTTAACACCGCACAATTTTTTTTTCACACTTTAATTTCCAACTTTGCCTCAAGGGTTCGGGTTCGTTCCTCATACTGACCCACCAAAACTTTTTTAATTTATTTTACCCCCCCCCCGGTGTTTGTATTTACCAAAAAGCACACACACTTCCAAACACCCGAGCAACGCCGGGAACCCCCCGCTAGTCTATCTATATATCTATAAAAGTGAAATTGTGTCTGTATACTTCCCTACCAAACTATTGTCAATTTTCAGTCTACAGACTCGAGATTTGGGAAAGATTTGAAAGAGTTGACCTTGGCAGTTTCTACTAAATTCCTGTCAAGTTCGTGTATAAACACTTGAAATTTTAGATATAGGTTACCTGGATATGAATCAAACTTTTTAATATATATATATACATATGCACACAAAGTTATGAAAAGTACATAGTGCCTCAACAAAACCGAGCTGAATTGTTAATTATATATAAAAGTGAAAGTGTCTGTGTGTGTGTGTCTGTGTATTCTGTACATTTCCCTACGCAATAACTGTCAATTTTTCGTCTACAGACTCGAAATTTGATATACAGGTTAGTGAGATTTGGGAAAATCGATGTGATTGGTTTTTGGCCAAAAATTTGGCGATTATGGGGTCAAAGTTCAATGATTTGTCATTTGAGAACTCTACCAAACTCCTCCGACAATTTTGGGTCTACGCACTTGAAAGTTTAGATATAGGTTCCTTGGACATGGATCTTACTTAATAACTTGATTTGAGACCAAAACAATAAATTTTACGGGCCCATAATAGGGGTCAAAGTTAAAAAAATTGACTTCTGCGGTCTCTTCCAAATTACTTAGACAATGTCTGGTCTAAATATTTGAAATTTTACATAAAGGGTATTCAGAGATAGGGCAAGCTTTTTCATCAGTTTGGGTCGAAAATTTTTAGTTACCAATATAGAAATGTATGTATGTATGTATGTATGTATGTTTGCATGTCTGCCTTAAACTTTCAATAGAGGCGACGGATTTTACCAAGATCAGTATTGTTTTAAAATTTTATCTTTCATACGACAAATATCGAAAAATTGGCTAAAAACATTAATATCTTCCCCTTCAACTAGGCACTTTTCTACAGGGGGGGCACTTTTTTCGCCGATATTTTAAAAAGTTATCCTCTCCTTTAGATTGTCTAGCCTTAATTTTAAAAAATGTTGCTTCCGGTTTGGCGGTGGTCGAAACAGCATAAACGTTATGTTTTACCCCGTTCTTTTCCTCCTTTGCTGTACGGGTTCGAGCCTGCCCTCCAATTTTTATTTTGCTCAACCTACACATCCAAACACCCGGGCAACGCCAGGTGCCCATGCTAGTATATCTATAAAAGTAAAATTTTCTGTGTGTGTACATTTCACTACCAAACTACTGTCAATTTTCAGTCCACACTCGAGATTAGACAAAGTGTATTGAAGTTTGGGAACATTTTTAAATCGGTTTTCGGCCAAAAATTTTCTGTCAAGGAGTCAAGGTTTAACGATTTGACATTTGGAAACTCTATCCAACTCCTTCACCAATTTTGGGTCTAAACACTTGAAATTGTAGATGTAGGTTACTTGGACATGGATTAAAGTTTTTAATTTGATTTGAGCCCCAAATGATAAATTTTTAATTGTCAAAATTGCGGTCAAAGTTTAAGAAAATTGATATCTGCGATCTCTAGCAAATTACTAAGCCAATTTTTGGCCTAAACATTTGAAATTTTACATAAAGGGTATTTAGACATGCAGCAAGCTTTTAAATCCGTTTTTACGCGATAGTTTGGCTGCCAAGAAGTAAAAATTAAAAAAGTTGTCTTTTGCAGACTCTACTATACTCCTCCGCCAATTTTGGGTCTAAATACTTGAAAATTTAGACATGAGTCAAACTTTTTAATATATATATATATATATATATATATATATATATATATATATATATATATACCTATGCACATAAAGATATGAACAGTACATTGGACCCGAGTAAGTCAGGTTGAACTGCTAGTTAGCTAATATAACCAAAACATATGCATATGGATCATATAATTGAATGGCGATAAAACAAAGACTGTTTTATATTCATAACTGAAACTTGGGCATGCATAAATTGAACATTTTTTGTATATAAAATAGTTGGAGTTTAGAAAGGATTTTAGAATTCATTAACGATCCGATGAATGCTATTGTTTGGGCAGGAGTCGTTATCCTGTACTTTGTATTGATGACAGCTAGGAGAATTTTCTTCAGCTTTTGTTGCTAGAGCAATGAAAAAAAAAACTTTTGAATATTCCGCCCGATCAGAAACCGATGGGGTGATAAAGTAGATAAGATATAACTTGTATTTTTAAACGATATCAACGAAAAACAGAACAAGTTTGGTTGTTTTGCTTTACGGCATATCAACCCTTTTCGGGTTATTTAATACCGAATCCAGTTATTTTGGAAATAGTATTCATGTTGCATCCAGTTTTTTTTTTGTAGAATGTTTTTATTCTTCAAGCTCTTTGTATCTTTAATTACTAGTTTGTAGTGTTTGGTTTAGTTGTTTCACAGTGGATTTTATCGTTTTTTTTTCCTGTCCTGTGAACATGAGTTTTGTAATGGGTTGGTTGTTTTTGTTTTACGGCATACCAACCCTTTTCAGGTTATTTAATGCCGAATCCAGTTATTTTGAAGAAATTTTTTTTAATATATATATATATATTTTTTTTTTCAAGTCGGTTTCTATTTAACCCATAGTTGGGACCCTAACAGGTACTACCACTCCGGGTCAGAGTGGACCCGGGAACAATGGCAAGGGGTGGCTCCACACTCCCCAAAGTCCGCAAGCTGGGGCCTCATCATCGAATATAGTTTAAGATCATATCCAGGACCTTTATAATTGGGGAGGGAAAGGGTTACAGTATTAACGTTTCGTGCATATTAAGTTAGAAAACCAGTGAGGAAGTGGGAATATAGAAAGAGAAAAGGGAAATTAGGAAAGGGAGAAAGGTAGGTTGTTTTTGCTTTTGTAGAACATAAGATTTGCAAAAGAAAGTAGAAAAAATAAAAATATCAATGTAAGGTACATTTCGTCTCAAGAAGCCAATATTTTCAGACAGCCTGATCTGGTAGGCAAAGAAGAACAAGAGGTCGAATGCTTCATTATTAGACTATTTTTTACCTCTGATTTAATTAGTTGTTTAGTTTTATGGCATATCAACCCTTTCCGGTTTTTTTAATGCCAGATCCAGTAATATTTAAAAAAAATGTTTTTACTCTTCATGTTCTTTACATATTCGAATATCTATTCATGGTGTTCATTAATAGTTTTCTAGAGAACAATTGATTTGTTTTGGATTTTACAGAATATGATAGAATCTTTGTAAGTGGAAGGAAAAAATAACATTGATGTTTGGTGCACTTTAGGTCGGGAAGACAATAGTTTCAAACAGACTTATTTAGTAGTGCCAGGTTTCACCTCTGATACTCTGAATACGGTTCTATTAAAAAAAAAACAAAGTCCTATAAATAAAGTCTTTAACGTAATTTGTTTCTATAAAGACATCCATTAAGGAGCAACTCATAATACGTTGAAAGATAATTTTGCGATCAAATAAATAAAGTGCAAACAGAATGCATTCCCAAAATGTAATTATATATTTCGACAGATATATTCATCGCTTTTACTGAAATATTAATTCCTTTTGTTCTTTGGGGTCAGAACTTAAATCAGGTGTGGTTTAGTCACCGGCATTTTAAAAGATTTGTTAGGTAATTCCTGCTTGATAGAAAAACAACCTACTCTTCCTACTACAGGTAAACTGACAACTAAAAGAGGAGTGCTGTGTAAATCGATAAAGAATAGCTAACTGAATTTGGTTCTCATTGAAAGAACCCAGCAACGAAGAGATTAAAGATAAAACCAAAGTCGCCCGCAAGCGAAACAATCCATTTGAATGTCATCTGGATCTCTGCACAGGCTGTGAGCATGGGATAAATAGTTGAGAAAGCATTTGCAAGAGAAGATACTAACGTAACCAACAGACTTCATGTTAGAGAGATTACAGATTAAGTTACAGGAATGAGAAGATTTAAGATAAAGTTGCAGATATATTCTGTTAAGTATTGTCAAAACTTGCTGAAACAAATCTTGCTGTTGTTTTGGTTATGTAAGGAATTTAAATTAGAATCATCTATAATATAAATCTCACCTGTCTGTTTAAATGTATGTATGTGTGTATATGTCTGCCTAAAACTTTTGACAGAAGCGACGGATTTTCACGAGCTGGTATCATTTTGAATCCCGAGCCTTCGCACGGCAAATATAAAAAAAAATGGCTAAAAACATTTATTCCTATACTGTCAATTGGACAGTTTTTTTTTACAAGTAAAGGTCGCTTATTTCGCCAATATTTTCGAAAGTCATCGCCTCTTTTCGATTGACTAGCGTTAATTTAAACCTTCGCCACTTCCGGTTTGGCGATGGACGCAACGGTAAACACGTCACGGTTTCTTCTTTCTTCGTCGTACAGGTTTGAACCTGCCTACCTACTACCACTTTTCTGTTGCTCAATACACACCCCAAACACCCGAGCAACGTCGTGCACCCAGGCTAGTGTCAACTATAAAAAACAAACAAACAACTGTTGACTTTTGCGATGAAACAAATTTTCGTGAGATGACTGAAGTTAAGCAATGCCGTGTTTGATCAATACTTAGATGGAAGAGAATGGGCGAAATGCGTGTTTCTATTGCTTTTAGAAAAGGTACGAACTCACCTCCCTTAGTGGGAGGTGGTAATGGTGAAGTGTCTTCCGTAATCCCTCCTGTAATTGCATTATTTAAGAAAGAGAAATTCCAATCAAAGAATCAAGCTGGGCAAAAATATAAAATAAAAATAGAATCTCAATTCAAAGTTATTTTTATTTAATTTAACTATGGCTGAAAGAGTAGCATACACAATACGCTCAGGCTCTATGCAAGTAAATGAAAAGCTTTAAAATAATCCAATTCTCATTTTGCTTACCTAGTATTTCTTTCACAAAATTCAGTATTTTTTATAATTTACTTGTTTTCCCCCCACAGCATCAAAACCAACGGAGTCAATGCCATTGTTGAAATGGCGTATTCCTTGTTGACTTAGGTATACTTGTAATCCTGTGCAATTCTAGGATGACCTGCTCCCCTGCTATTGCTTACTTTAAAAATAAAAGGGTTAATTTATTATTAATTACGCGAAATGCTTCCGCGGAATGGCAATGGGGTTATTCAGGCATTTTTGCAAGTTATTGCCTTTTCTCCATGGCGTTTGCTTTTATAATCCCACTTGCTAACCGTTGTGTCACACCATACTGCTGTGGGAGGGAAATAACTAACTACTCAATTTATCGTTGCCACTGAATTAAAAACAATATACAAGGTGATACGATAAAATTGTCGCCCTAGAAAAGAGGACATGATTCTATTTCCGTTTGATGAAAACGACTTTTTTTGTTGTTGCAGACTATCTACTAGTTGGCCAGTTGTGTACAAATCCCCAAAACGATAGGAGCCTTCTCTCATGTCTGTGTGTGTCAATGTTAAACAAGCGAGATCGAAGATGCGCTGCTGTACAACTCATGCTCGCTACTAATCTACTTTATGACAACAGGACCATTACCAATATTCCCAAAATGCAAATCAGGATGGTTCAACGCTTTAGGGCCCAGCTCAAAGTTTTTAGCCAGGGTTATGGTCTTTGGTGTGATTTAAAAGTGAGCAGCACATCATGCCACGTCACATCTTCGAAGTCGGGTTGAAAGTCGTGCTGAAGAGTGTGGTGATTCCCTTGTTCACTCAGGTGGCAACTGACAGACCCTGGGCGTGGTACCAGGGCTCGGTGCCAGCACATAAGTCCAAAGAGACCCAGGCTTGGCTTCAAGAGTGCTACGAATTTGCACCCTTCTGTCACTGGCCACCCTCCTCGACTGACATGAACCTGCTGGATAATTTCCGTTGGCCATACGTGGAGAACATCACTAACATGACCTATAATACCAAAATTAGCCTGGTCACCACCATCTGCTGAGTATTCCCCGAACTACCACCGGCGTTCTTGGAAAAGGTATGCTCTCAGTTCCAGACCCGTATCGAGGCGGTGATTGAGGGTGAAGGCGGCTACATTGAATAGATGTCAGCTCTACTACATATCCAAGTTGATTGAATTGTTTTTTCAAGAAAAGTTATAAAATAAAGCTGTAGTATTCTTTTCTTTCAATGAATATATCTACAATTGGAGTCTTTTATGCTAATAAAACTTCTTAAAGAAACGTATTAGTAAGGATTTCTTGACTGAATTAAAAACATGACTAAATTGCAAATATTTCACAATATCAAAAGGAAAATGTTAAAAATATCTATGACAAATTCATAGTTAATTTTTACTCAAAGTTACAAAGCAAAATCAAACTCCAACTGTTGAAGAATTGGGAAGAAAAGTGACCTATATTGTACAAAATCCCTACCTTATGGTGTTGTCTCACATTGTATGCAATACCTTCTCAGAAAGGAGGTAATACCTAAAAAGATGACCTATGATCGGAGAGATACTACACTCTAATCTTAACTGTTAAATTACTTTTTATTAATTAGCTACCACTTATCAAATTTAAAAGCCACTCATGGACACAAATTAATAAGATGTATAGATTGCCAGTTGAATGATGAATTCTATAAGAAAATGAATTGAAGGGACAAAATGTTAGTGATTTAAAAACGATTTGACAAATATTTATTGACATTGAATTTGAAGACAACCATGTTAAAGTCTGCAGGATAATGTGTTTCATATATAAGAATTCATTATGTATTCTGTTTGAAGCATTGGTACAGAGAGGCAGAAATGAAAGTTCTTGAACTAGTGATAGTTTTGAAGGAGAGTGGAGCACATCTGCTCGAAATTTTACCACTGCGTTTGGAAATTTAAATATTTCCGATTTCAACGTAATTACTATATAATAGTACATGGTTTGGCCAAAGTAATCTCCCTCTGCTACATATTTTGGTACAAACCTCGCCTTACCCAACTGATATGAATGACCCTCGTCCTGAAGCAGTAGCATGCTTTGACAAGCTCCTTAGACAGACATTTACTCCATATCTGAAATCGAACACACATCAACTCTGCTGTAAATACAGCTGGAAAAATAATTTGATCATTGTACCAGTACAAAAAATCTCAATCCCACTGTAATTCTCTACGTGTATAAGAGCCAAATACGATCCAAGCTGGGACACTGTAGCGACATGTTCATAGCAAACTTTTCTGCCTCGATAAGGTAGAAAACGACTTTGAAATCTGGTAGGCGGTGCACTTTCTTCTCCCTGTTAGCTTTATTTCACAAAAGACACGTTGAAAGTTTATCTGCTCTATCGTTATTTTCAGGATAGGTACTAGACTAAGTTTCAATCTATAGCCTCTCCCACCTCTAAAAGGCATTTACGGCACAATCACTATAAGCAAGTTTTTCTCTCTATTTCTAATTAAAACAAACAAAAAAAAATCATGAGCAGAGATTTTATCCTAGAAATGCTAGTTTATGTTGTTTGCTCAATACACAATACCATGGAACTGTTTCCCAGCTGACAATCGTTTTCAAGTCCAACATATACAAGTTCGTGATAAACGTTTCTCGTAAAATAAATGAACTCCTATCCAATACCCTCCATCATGGTGATCACGGTGTTGTCTCAAATATCACCCATTAACGTTGAATTATCTCTGGGCCTTGATAAACCGTGGCTCTATAGTACATATATATATACACACACGCAGATGGCGTTTCGAAAGTTTTTAATATCGTTTCTACTCAAATAAAAGATTCATCTGTCTGTCATGACTTTCAAGTCTGTCCAAAGCATCTTTTTTTAAAAACCTAATATATCTTTTATGTTAATTTTTCTGAGAAAATCTATTTGCAGATTCTGGTCAGGTGATGTTGTCATTCTACGTTGTGTGTCACTTATCTTAAGTGTTTATATAAACTAGCAGGATACCTGGCGTTACTCGGTCGTAAGATACGCTTAAATGATATTTTAATCAACGCAGATTACGTATCAATTATTATAGAAACAGTTCCCTGTTGATTATTTTATTGAATCTATGATAGTTAGATCCAAATTAAAAAAAATATGACTTGTGGTGCCATCAGCTAGAATCGAAACCAAAACATACGACTCTCCAACCTTATTTCTCAGCCACTGAGCCACGCCCATACAATATATAAATTCATCCTTTTTTTAAGATGGAATCGTCCGATCGTCAAAGACAAGATTTAAGCCAAGGAGAACGGTCCACAGAATTTCATAATTATATAGATTACATATTTCGTGCAATTTTCATGTTTCAACACGCTACTTTGTAATTTTATTGTTGTCCGAGGATGTACTCAAGTTGAATCTTAGTGTCACTACTATTGTGGGTAGAGCCTAAAATTAAAGCATCATATTTGCTCCGACCAGTTCTTACCTCCCTCTCCCGCTGTAAAATTAGACCTATAAACTCCTTATAATTACATTACTGCTTCAAACGAACATGTTTAAGCTTTCAAACTGAAAGAGATTGAGAAAGAATAAGACATTGTATCTAAAAATATAATTTATTTCATGCAGCTAAATTTGCTTCAGCTGAGTGCTGACACATGTATTAGATTATAGGAAGCGAACAATCTAAGCGCGCAGTTCTCCACTAGTCTCTGAATTGAAGACCGACTTTTCCCTCACTAAAGAAATAAAAAAAGGAGAAAGAATAACAAAAGACTGTCACTCAAAAGAGACCGCCCCCTTTACCACCTGCAACATTTAACCTTTTAGAACTCGATATCAACCACGAGTGTTCACCTACTGACCTCTTGCGCTTAATCACTGGTGATCGACAAACTCAAAGGAACGAGCGGGAGAGCATGTGACTGACAGTAGCAGTACGTTTAGAGGTGTAACCTTTAATCGGTTAAAATTCACAGAACAAAACTTAGGCGACATTTGATATCTAGATGAAAGCTTGAAATTTTAATTTCCCCTAAATTTTTTTAAAAATTTTTTATTTTTACAAGGTAGTCACACTTATCAAGGCCCGGAAGCCACTCGGGGATAAGGGTTAAGTTGACACACTGATTCTCGTTAGATCACTAAAGTTAAGCAACGTTGAGCCTGGTGAATGCCAAATGGTGATTAATTTGGAATACAAGGCGCTGTTTGCAGTAGGACGATAAGACTTCTAAAAAGAAAAGAAAAAAAAACTAATGTAGTCATTTTTCCCTTGTGGAGATATAATTCACTGGAAACTCTTGGATTTGATATTCCCATGTAAATTCCCTCTTTGAAGAAAGCCGCTTCAACCAGCCTAGCGAGTTCCGCTTCGGTAGGGGTACACTACAGTTAAAGTTTATTTTACCACACTTTATTCTTTAAGAGTCTTTAGTCATTTCATTGTGTACTGTTTTTTTTTTTTAAATTATATATTTCACCATACTCATGTTCGTTTTATGTGTAACTATGACAAACCATAAATGACCGATCATTATAAACACGAGCATATTTCCTACTCATAGCAATAAGTAATGTGTGCTATTTGTAGTTTTATGCAAAGAGAAAAAGGGGGGCAGCACTCCCCTTTAAAAAGCTGGTAAATTTTTACTTTAACTGCAACTGAACACTCGCCTTTAAATTAACGACCTCCATAGGTTTCAGGTATACTAAAAACGAATATCACATTTAAATTTAGGGCAGACAAGCAGTTTTTTTGTATTAAGAACTTTATTATCCAATGTAATTCCTTGTGTTTTCACTGGGGATCTAAACTAAATAAGCATTAATGCATATGCGGGTTACAACCCCACTATATAATGGCGCGGGCCACTGAAATTCATTAATACATTGGAAAAATGACTTAATATCCAGAAAAAAAACTATTTGTCCGCCACAAATTTGAATGCGATTTTCATTTTCAGCAGACTCTAAAACTCAAAAAAGTCATCAATTTATAGGTAAGTGTTGAGTTGCAGTAAAAATTAAAAATTTACTGAATATTAGTTTTTGAGTATTTATTAGTATTTATTATCTCATTGAGGTCAGATCTATATTTAGAATACAATAGACTGTCAAAAACTAATTTTCTGCGCTATTAAAAAAAATCAGATTTATTTATTTGTTGATTAAATATATTTTTCATTGCGTATAATTTCCACAGGTCCTACTAATATTTTAAACATTGAAGTGAAGTTGACGATTCAGCCATTAAAACTAAATTTAAAATAATTACATTAAATAACTTATAAATTTGGTACTTATGCAGATGCGGCCGAGCATTTTAGATATGCTTTAAGTTAAATTCATTTACTTTTACGGTATGCTATTTATTAAATTATTAGGTGAAAGTACAGAATATTTATGACCCCGCCTTTGCTATATTTACAACGAGTTTCTAAATAACCTTATTTCAGAACTATCAATATTTTGCATAAGTACCTTAAATTTGTGTATAAATATAGTGTTTTTTTGAAAAAAAGGTATTATCTAAAAAGCACTCTTTTCGGAATTGAACCGAATTTATTTTAAAAAAAACAACAAAACAACTCTAGCGTAAGCTATAGGTTTAGTCCGACTAAAAACGTTTTTTGGTGTAAATTCTGTAGAAGCACCGTCTCTTTAAAAATTCATGTTTTCATCGGTTTTTATCATTTTTCCAACATTTAGGTACTAGTGCACTTATTGGTCTGTGCTGAAATAACATTATTTAAAAAGCCATTATAAACATGGGGAGGGAAGGGTGTTTTTTTACCTATTCTATACTTTAACCTTACAATTGAATAAAAAAAAACATACAACTTTAATTAAACTTGGAAATACGATTTAAAAAATAGCGCGGATCAGTAAGTGCACTAGCACCAACATTTATACAAAATTTCTGTCAGCATGGATCTAAGCCATAGAACGAGTCCAGCGCAGAGCAACAAACCCTGTACAGAGCATTTTCAGTTTGCCTACTCAGAACGCCTTGCCTACCTCAATCTTTCTATTGAATTTCGCAGAAAACGCACCGACATAATACAGGCTTACAAGATAGCAAGGGATTTCGATAATGTCCACCATAATAGCCCTTGCACAAACTGTGGCTTGTTCACTCCAGCCTTCAATTCATCCACCAGGAGACACAATCCGAAAATGCAGATACATCATCCTAGCTCTCGTGGTTAGTTCTGTTCTAGCAGAGTTACTCCTGTTTGGAATGGGCTAAGTTTCCACATTGTTAATGCCCCTTCAGTTATTGCCTTTTAAGTCTTGCCTCGCAACAGAATGGAAGAACCACCAGGACCTATTCCACTACTAATTTCCCTATTGAACCAGTGTTTCTATCCTCCCATATATTCATATCTCATGAACATATAACTAATACCATTTGACACTCGTCGATGGAAGATTGTCAAACCTTGACATATGGTCTCACTACCCTTGCCGGATAAACAATGACATTTACTTAAAATACTTAAGATAAGCACATTGCCAAAAACGCAACAATCGTCAACAACTTATTCAAATTATGGTCCATGCTGCTCAACCTATATGCCTAACGGGCTTGAAAAAGTTATAAACTGATTGGCCGAAAATGGGTAAACAAATAGCGGCACTTCTGCATTTATGAATCCGCGATTTACATGAAGTTACTTGGCTGTGGCCGGCGGATGATGGAAATAACCAGGAACTGCCGGGCGAGTCTTATTACAAAAACACAAATTATAACAACCCCTCCTCCCATCATAAGAATGGCGACGGCCACTAATTCATAAAGTAATACATTGGAAAATAATGTCTTAATATTCAGTAAACTACTTTTCGACCGTTTCACGTTCTTCCCGTCATGGAAATCACGGGCTCATAAATGCAGAAGTATCCAAAGTCATTTTTTGATACATATAAGCAATAAGCGTACGTATTTGATACTTTGCAACTGATGGACCATGCTAACATGGTTTATTTAGAAAGCTATTCTTAATAAAGGGAGGGCGCTTTATATACTATTGTATACTTCCACTAAAAAGGGTACTCATGCACTTGTTGATCCGTATTGAAATAACCTTATTATTTAAAAAAAACATTCTTAACATGGGGAGGGGAGGGTGTTTTGTACCCATTCTGTACTTTAACCTTACAAATGAATAAAAAAACAAAACTTTAATTAAACTTGGAAATACGATTTAAAAAATAGCGCGGATCAGTAAACGCATTAGCACCCAAAAAAGATACAGGAAGAATAGGATTTTATTTAAAAATCCTATGAAAAATAGTACGGTCCCTAAAGATCATAACTACCCGATATTTAAATAATACTTTGTGTTCATGTTAATCGGAAGGTTTCGAAATAAGCCACCCTGGATACGTATGCAGAATACGAACCGCGATGTTTTTTTTTCCAGATAATACTCAAGTTAGATTCAATTTACGGTATATTTTGTTCTTAATGTTTTAAGTGAAAGTACAGAATAGTTAAAACATTCTTCCCATATTAACAGATTTTGTAATCTAATAAGAAAAAAAATGACAGCGTTACCACGATATGCGTGTTATAAGCACGACTTCCAAACTTCGCCATGTTTTTCAGCGAAAGGTTTAAAGTGAAGTTCGGTTATCTGCAAATTTTATTTTCATACGGCAGAAAACCTTTAAGCAGTATTAAAGAATTTTCAATCTTTCATTGGCATGTAAAATAAAAAAAAAATAGTTTAATTTTCTTAATTCGAAGATATATATATATATATATATATATATATATATATATATATATATATATATATGAGGTGATGCTTACATTGGACGAGTCCATCCGTCAGGGGATAAAGATACCAACGTGAGCAAAGCATGGCAATTGTATTAGTGTCAAACAGGTAGGACGATGCTAGGAGGTAATTAAAACCTAAAAGTACATATTTCCCCCCCCCCTTTTCTAGTTAATTGAATTTTAGTTATCGTGGCGACTAGACCAAACGTTTGACTTTCCCCAGAAAATATGTTTCTTACTGTTCCTAGACCCAGTTGGGGGTCGCTAAAAGAGTATTTTTTTTTTTGCAACCCTGACGTTTTCCTGCTCGCCTGGGAGTGTCGCCCTTCGGCCCATTTTTTCTCCGACAAATACAACAACGCCGATTACAAGCTCATCGATATATATTACAGATTTCGATATACATATATTTATTTCGTATTGCTATCCATGACTTCTAGTAAAGTTTTGGATGAATAACTGCCATGTTAGTTTTATTCAGTATCATTAGAAATAAAAGACAAATAATACACTTCATTACTCTAAAGAATTCGGGCTAAAAATACGAAAAAAATGTTTCTGTGTGTGTGTGGGGGGGTAATTGTGTTTTACGGAACCAGCCGGAAATAGTTAAATCAGGTTACGATTTAGAAGATACGAACAAAAAGGTACTTCAGACACTTTACAAAACATCAGAACATACATCATCGATGAACAGTAACAAGTTTTGCCAAACGGAATAAATGTGCAAAGTGATTTGCGTTTCAATTTTTAGCAACAAGACATATAATGAAACAATGTTTAATCTATCGAGATATTTTTTTTTAGGTAAGAAAATTTTGTTTTCGCATGTGTTCTGATGTATGTTACGAAAACTGTTTTACAAACATTTGCTTTTTGCGCGTCTTTTTTTTACGCAAACTGTCATTCCAAAGCGGTAATCTGAACCCTATCACGCTCTAACTAAGCTTAACCTGAAAGTTTACAAACAACCAAACAGCAGAGTAGAAACAAAATGCAAAACAAGTGTTATGCACAAAATTTGGGGTACTTATACAGAAAAGGTACTGTGTTATTTTTGATAGTATTTTCCAGAGGAATTCAAGTTTTACGCCACCTTTTCTTTATTAAATTGTTGGGTGAAGTATAGGATATTTAAAATACCCTTTTCATGTTAAGAATGGGTTTGTAAATTATAATGTCATTATTTCAGCACGGTACCTTTTCTGTACAATTATCCAATTTGGTTAAAAGTGATTGGGTAAAAAGGCAAAACGTCTAATGTGGGGTAAAAACAAGTCTGTTTGAAATGAAAATCAATGGCGGAAATATATGAAAATGCCAGTAGAAGGAGGATAAAAACAGACGTATTCCAAAGTACTCTACAAATGTAAATGTCTGGTTTGCTGAAACATGAAAAATATGATAACAATTGCAGTTCGAAATTGATCATTTTATACGTGTGTAAAAAAAAAAAAAAAAAAAAAAATCAGAAAAAATTAAAAAGTTTCATTTAATATTAATACTTATTGACATTTCGGTAATTTCCTGTCTGTTCTATTATACGTAATAGAAAATATCCGGGTCATACAGAACTACCAAAAGTATAAAATAAAAGAATTTTTAATTTCCACACAGGCAAACATCATCGAAGAAACGGGAATCTTAGGTAGATTTCAATCATTCCAGTAATTATGCGAGCAACTGGGATCATGAAAAAAAAAAAAAAAAAAAAAAAAAATCGGTATTCCCGCAGAGTGATCCGTGCTGCAATAACGTTATTATTTAAAAAGCCATTCTTAACATGGAGGAGGGGGGTGCTTTGTACCTATTCTGTACTTTAACCTTACAATTCAATAAAAACCATTAAACTTGAAAATACGATTAAAAAATAGCGCGGGCCAGTAAGTGCATTATAGCATCAGAAACTTAAAATGTTTTATTGCACGTAGTGATACCAAAAGACGTCAGAAGATGGTGCTAATGCAGAGTGATCCGCGCTATTTTTTAAAATCGTATTTCCACGTTTAATTAAAGTTTTTTATTCAATTGTAAGGTTAAAGTACAGAATAGGTACATAACACCCTCCCCATGTTATGTGAGAAAAAAAAAAAAAAAAAAAGGAGATTGCTTACTTGGTGGCGCCGGCCTCGAGGGCGGAATTCTAATCTGAGTGGTTGAGAGAACGAGTCTCTTATAGACTTGGAGGAGTAGGGGGAGGCACTATTCTTCTGTTATAAAAGAATTGTGTCTCTGACTAGCGCCAGTTCTGTTAACGACTCTCTTCCTCTCAACGCTACGATTATTTGCTGCGATTATTTTGTAAGTTGTTTATCTCCTCTTTGTCTTTTTCCTTTCCTTCTTCTTCACCGAGTCGGATTTTCTTTTTCTTTTTTTTTTTTTTGCTCTACTTTTTACTGTTTTTATAACAGTTTTGTTTGAACATTTTTTAACCGTTTTTTTAACGGTTCGGCTATGGCCGCTGCTGCGAGCCAGACGCCCATTATTGTCGACACCATGGAGCAGGAAAGTGCCACACCTTCTTTGTCTAACACTTGGTCTAAACCCCCCAAAATCGACATTGACGTTAAGGACTTCGTGGAAAAGGCAAAACAATGCCTGGAACTCGTCAACGACACCGGCTTAATTGTCAACCTGCCCAAATTAGAGGAGATTAGAAAAAAGTGCCTAACACTATTTGTTGTGGACAGGAAGACTAAAAAGGTTATCAGAGCAACAGCAGACATCGTCATCAACCTCTTGGCCACAGCAGGAGTTAGACCCTTACGCATCATTAAATGTAAGGGTTATAATACCTGGAACATTCTTCTGAACTCTCCTGAAGAATGCATTACAATATCGCAGAAAGAAATTATTACAGCGCAATACATTCTGAGGACCGAATATATGGGGAAACGACAAACTACGGTTTCAGTTTTCCACGTCCCACACCACATCGAAGGAGAACATCTCGGTGCCTTCTTTTTGAAATTTGGAGAAATGGTATCCGTCCAAGTTGACGAGTTCCATGGAATATGGTCTTTTGACATTCTCCTCGATAAAGAAAACTTCACAAACATTCCTTATTTCCTAGAAGTAGGAGAAGAAAAATTACCCATTATAGTAGCTGGCAGGAGACCAACTTGTTGGAACTGTAGTGAAATTGGGCATCTGACATCGGAATGCCCCAAAAAAAAACCCACACCAAACCCCAAAAGACTCACCGGACAACACCTGGGAAGCACAACCACCACAAGCTTTCCTAAACTTACCAGCCACGATACAACCCCGGATGAACCACTCAGAGGAGAACCCTGGCAGATCGCCCCCGGGAAGAAAACCCCTGGACGCCTGAGCCTCGAGCAACAGAGAGAGCAAGCCATGCTCAAAAATGACCCGGGAAAGGATAAATACCTCGAAATTGTTAACCTAAAAAAGAAACTGGACTCTCAAAAAAAGAAAATACCCCAATCCCCGTGCAAATCACCTCCACCAAAAAACATAAAATTAATAAGTCAGTCCCCCACTACATCCAAAACTCCTTCTCCTTTCAAAATGCCTCCTCCAGTCACAACTCCCATTTCTCCCAAAATATCCAAACTAACACCACTAAGTCCCCTTAAGAAACACAAATCCTCCACTCCTGTTACAGCCACCTCTAAGTCCCCTCACAACACTCCTCCTGCCTCTCCTGAAAAAAACCCTACTGACCCTACTAACATGGATACTACCCCCGCTATTGAACAAAAGAAAAAAACCCTCTACCTCCCTGGAAAGGATATCTGTATTCTTAATACAGCTGCTATTAATAACAGCAAAAACCTAAAAGGCCCAGACCTAGGCAAGTTAGCCGATTTCAGGGAGGTAGGGGGGAAGCTAATAGACACCCCCACCAACTTCCCCAATGCAAGACGGGTTTTAACCGTAATAAGAAAAAGAGAAGAAGCTAAGGACCTATGGCAAATGCTGGAGGAGGCAAACAAGACCTTTAATCTTTCCCCTCCCCTAGCTATCTTTAAAGACTCTGATATAAAAAGCCTAAAAAAATGTTGTGTTGGGAGGGTCCCGGTTAAAATGCACCCCTCCTTGTATAGGATAGTAAAACTAACCTATCCCCTGCATGTCGGCGGTATCTCTCGTGACGGACTCATCGATACTGCGATGGGTACCTATTCCCTCACGAGAGCTGTCGGCACGCTCACGACCGCGATGTTCGTTTCTGGTACTCAACCCTAAGGCACCACCATGGATCTCAAGCTTGCTAGTTTAAATGTCCGAGGGCTAAGGGCCGACTCGCGCAAATGGCGCTTGAGTTTGGACCTGCAGCACCTCGGAGTGGATATCTGTTGTGTGCAGGAAACCCACCTTATTCCTGGTGACCATTTGGGTGCACTGTCTAAGACCTTTGAGGCTTACTCAGCGCACTATAATTCTCGCTCGAGAGGGGTTTCCTGGCTAGTTAAAAGGTCTCTAGATGCGTCGTGTGACCCGTGTTACTTGGATCCGGAGGGAAGACTATGTGTTTTGGATGTTACCATAAAGGGTAGGGCATTACGTCTTATTGGGGTTTATGCGCCCAATAGCCATTCTGAGCTGGCTGGTTTTTTTCGGCGGATCGAGCAGTTCATAGATGTTTCCAGAACGGTTATCTTAGCGGGAGACTGGAACGCCGTCCTGGATCCCGAGTTAGATCGATTTGGGTTAACATCTAGGGGAACTAACAAAGATCGGGATGCTGTTGTATTTCATGAATTTGTGGATAAGTTTGATCTTATCGACAAATTCCGAAATGAAAAGCCCCGTGACTTAGTGTGGACTTGGACAGGTAGAGGCGGCTCCGATTCGATACAGGTCTCGAGCTATATCGACCGGTTCTTAGTTAGGCGAGTCGACGTAGGAGTATTGGATTGTCCAAGTTTCCACAATATAGTTTACTCGGATCACAGACTTGTTCGTGTACGGGTAAACTTAGATAGACCTAAGCCTAGATTAGCCGGTTACTGGAAGCTCAACACGTCGTTGTTCGATGTGAAGGGCTTCCGTGACGGGCTATTACTAACCCTACAGCGGGAATTGACGGGGGCAATTATTGGGAATAAGTGGTGGGTAAAAGTTAAGGAAGCCATTAGGTCCTTTGCTGCTGACTTTAGCAAAAGACTCAATCTAGATTCTAGGGCAGCTAAAGTGACACTAGAGTCTAGACTAGATCGGGCGGTGGAGGAGGGGGATAGTGCTAGCGTTAATATAATTAGGGCTCGGCTTGCCTCCCTTGCTGAAAAGGAGCACCAAGCCTTAGCGATTAGGGCTAGGTTAAAAAGAATGCCCCAGGAAGCAACAAACATGGCCGCTGAACTGCGTGCAGAGGAGCTTAGGAAAGCGGCTAATAGGCACATCGCTCGTGTCACATTGCCGGACGGGCGTACCGTGACCACAAACCAGGGTGTGCTGGAGGCGTTTAGATCCCATTTCCAGGAGCTTTTTTCCATGGAACCCGGTCTGTCATTAGAACAGTTTGACACCTATTTGGCTGACTTTTCTCGTCTTTCGACGACCGAAGCGGCTAGGTGCGAAGGTGGCATAACGGAGGATGAAGTCATTGAAGCCTTGAAGCGGGTCGGCCTTAATAAGTCACCGGGGATCGATGGTCTTCCCTACGAAGTGTATTTGAGGTTGTCGCACATCTTTGTCCCCTTGCTGACGGTTTTGTTTAACTCATGGTTTAGGAACGGCTCAATCCCCAAGTACTTTACCATGGGTGTGATAAAGCTTGTTCGTAAAAGCAAAGATGGTGGGGATGGGTTAGGTAATTTCAGGCCCTTAACGATGCTTAACGCTGAGTTAAAGATTTTGGCCAAGATTCTCGCAAATCGTCTGCAGCTTGTCCTGGCTCGTCTTATTAGTCCCGAGCAAACGTGTGCCGTGAAGGGCAGGACAATCCAGGATAACTTGCACTCGATACGCCTGATGATAGAAAAAGTCGACACTGAGGCCGCGCTGATCAATTTAGATCAGTCCAAAGCCTTCGATAGGGTTGACCATCGGTACTTGGGGGCTGTTTTATCGGCGGCCGGTTTTGGCCCGCAATTTTGCTCTTGGGTTCATCTTCTCTATGCTAACCCCGCGGTGATGGTAGAAGTAAATGGGAAGAGGTCGAGACCCTTCAGTTTGTCACGTTCCATTCGTCAAGGGTGCCCGTTATCACCCATGCTATATGTGCTTGCGATCGAGCCATTTTTGCGCAGGCTAAGGGTGAATCCGGTCCTACGCGGAATCACTTTGCCAGGTGTGGATGCCCAGGCGAAGTACTCCGCCTATGCCGACGACGTAACTGTGCTTGTAACGAGCAGTGCTGAGATTAGTGTCGTCGGTGTAGAAATCAGATTGTATGAAACGGTAACAGGGGCCAAAATTAACTGCGACAAGTCTTCAGGTTTGCGCATTGGTGCCTGGAGGGGTATGCCCCTTCAGGGGCCCTTTAGTTGGAGTGATGGGCCTTGCAAGATACTCGGCGTCTGGTTTGGTCCTGACCTCCAGCTGGAGAAAAATTGGTCGGAGGTTCTGAAAGCGGTACGGTCTGCAGCTTCACGGTGGATCAGTAGAAACCTTTCATTAAAGGGGCGAGCGGAGGTGTGTAATACTCACATCTATCCAATCGCTATTTATCGTCTATCAGTGCTTCCAATCCCGTCAGATACGCTGCTATATTTGCAGAGGGCTCTTTTCAACTTCTTATGGCTTGGAAGGGCCCCTAAGGTCTGTCGCGATGTCTGCTACCTACATCCTTCTGAAGGCGGTCTAGGTATGCCAAACGTGGAGATTCGGCTATACACGCTACGGCTCTACTACCTAGATCGAATGTGCACACAAGATAGGGAAAACGGTGGCCTCTGGATGGAGGACACCAAGAAAGCCTTCCCGGCTTTGAGAGGGGTGCACTACTCCGAGGGGGAGGCACACAGGTTGCCCCGAGGTGAATGTCCCTTCTATCGCGAGTGCCGGCGCGCACTGAAGTCCCTCTTAAGAGTGAAGGAAAGCCTCTCTAACACTCTGCTGTTGTCCCGAAAGGCATTATATCGGGTTTTAGTGAGGGGATCCGTAACGGATGTCATCGGTGGGAGGCTCCCTTTGACGAAGGAGCAGCTCCGCTCAATCTGGCCTTGGGCGCCTGGGTCAGGATGCCTCACTAACGACGAGGCTTCCCTGACCTGGCTGGTAATTCGGGATGCTCTATGGGTCGGTAAGAGACTCCACTCAGCTGGCTTGGTGGATTCGCCTATTTGTAAACGGTGCGGCGATGAGGACGAGACTTTATGTCACGCCTTCGTTTATTGTCGCATCGTGGCGCCGCTGATTGAGTTTGTTACAGGTCTCATGGTCCGCATACTAAACACATCCTCATTAACCTTGGTTCCTATTAATGTCTGTAGCAATTGGGCTCCGACAACGGATAGGCTCAGAAAAGATTTGTGTTTGACCTTGCTAGCTGTGATGAGAGGTGTTATCTGGAACACACGTATGAAAGTGGTCTATGGATCTGAGGACTTCGCTCCCCTCGACCTTATACGACTCTTCCGTCATTATTTAAAGGATCGTATCAAGGCCGAGAGAGTTAGACTCTCTCCGTCAGACTTTGTTGAAAGGTGGGTGTCAGTTGCGCGTGTGTGTCGGGTGAGAGAAGCAAGTCTTGACTGGTTCTTGGATGTTCCTTAGGAAAAAGAATTTTGGGTGACAGGAACGAACGTCAGCCCTGACTCGTTTTTAGTCCAGAGTAGGTCACGATATAGGCAAGAGTAGGACCATTATTTAGGCTTCTTTGTTCATAACCTAGCTAGTGTGTGATAGCGATCATTAGGCCCCTTTTAAGTTTGTCCCTGCGTTTTTTTTTTTTTTTTTTTTTTTTTTTTTTTTTTTTTTTAACCCCACTCCCCTCCCAAATTAGGTGACAAATCGCTTGATTTGCCAGAGATGCGGGTCCCCTTTCGAAGTTTTCGTAAGAGGTGTTTTAAATAAAGCGTTCGGACCCGCATCACCCTTTCGACTGGCGAATCGGTGCATCTGCCATAGTTTAACAACGGGGGGGTCTTTTGTTACTAACATTGTAAATATTTCATTTTTATTTTGTATATAAAATTTTTATCTTCCCAAACCCCCCCTTTCTTATGGGTTTTAATTAGGTTATCATGGTATGATGTTCTTATGGTGATTGATGAAGGATGTATACGCTGATGGATGTATAGTATGAATGTGGTATTATGGTGCAAGTAGAGTGAAAGTAGGAACTAGTTAGGTTAGATTAGTTAGCACTAGTCAGAGAAGACCGTCCTTTCCCCTCCCCCATCTTCGGCCTTGTGCCAAATTTTTCTGAGTTTTTACTATGTAAATTTTCCGAAAATAAATACCTTCTGTTAACGACTCTCCCTCTCAACGCTACGATTATTTGCTGCGATTATTTTGTAAGTTGTTTATCTCTTTGTCTTTTTCCTTTTCTTCCTCTTCACTGAGACGGATTTTTTTTCTACACAACTTTTTCCTTCTCCTACTGTTTTTACTGTTATTTTTTTTTTTAAGTTTTGGGAACTTTTTTTAACCGTTTTTTAAACGGTTCGGCTATGGCCGCTTCCGCGAGCCAGACGCCCGTTGTTGTCACCATGGAGACGGAGAACATCGCAGCTGATACACCGAACCCGTGGACCAAACCTCCAAAGATAGACATTGACGTAAACCAGTTTGTTGAGAAGGCAAAACAATGCCTGGATCAAGTAACCAATACAGGACTCATCGTAAACATCCCGAAATTAGACGAAATTAAGAAAAGATGCCTAACATTATTCGTAGTGGATAGGAAGACAAAGAAGGTTATAAGAGCATCCGTCGACATCATCATAAACCTTCTGGCCAATGCAGGACTAAGGCCCTTACGCGTAATTAAGTGCAAGGGATACAATACATGGAGCGCACTCTTCAATTCCCCACAAGAGTGCCTCACTATTTCCCAAAAGGAAATCATCACCCAACAATTTATACTGAGAACTGAATACTTGGGGAAAAGACGCACCACAGTTTCTGTCTTCCATGTTCCACATTACATAGACGGTGAACACCTCGGCGCCTTTTTTCTAAAATTTGGAGAAATGGTCCACGTTGAGGTAGACGAGTTCCACGGCGTGTGGGCGTTCGATATTCTGCTGAACAGAGAAGATTTCCTGAACATCCCTTTCTTCCTTGAGGTAGGAGAAGAAAAACTCCCCATCATAGTGGCCGGCAGGAGACCCACCTGTTGGAGTTGCGGCGAAATCGGACACCTTACGTCCGAGTGCACCATTAAAAGACCGACGCCTAACTCCAAGAAACTAATAGGCCAGCACTTGGGAACCAACACACCACAAAGTGTTCCCGGCCAGCCTACCACCAAAGCAACCAACACCACAGATGAGACTCTCAGAGGAGAACCCTGGCAGATCGCCCCTGGGAAAAAGACCCCTGGACGGATATCCCTTGACGAAATGAGAGAAACAGCAATGCTTGAGCACGACCCCGGAAGGGAGAAATATATCGAGATTGTAAACCTTAAAAAAAAACTGGACGCAAAAAAACAAACACCTCAATCCCCATGCAAGTCACCTTCACCTAAACAAAGAATAATCACCAACCCCATCACGCAGTCTCCCACAACATCCAAAACTCCTTCCCCTTGCAAAATGCCTCCTCCAGTCACAACTCCTATCCTCCCCAAAATGCCGAAACTAATACCACTAAGCCCCCTTAAGAAACACAAATCCTCCACTCCTGTTCCAGCCATCTCTAAGTCCCCTCACAATACTCCTCCTGCATCTCCTGTAAAAACCCCTACTAACCCTACTAACGCACACACTGCCATGGACATCACCCCTTCACTTGAACAAAAGAAAAAAACCCTCTACCTCCCTGGAAAAGATATATGCATATTGAACACGGCTGCCATTAATAATAATAAGAATTTCAAGGGTGCAGACCTCACTAAATTAATTGATTTCAGGGAGGTAGGGGGAAAACTAATAGACATCCCCTCCAACTTCCCTAAAGCAAAACGTATTTTAACGGTAGTCCGGAAAAAAGAAGAAGCCAAAGATTTATGGCAAATGCTGGAGGAGGCAAACAAGTCATTTAATCTTTCCCCTCCCCTAGCTATCTTTAAAGACTCTGATATAAAAAGCCTAAAAAAATGTTGTGTTGGGAGGGTCCCGGTTAAAATGCACCCCTCCTTGTATAGGATAGTAAAACTAACCTATCCCCTGCATGTCGGCGGTATCTCTCGTGACGGACTCATCGATACTGCGATGGGTACCTATTCCCTCACGAGAGCTGTCGGCACGCTCACGACCGCGATGTTCGTTTCTGGTTCCCAACCCTAAGGCACCACCATGGATCTCAAGCTTGCTAGTTTAAATGTCCGAGGGCTAAGGGCCGACTCGCGCAAATGGCGCTTGAGTTTGGACCTGCAGCACCTCGGAGTGGATATCTGTTGTGTGCAGGAAACCCACCTTATTCCTGGTGACCATTTGGGTGCACTGTCTAAGACCTTTGAGGCTTACTCAGCGCACTATAATTCTCGCTCGAGAGGGGTTTCCTGGCTAGTTAAAAGGTTTCTAGATGCGTCGTGTGACCCGTGTTACTTGGATCCGGAGGGAAGACTGTGTTTTGGATGTTACCATAAAGGGTAGGGCATTACGTCTTATTGGGGTTTATGCGCCCAATAGCCATTCTGAGCTGGCTGTTTTTTTTCGGCGGATCGAGCAGTTCATAGATGTTTCCAGAACGGTTATCTTAGCGGGAGACTGGAACGCCGTCCTGGATCCCGAGTTAGATCGATTTGGGTTAACATCTAGGGGAACTAACAGAGATCGGGATGCTGTTGTATTTCATGAATTTGTGGATAAGTTTGATCTTATCGACAAATTCCGAAATGAAAAGCCCCGTGACTTAGTGTGGACTTGGACAGGTAGAGGCGGCTCCGATTCGATACAGCTCTCGAGCTATATCGACCGGTTCTTAGTTAGGCGAGTCGACGTAGGAGTATTGGATTGTCCAAGTTTCCACAATATAGTTTACTCGGATCACAGACTTGTTCGTGTACGGGTAAACTTAGATAGACCTAAGCCTAGATTAGCCGGTTACTGGAAGCTCAACACGTCGTTGTTCGATGTGAAGGGCTTCCGTGACGGGCTATTACTAACCCTACAGCGGGAATTGACGGGGGCAATTATTGGGAATAAGTGGTGGGTAAAAGTTAAGGAAGCCATTAGGTCCTTTGCTGCTGACTTTAGCAAAAGACTCAATCTAGATTCTAGGGCAGCTAAAGTGACACTAGAGTCTAGACTAGATCGGGCGGTGGAGGAGGGGGATAGTGCTAGCATTAATATAATTAGGGCTCGGCTTGCCTCCCTTGCTGAAAAGGAGCACCAAGCCTTAGCGATTAGGGCTAGGTTAAAAAGAATGCCCCAGGAAGCAACAAACATGGCCGCTGAACTGCGTGCAGAGGAGCTTAGGAAAGCGGCTAATAGGCACATCGCTCGTGTCACATTGCCGGACGGGCGTACCGTGACCACAAACCAGGGTGTGCTGGAGGCGTTTAGATCCCATTTCCAGGAGCTTTTTTCCATGGAACCCGGTCTGTCATTAGAACAGTTCGACACCTATTTGGCTGACTTTTCTCGTCTTTCGACGACCGAAGCGGCTAGGTGCGAAGGTGGCATAACGGAGGATGAAGTCATTGAAGCCTTAAAGCGGGTCGGCCTTAATAAGTCACCGGGGATCGATGGTCTCCCCTACGAAGTGTATTTGAGGTTGTCGCACATCTTTGTCCCCTTGCTGACGGTTTTGTTTAACTCATGGTTTAGGAACGGCTCAATCCCCAAGTACTTTACCATGGGTGTGATAAAGCTTGTTCGTAAAAGCAAAGATGGTGGGGATGGGTTAGGTAATTTCAGGCCCTTAACGATGCTTAACGCTGAGTTAAAGATTTTGGCCAAGATTCTCGCAAATCGTCTGCAGCTTGTCCTGGCTCGTCTTATTAGCCCCGAGCAAACGTGTGCCGTGAAGGGCAGGACAATCCAGGATAACTTGCACTCGATACGCCTGATGATAGAAAAAGTCGACACTGAGGCCGCGCTGATCAATTTAGATCAGTCCAAAGCCTTCGATAGGGTTGACCATCGGTACTTGGGGGCTGTTTTATCGGCGGCCGGTTTTGGCCCGCAATTTTGCTCTTGGGTTCATCTTCTCTATGCTAACCCCGCGGTGATGGTAGAAGTAAATGGGAAGAGGTCGAGACCTTTCAGTTTGTCACGTTCCATTCGTCAAGGGTGCCCGTTATCACCCATGCTATATGTGCTTGCGATCGAGCCATTTTTGCGCAGGCTAAGGGTGAATCCGGTCCTACGCGGAATCACTTTGCCAGGTGTGGATGCCCAGGCGAAGTACTCCGCCTATGCCGACGACGTAACTGTGCTTGTAACGAGCAGTGCTGAGATTAGTGTCGTCGGTGTAGAAATCAGATTGTATGAAACGGTAACAGGGGCCAAAATTAACTGCGACAAGTCTTCAGGTTTGCGCATTGGTGCCTGGAGGGGTATGCCCCTTCAGGGGCCCTTTAGTTGGAGTGATGGGCCTTGCAAGATACTCGGCGTCTGGTTTGGTCCTGACCTCCAGCTGGAGAAAAATTGGTCGGAGGTTCTGAAAGCGGTACGGTCTGCAGCTTCACGGTGGATCAGTAGAAACCTTTCATTAAAGGGGCGAGCGGAGGTGTGTAATACTCACATCTATCCAATCGCTATTTATCGTCTATCAGTGCTTCCAATCCCGTCAGATACACTGCTATATTTGCAGAGGGCTCTTTTCAACTTCTTATGGCTTGGAAGGGCCCCTAAGGTCTGTCGCGATGTCTGCTACCTACATCCTTCTGAAGGCGGTCTAGGTATGCCAAACGTGGAGATTCGGCTATACACGCTACGGCTCTACTACCTAGATCGAATGTGCACACAAGATAGGGAAAACAGTGGCCTCTGGATGGAGGACACTAAGAAAGCCTTCCCGGCTTTGAGAGGGGTGCACTACTCCGAGGGGGAGGCACACAGGTTGCCCCGAGGTGAATGTCCCTTCTATCGCGAGTGCCGGCGCGCACTGAAGTCCCTCTTAAGAGTGAAGGAAAGCCTCTCTAACACTCTGCTGTTGTCCCGAAAGGCATTATATCGGGTTTTAGTGAGGGGATCCGTAACGGATGTCATCGGTGGGAGGCTCCCTTTGACGAAGGAGCAGCTCCGCTCAATCTGGCCTTGGGCGCCTGGGTCAGGATGCCTCACTAACGACGAGGCTTCCCTGACCTGGCTGGTAATTCGGGATGCTCTCTGGGTCGGTAAGAGACTCCACTCAGCTGGCTTGGTGGATTCGCCTATTTGTAAACGGTGCGGCGATGAGGACGAGACTTTATGTCACGCCTTCGTTTATTGTCGCATCGTGACGCCGCTGATTGAGCTTGTTACAGGTCTCATGGTTCGCATACTAATCACATCCTCATTAACTTTGGTTCCTATTAATGTCTGTAGCAATTGGGCTCCGACAACGGATAGGCTCAGAAAAGATTTGTGTTTGACCTTGCTAGCTGTGATGAGAGGTGTTATCTGGAACACACGTATGAAAGTGGTCTATGGATCTGAGGACTTTGCTCCCCTCGACCTTATACGACTCTTCCGTCATTATTTGAAGGATCGTATCAAGGCCGAGAGAGTTAGACTCTCTCCGTCAGACTTTGTTGAAAGGTGGGTGTCAGTTGCGCGTGTGTGTCGGGTGAGAGAAGCAAGTCTTGACTGGTTCTTGGATGTTCCTTAGGAAAAAGAATTTTGGGTGACAGGAACGAACGTCAGCCCTGACTCGTTTTTAGTCCAGAGTAGGTCACGATATAGGCAAGAGTAGGACCATTATTTAGGCTTCTTTGTTCATAACCTAGCTAGTGTGTGATAGCGATCATTAGGTCCCTTTTAAGTTTGCCCCCCCCCCCCTTTTTTTTTTTTTTTTTTTTTAACCCCACTCCCCTCCCCAATTAGGTGACAGGTCACTTGATTCGCCAGAGATGCGGGTTCCCTTTCGAAGTTTTCGTAAGAGGTGTTTTAAATAAAGCGTTCGGACCCGCATCACCCTTTCGACTGGCGAATCGGTGTATCTGCCATAGTTTAACAACAGGGGGGTCTTTTGTTACTAACATTGTAAATATTTCATTTTTATTTTGTATATAAAAATTTTTATCTTCCCAAATCCCCCTTTCTTATGGGTTTTAATTAGGTTATCATGGTATGATGTTCTTATGGTGATTGATGAAGGATGTATACGCTGATGGATGTATAGTATGAATGTGGTATTATGGTGTAAGTAGAGTGAAAGTAGGAACTAGTTAGGTTAGATTAGTTAGAACTAGTCAGAGAAGACCGTCCTTTCCCCTCCCCCATCTTCGGCCTTGTGCCAAATTTTTCTGATTTTTTACTTGTAAATTTTCTGGAAATAAATACCTTCTGTTAACGACTTACTGGTGAACGGTTGGCACAAATTAGTTACTCGCTGCTCGCCGTACTACAAAACTTGTTACTCGACCCAGTAGGGGGGGTCGCTTAGGGCATCCTTTGCAACCCCTCGGAGCTTACGCTATCACCGGGTAATCTACTTTACCCTCTAAATAGTTTTTTTTTCCACATCTTGCAAAGGGTTTGCTGCTTACTCTTTCGTCGGTTAACTACTGTCATGAACGTCACGAAAGAGCAGCTCCTACGCAGAAGGGAGTCATTGACTCAGAAGATTCAGGGACGACTGAAGATGTGTCGTGATGGAGTTAGGCCATCGGCGTACTCATTCTTAAGGACGGAGATTCAACAATTCATTGTCGAGTTAGAGACTTGTATCACACAGCTGGAGTTAGGCTCCTTTGATGAGAGTACACCTGCCGAGATTGAGGGTGCTTGGCTGCCTCAACTAAAGGATTATTATGAAGACTTGGGCGATTTGGATCAAGCATACCGACAGCCAGAGCCCAGCCCTTACTCAGAATCTGCCTTTGAGTTCTCAAGGGCTTCTGCAACTACCGGGAGAGGTTCTTCCTTCATTGTTAAACCCCCACGTATACAGATCACAGGGCCTACATTTAGCGGACAGGAAATGGAGTCCGACCGCATGAGTTTCAGAAACTTCTTGACTAGGTTTGAGAACTGCGTGATCGGCATGGCCAATGATGCCGAGAGGTTGAACTTCTTGAAGTGTTCACTCTCAGACAGAGCCTTGAGGCTGGTAAATCACCTGAGTTGCACTGACACCAATTACCAGCAAGCCATGGCTATACTGAAGAGGGAGTATCTGGACCTGGATGAAATCATTGACCAAATATTCCAGGATATTCTGGACTATGTACCAAAGAAAGGTGGAGCCCTTTTTGAGCTGGGGGACTTCGTTTCCAGGACGGCATCGCTGTTGGAAGAGCTGGGGAATTCCTTTTCGTGTGACTTTTCTGTGGACGATTCTGGCGGAGCCAGACTGATGGCTAAGATTCTGTTTAGGAAATTTCCTCTCGAACTGAAAGGCGAGATAATAGCGCTAACAAATAGACGGGTGCCACCTTTGTCCTCCATATTGAGACTAACTGGAGAAGCAATAAAGAGATTGCAGATTAAGGGCGGTGTCTCCACTGCAGTTACATCAACAGTAAGACAGAATACGTCTCAAAAGTTTGGTAGGGGGAACGCTATTACTCCTTCTTTTCATGTGGATGTGAACAATGCAACTTCAACCGGGTATTCCCGCACGTTGCCACCCATTCTCTCAGTGACATTCTCTTGTGGACCAAAGACAGTGTCAGTGAATTGCCTACTGGACACGGGTAGCGGGGAGACATATCTGGCGGCAGATGTACTGAGAACTTTGTGCCCAATCGAAACCCTTGGTGTCAATTGTCAGCTGAGATTGTCTACCTTTCTAGGTGAGTGTCAGCGTGGGTTCACAGAGGTAGTCCTGGGAGTTGACTTGGGTTCTGGAAGGACAGTGACATCTCCTGTCTTGGTAGCCGATGGTATGGACTTGTCGGTTCGAGTGGCCAACCTGGAATCTCTATTGCGTGTCTTTCAGGATGCAAAATATGCTTTGGCCGGCCAGTTTGAGACCGGAAAGGATTTAATACCGATCAAGGGAATAATTGGGTTAGACCTGATTGAACACCTGGACTCCTTAAAGCTGATCCCGTGTTTGAATGGATGGGCCTTTGCAACCCCGCCTGGATTGGTCCCGTTTGGAGCAGTGGACTCTTTTTTCTTGGAAGATAAGCCCCTCTCTGAGGTTACTCACCTCTCGTTTAATTCGGTAATGGAACATACCCCCCAGGTCGATTCATCACATTTATGTTTTGTCCTTGAAACACAATCAACATACCTGGATCCCATGGCGGAGTGCTTTCCTGACAGTATGGTACAAAGAGGACTAGAACAAATGTTTACGTTGGAATCTCTGGGGCTTCCCAGTCAGGAGGACTTTTCTGATTACGATAAAGTTCAGATGAAGCGATTTG
Organism: Euprymna scolopes; assembly: GCF_053919585.1. Taxonomy (NCBI): domain Eukaryota; kingdom Metazoa; phylum Mollusca; class Cephalopoda; order Sepiida; family Sepiolidae; genus Euprymna; species Euprymna scolopes. The sequence continues at coordinate 117,780,031 of NC_136485.1, read as the reverse complement.
AGGAAACGGTAGAGCTTCGGGATGGAAGCTATTATGTGGAGCTCCCCTGGCATCACGATAGATTAGCCAGAGTCCCCTCTAATCATGAAACTTCCTTGCATGTTTTAGACCGGGTAGCAGCAAACTTGACTAAAAGAAAAATATATGATGAATATTTGGAGGTGTTTCGTCAGCAACAGGAGGACGGTATAATTGAAGAGATTTTTGTCTCCCCTCAGGAGTTCGACAAATATGTGTGGATACCACATAGACCAGTTTTCAAGTCGCACCCTACGGCAACTACCAGGATAAGACCAGTGTTCAACTGTAGTTTGAAGACAGGAGATGGATTATCGCTGAACGAAGCAGCATATTCTGGCGTTAACTTAACAGGGGACATCTTAAAGTTGTTGCTGGCCTTTAGAGCCAACAATTATGTGCTACTAGCAGACATTCGCCGAGCCTTCCTAATGATTCGGCTTAAGCTGGAGGCGGATAGGAACCGGTTTTGCTTTTTTCTTAAACAAGGAAATTGTTTGCGCTGCTTCCGCTATACCACCTTGATATTCGGGTTTACTTCCAGCCCATTTGTGTTGGGGTGCATCTTAAAATTACATGCGGCAAAATACCCTCAAGATGCTTGCCGCAGAATGATGGAGGACCGGTTTTATGTGGATAACCTTGTGGCATCCGTGGCAGACGCGAGTGAGCTTACTACATTGTATTCCCTTGTTAGAGAGCGTTTGCTGGAAGGGGGCTTTATTATCCAGTCATGCAACTCAAACAGTCAGGCGCTCCGCAATAGGATGAAGGAGGATGGTACTCTAAGTATCCATGAAGAGGAGTGGGAGAGAGTACTGGGCTACCGATACTCCCCACATTCGGAGGAGTTGTATGTCGCTCCGGTAAAGTGCAATCCTGACGTGACAACTAAGAGGTGTTCTTTCAGAGTCAGCTAAGGTCTTCGATCCGTTGTCCCTATGTCTCCCGGTTACTATCCGCAGTAGAGTGCTAATCAGGTCCATGTGGAAGAATGGTGCAGGTTGGGATGATCCACTCCAGCCAGCGATCTTGAGCGATTGGAGAGAGCTAGCCAGGGACCTTTCAGGGTTGAGTGATTTCCGTTTTTTGCGCAAGGCGCTTATGGCAGGGCTACCTGGAGATATGTACCTGTTTTGCGACGCGTCCAAGGAAGCATATGGGTTTGCCGTGTATATCGTACAAAATGGTCGGTCATCCTTATTATTTGCGAAAGCTAAGGTGGCACCTATGAAGGACAAGACTTTGCCTGTGTTGGAACTAATGGCCGTTTTCCTCGCCTTCAAGTGTCTCCCCACAATCCTGGACAATTGTGAAGGATTTGTTCCCGAGAATTTGTGTATAGACACGGATGCACAGGTGGTCTTGTCCTGGATTTTATCTCAAAACATGGCTAGCAAAAATGTTTTTGCAAAAAATAGACTTAAAGACATTCTGCAGATGAAAGTGGAGTTGGAGTCTCGCTATGGCTTGAAGACTCTCTTCAGATATGTTGATAGTACACTCAACCCGGCGGATTTGTTAACAAGAGGATTAACATTGAGAAAGTTCCAATCCAAGATGGAATTTTGGTGTTCAGGCCCTTCCTGACTATGCGAAGGAATATCTCAATGGCCAGGACAGGATATGCCCTGTTTGAGTGAGATATGCCAGCGAATGACCCGCAGTTCAGCAAATTGTTCCTTGATCCATGATCAAGAGTACACTTCGGCCATACCTTTTCAGAGGTTTTCCTCATTCTCTGGTTTACTGACTGTTACTGCCTTGGTGTTTAAGTTCCTAGCCATCCGATTTAATCGACAATGGGACTACAACTCTAGGGCAGCGATCTACCTTATGAAGACAGTGCAACGGCAAGAATTTCCCGTGGAAGTGGAGTACCTAAAGGAGCCGAGTGGTAAACCCATGCCAGTTAGGGTTCGTGCTCTGGATCTTTTTCTGGACCCTGACGGTTTGATTCGATCTAGGGGAAGAATCAACCAATCTTCCCACTTTGGTTATGAAGTTAAAAACCCCATTCTGATAGGGAAACATCATCCTGTTACCAGACTCATCATTTTAGATTGTCATGAAAGGTGTTGCCACCTTGGAACTGGGTCAACTCTAGCGGAGTTGAGGCGAAGCGGTTATTGGGTCCCGCAGGGTCGACAAGCTGTGAATAAGGTACTGGCTGTTTGTGCCAGATGTAAACGTTATAATTCAACGCCAGTGACGCCGAATGCTGCTGCTGCCCTGCCGTCGCACCGTACCGATTTCAGAGTCCCCTATCAACACACTGGGATTGATTTTACTGGCCATCTTTGGGTGAGTGACGGGAAACGAGATACGAAAATGTACTTGCTCCTGTTCACTTGTTTGAATATCAGAGCAATACACATTGAAGTAGTTCCCAACATGAGCGTACCCTCTTTCTTCCAGGCACTGGTTCGATTTACTAACCGATATGGCGTTCCCGAAACCCTTTATAGTGACAACGCGAAAACGTTTATAGGAAGTGGAAAGATTTTCGATCGTCTCTCTCTTTTTACGGACTATCAAAGAAAATACGGTCCTTGTAAGTTAAAACTTAAAACCATTCCCTTGTTCTCTCCTTGGTATGGAGGAACATGGGAGCGATGTATCAAGACCATGAAGAATTGCCTATTTAAGATTCTTGGCAGGGGTAGATTGGATTACTTTACCCTTCTGACAGTGTTATCGGATATTCAGAGGTCTGTTAATAACCGGCCTCTTACTTACCAGGTGTCAGCCGACAAAAATGCTACTCCAATTACCCCTAATATGTTCCTTAAGCCCAATCAGAGCCCCGGGCTATTGATACGACTGGATAGAGAGGATAGAACAACCTTGTTGCCTCCCAGCAGGGAGAGGCTAATTCAAACCTTGGAACTTAGGGACCAATGTCTGACAGATTTCCACAAACTATGGTATGAGGAGTACCTGCTAGAGCTGGGAAGGAAGATTCCTGGTCGATCCCGACTCAGTACAAGAACCCGCCTCCAGAAGGATGATGTTGTGCTGATTAAGAGTCCTTTGAAACCCAGACCGTTTTGGGTCTTAGGAACTATTACTGAACTGATTCCAGGCCATGATGGTGTCGTTAGAGCAGCACGTGTACAAAAAGGGGAGGGCTTGGAGGAAGTACATTCCCTGAAACATCTGTACCCCTTAGAGCTTTCTAGGACTCCTGAAGGACCTCCTGTTGCGGAGGGAGGGGAGACGTTGGATTCACCCCCTAGTGTTGAAGAGCAGGTCTGGTTGTGTCCCCTGTGCAGCTCTCCGCAGCAGAATCAGAATATGATCGGGTGTGACTCGTGCGACGATTGGTACCATTTCCGATGTGTCGGTATCGACTCAGAACCTCCCAACAGGCAAAAGTGGTATTGCCCAGAATGTGCGCCCCTTAAAAAACGACGGGGTAGACCTAGCCTGCTTGATTGATATCTGGACTAATCGACTACTGCTATATTGTACTAACAGTTGTTTTTTGATTAAGTATTTTGGTGGTCTGTCATTTTTATGTAACTTTTTCTTTTTCTTTTCTCTCTTCTACCTTTTGTTTTTTTTTCTCGTTTTTGTCGGGAGTGTGTGAGAAAATAAAAATAAAAAAAGGAGATTGCTTACTTGGTGGCGCCGGCCTCGAGGGCGGAATTCTAATCTGAGTGGTTGAGAGAACGAGTCTCTTATAGACTTGGAGGAGTAGGGGGAGGCACTATTCTTCTGTTATAAAAGAATTGTGTCTCTGACTAGCGCCAGTTCTGTTAACGACTTACTGGTGAACGGTTGGCACAAATTAGTTACTCGCTGCTCGCCGTACTACAAAACTTGTTACTCGACCCAGTAGGGGGGGTCGCTTAGGGCATCCTTTGCAACCCCTCGGAGCTTACGCTATCACCGGGTAATCTACTTTACCCTCTAAATAGTTTTTTTTTTCCACAGTTAAGAATGGCTTTTTAAATAATATTATTTCAGCACGGATCACTCTCTGCATGAGTACCCAAAGGATTTTTCATAGAAACGGGACTTTCTGTAGAATCTTTATGGTTTGATAATGTAGAAAATAACTACGGCGACTGGGATGATCGGAAGAAACGGTAGCCATCTTTAGTTCACCTTATATTAAGTTTGTTGACATGCATGGATTAATGCATGAATGACATGTTCAGGTGATGAAATCATGTGAACACCTTTTTTTCTTTTAAAAGCGGCCGTATGCCGCATAGGGTTGTTCAACTCTTTGACATGTTCAGTGCTCTACCAAACCTCGGAGATATCTAGGTCGCAACAAGGCAACTTGTTGCGACATCACTTCTATTAGCTTTATCTTCTGGGAATTCCGCATATTATTTCGATCAATAATAGCATGTTACTAATAACTTTTGAAAGGGATTACACGATAATAAAATATGTTTAGTATAATACATAGGGGTGGTATTCAAATATTAATAGGACATTTCTATACAGGAGTTTTTTTTTAAATAATTCTTTTTTTTTTAATAAAATGAAAATGATTTTGTTTTCATTGCAGGATAAGTTTTTGTATAACGGCAAAATTGGGTAAAACCACGGTTTAGCGGCTTGAATATAATGCGAAGTAAAAATTGGGTACTCATACCCTTATTGATCCGTGGGGGAATAACGTTATTTAAAAATCCATTCTTAACATGGGGAGGCTAGGGTGTTTTGTACCTATTCTATACGTTAACCGTACAATTGAATAATAATAATAAAAAAAAACGAACTTTAATTAAACTTGGAAATACAGTTGAAAAAATATCGCGGATCAGTAAGTGCATTAGCACCAAAGATTGTGGGCACTTATACAGTTTAATCAAGACATTAAAAAAAATGAAAATATCGAAAAAAGGTTATATTGTACTATCCGCATTGAACTGAAGATCCCCGAAAAAATATTTCACTTAATTTGATCGAGTAGTTTAAAACACGTTTTTATGACAGCACGTTGAAGGTAGACATCTTTGAATTTTTGTTTGGATTTTTATAACACGCCACGGGGAGATAACTCAATTTAAAGCGCTGATACTCCCTCCCCATCTTTAATACAAGCTTTTTTACCTAAAACTCGAACCTTTTGCTTGGTATCATAAGTTTTTTTCGGAAAACTTCATTCCATAACGGATACGTACAAGTTAAACCTTTTTCGATATTTTCATTTTTTAAATGTCTTCATTAAACTGTATACGTATAAAACTGTGCACAGTCGGTAGGTATTTTCTCTTGTTTATAATAAATTATAAATGCAGAACAATTCAGAGTAAAAGTCTATTTAGTAGGTACTAGTGCACTTATTGATCCGTGCTGAAATAACTTTATTATTTAAAAAGCCATTCTTAACATGGAGAGGGGAGGGTGTTTTGTACCTATTCTGTACTTTAACCTTACAATTTAATAAGAAAATATCATAAAACTTTAATTAAACTTGGAAATACGATTTAAAAAATAGCGCGGATCAGTAAGTGCACTAGCACCATTTAGTATTGTATTTTTAAGTCATCTGCTGGAATTATCGCCGTTGCTTCTATTACTTCCGTTTGTATAAAGACTTCATTATTTTATTTCCTCGCGATTATTTTTGCATCGATATACATTTCAAGCGCGTTCTATTAAAAAATAGCATAATACGTAGTAAATTTTAACTCGAAATAGCTCCTCCTTTACAAGCCTTTAACAAGAACAAAATAAAAAAAATGTTGGTGCTTATGCATTTTATTGTACCGTGCTATCTTTTAAAAAATCTAAATGAACCGCCCCCCTTAAGTAAACACTTCATCAAATCTCCACACAAACGCAATGTACTTGCAATAACCCTTATCCCTGAGTGGCTTCCGGGCCTTGATAAGTGGTGATCACTGTGTAAAAAAAAATGCTATTTTAAAAAGAAATTCAAGTTTTACAATATCTTTTCTTTACTAAACTCTTAGCTTAGTACAGAATAGTTACAAATCATCCTCTTCTCATCATGTTAAGACTGTTTTTTTTTTTTTAAATAATAACTTTATTATTTCAGCTCGAAAGTGCATAAGTACCAAAATATTTTCAGGATATTAAACCGCGGTTTTACAAAACCTGATGATTCTATTGTTATTATTCTCTCTAAAAAATGTAAAGTTTTAAAATAATAGTTTTAATAAAAAATAATAATCTTACCGGAATATGGCAGATAGATTCTGAAACGGCACATTCTGCGAAACTGGACGTCATCTTGGAGAAGCATTATATTGAGAGAGAGAGAGAGTCGAGATAATTGAATACGCCCATTGGCTGATGCGGAACAGTCGATTTAAATACAAAACTGGTAGAGAAGAATGCCATGTTGTTTTGATACTAATGCAAAAATACTAACTTTGCCATCGTCGCATATTCTGGCAGAGGGTGCAGAAACGATTAGACAGTCAAATTGCAGCAGACGACACGTGATAAAACAGTATCTTTTGTTTATTAACTTTTTAATGGTATTTAGTTTTTGATTAAATTGTTAGATGAAGGTACAGGATATTTAAACCGCCCTCCACCTCCACTATTAAAACTGGTTTCTAAATGACAATTCTATTATTTTAGCGCCGTTTAAAACTGCGTACCTTCCATTTATTGAAATTACCAAACAATGACGCTTCGATTAAAATTATGTTTTTTTTCCAATAATTTTTAACTGTTTGCTAGTGTTTTGTTTTTACCAGAAACGATGGCTAATTAGCAATTGTTTCCGGTAAAAACAAAACAAAAAACATGAAGCTTTCATTCGGCATCTTTCGGCGGTTTACGTAACACACTTCGACTATGCTGATAATAATGCTGTTTGTATGCTGCAAAAGTACCTCGTTTGTTTTTTAATCCATTTTGGGGGACGGGTTCAAGAATTTACTCAATATTATATTGTGTCTAAAGGGGTGCGAGTAAAGAGATATTTATTGAAATAAAGTATGATAAATAGATCGAATTTAATAAAGTATGATAAATAGATCGAATTTAATAAAGTATGATAAATAGATCGAATTTAATAAAGTATGATAAATAGATAGAATTTAACTCTCTTTATACATTTGCTGTGTTTCAAGGGAACGAGGACCCTTGCAAACTCCTGTCTCAACTCCAGAAACCCACATTAACATTTCCATTCTAATTTAATCTTTATAATTTAAACTTAAAAAAGATAACATGTATTTTCATTGGTGATTCTCTAGACTAACCCCTTTATGTAACTAAAAGGCAGACTCGACATTGCCCGGGATTGAATGCTAATCAACGAATGTTTCACACTCCAGAAGATATCTCACTACTGATGCAATTCTCTCTATATATAAAAGCCAAGTACGTCCAAAGATTGAGTAGTGCTGCCACATCTGGACAGGAGCTGTTAAAAACAGCCTATCCTGCCTTGACAGAGTACAAAATAGACTTCGTGGCTTAGTGGGGGTGCCCTTTTCTTTTCCCTGCAACCTCTCTCCCACTGGTGAGACGTTGCGAGCCTGTCTTTGTTTTATCGTTATCTCCATGGCAAGTGCTCGTCTGAGCTTCAATCTCTGGTCCCCCCTCGCCAATCTTTCACGATAAACACCCGTCTAGCTGAAACTACTGTCAATAATTTTCCTCACTCTTTATCCGATGGTGAGGCCCACATTGCGGGCCTTGGCGAGTGTGGAGCCACCCTTTAATTGCCATTGCTCCCAGGTCCACTATGACCCGGAGTCGTAGTACCTGATAAGGTCCCAACTATGGGTTAAATAGAATCCGACTTAAAAAACAAATATACTCCATTATAAATCGTTCCTCAAAATAGCAAGATTCGGCATTAAATAACCCGAAAAAGGTAGATATGCCGTAAAACAAAAACAACTAACCAACCACTAACCTTCACTCCTCCATTCCCTCTAACCACTTTAACATGCCTGGTTATCTCCCACTCTACCGTAAGGACTCGGACAGACATATGCATGGACTTGGAGTCTATATTCGAAACACCCTCCCCCTAACTAGAGAAATAAAACTAGAATCAGAGGGCCAGGCCTTTATGTGCTTCAGACTAAATATGCAACACAATATTAGCTACTTGTATTTTCTCTACCGCTCTCCCTCAAACCAAGACTGTACCCTAATAAACAAAGTCTCAGACAGCATAGATATAGCACTCTCCCTCGATACTAGCGCACAAATACATGTATTTGGTGACTTCAATGTCCACCACAGTAACTGGCTAGGATTCTCAAATCACACAGACGTAGCTGGTAGCGCCACATATAGCTTCTCTATATCTCATTCCCTATCTCAATTGGTTACATTTCCGACACGTTTCCCAGACCAGCACGATCAACATGCCTCACTTCTAGATCTCTTCCTGACAACGGTTCCCAATGACTGTACAACAAATGCCCATAGCCCACTCGGGAATGCTGATCACGCTGTGATAATGGTAGAAATCAGCCTAAATTCTCGCCCTAAAACTGAAGACCCACTACTCAAAACAACGAGGTATTACAAAAAGGCTGATTGGGAAGCCATCAGGGAGCTCATCAGAAATGCCCCATGGCAAAATATCTTTACTCTTCCAGCGGAACAGTGTGCAAATGAGACAACTGAATGGTTCAAAACTGCTATTGAAGCACATGTTCCCGCACGGAAATACTATAGCAAGCCCCACTCCCCCCAATGGTTTACTTCTGCTTGTGCAGCTGCCATTTGTCAAAGGCAGCATGCGTTCCTCAGATTTAACCGACATAAGTCCAGCTCAAATAAACAGAAGTTTATAGAAGCTAGAAATAATTGTAAGAGAGTTATAGACACAGCTAAGTCAGATTACTCTGAAACTACCAGAAAGCGCATCGAAGCACAGAAATTAGGAACCCGGGATTTTTGGAAAATCTACAACAGCGTAGTTAATAATGGACAGTCAATTATTCCCCCACTAACAAACAACCATGAGGTTGCTTGCACGGCAACTGACAAGGCTAATCTGCTTGCCAGTCGGTTTGCCTCAAACTCCACACTGAACTCGGTACACCACTCACTCCCTGATTTTCCTCTGCGAACAGACGCCACACTTGACGATTTGAAAATCACCCCTTCTCAGGTACATGCTATTATAAAAAACCTAGACACCTCTAAAGCATGTGGACCAGATCTCATCCCGGCTGTGCTATTAAAAAAATGCTCTGCCGAGGTTGCTCCAGTTCTGTCCAAACTTTACAATAAATGCCTTAACGAATCTTGTTTTCCCGACTGCTGGAAAACCGCCTCTGTGGTACCAGTCTTCAAGAATTCTGGTGAAAGAACTGACCCACTTAATTATCGCCCCATTAGCCTCCTCCCGCTTTTCGCCAAAATATTTGAGTCCTTAGTTAATCAAGTCCTAGTCCAGCACCTAACAGCTGCTAAACTCCTGACTGATAAACAATATGGATTCAGGCAAGCCCGTTCAACAGCAGATATCTTAACTGTAGTTTCTGAACGTATATACCGTTCATTGGATAAAACAGGGGAGGGTAGAGCGGTGACCCTTGATATATCTAAGGCTTTTGACAGGGTATGGCACGATGGTCTTCTAAGGAAAATTAGATCATATGGAATCACTGGAAGAATTCATAACGTAATTAAATCCTTCTTAAGTAATAGAAAAAATCAAAGTTGTTCTCGACGGACGTACATCCAAACAACATGACATAAATGCGGGAGTGCCTCAGGGGTCTATCCTTGGACCTCTATTGTTCCTGATATTCATAAACGACCTCCCTGATAATATTGTTTCGGAGATGGGTATATTTGCCGATGACACCACTCTCTATTACAGATATGAGGGGAAAACAAATGAACACATATCCAAGAAAATGGCAGAAACACTAGAGGATGACCTCCAATCCGTAGTGGAATGGGGACAAAAATGGTTGGTCTCATTCAATGCTGCTAAGACTAAGCTTGTTTCCTTCAATAACTACAAGAAACCTTCTCTACCACCAATAGCAATGGCCAAGAACACATTGCCTGAAAGTACTTCTTTTAAACTCCTCGGCCTAACGTTTACAGGGAATATGAACTGGAATAGATACATTGAGAGCATTGCCAAGGCTGCTGCAAGGAAGGTTGGCTCCCTCTACCGTGCTAGAAAACTACTTACGCCTGCCAGTATCCTATACCTCTATAAGGCAACAATTCGCCCATGTATGGAGTACTGTTGTCACATCTGGGCTGGTGCATCTGCTGCTTGTCTCTCGCTCCTGGACAGGGTTCAAAAAAGAGTCGCCAACCTGATAGGTCCTGAACTGTCATCTAGGCTTCAACCTCTGTCCCATCGACGAGATGTTGCATCCCTCTGCCTGTTCTACAAATACTTTAATGGCGAATGCTCTGACGAACTGCAAACACTTGTACCTCCCCGACGTAACTACCCCCGGCAAACCCGACAAGCTACTAAGTCTCATCCCTTTACAGTAGAGATCCCTAGGTGCAAGAAAGCCTTTTACTCCAATAGTTTCTTCCCCAGAACTGCGGGTCTTTGGAACTCCCTTCCGGGATTCTGCTTTCCCAACTGCAATGATATGCAGAAGTTCAAGTGTAATGTTAACAAACATCTTTCTACTCTTCTCCCTTCATAATGACCCCGCAAATTAATTCCTTAATAGTAGCCCCCTACTTCAAAGTGGCACTGTGCCTTGTTTGGGGTGTAAATTGAATAAAACAAAAACAAAAAAAAAACAAAACAAAAAAACTCTTTATCTGTGTCTAAAACAAAACGTAGATTCCATGAACAAAGCTTCTTTCTTAGAAGTGCACGCCTGTGGAACCCGTTTGCCTGTTTCTCACCTGACTACAACTTGGATGTCTTCAAGTCCAACATAAACAAATTCCTGATGAACCGCCCCCCCTTAAGTAAGACACTTTATCGAATCTCCAATACTAAGGATTACTACGATACTATCCCATTGATTACTATACACGCAATAACCCTTATCCGCGAGTGGCTTCCGGGCCTTGTTAAGTGGTGGCCTCCATAAAAAAAATAAAAAAAAGGCTCCCATATTTTTATTGTCATCGAAATAGGTGAAATCGCCCATTTTCAATCAAATAGATAGATTACCTGCTCTAGTCGAGGACCTATCGCGGTGCACTGGGAGGAAGCTTCACATGCCTCAATGCAGTGACTTAGTCCACAATACATTGTAGTCACATTATACTGTAGAGAACCTACTGTTGATTTATGGAATTATTTTTACATATGTCTTCAATTAAATTTTAAAATGCAAAAGTCAAGTATCATGGTGCAATTGTGTTTTAAACAGGAACATTCATTTCAAACCCATCTCCGTCATATTAAATATCTTACTGTTGATTTTTGTATATTTGACCTTGCTGTTTGTGCGGTGATACTAGCTTGAACTTAAGTTTAAAATGAAAAAGTAAAGTATAATGGTGCCATTGTGTTTTAAACAGAAATATTCATTTTGAACGCGTCTCTGTCATATCAAAGACTATTGCTGATTTTATATTCCTAGCATTACTGCTTGTGCGGTGAAAATAGCTTGAATTTTAATTTAAAATGAAAAAGTCAAGTATCATGGTGCAATTGTGTTTTCAACAAAAACAATCCTTTCAAACACGCCCTTGACATATCAAAGAACCTACTGCTGATTTTATGCGTCGGGGTTTTCGGCTAATGTGGTAATAAAAATTTTCAAATGTACTTGTGATGTTAGGATGTGTAAGGTGTTAACTTTGGTCAAAGTTGTCTGTTCTTTCTTTCATCAGATTATTTCGATTATTTCGATTATCGATAATTGTAGAAGAGATTCCGATGCAAAACCTGCTTATGAACGCTGCGAGACAGATAAGGTATCTTGGTGTAAAATTTCATAAAAACCGGGCAAGCTATGTTCGAGTCCATACGAAACGAACGCAAACACACAATGTTCCATTTATATAATAGAGATAGAGACACTGCTCATAAAAAGAAAACGACACAAAAACGTATTAGTGTATTTGCCTGTTAGATTAAAAGTAGTACACAAATAATGACACAAATTTATCCAGAAATCGCATTTTCTCGGCAGAAGCTATCGGCGACCATTTTCGTTGATGGATAAGGGGCTATTTTCGTCTATGCATAAAGGGGATTATTTAAACTTGAATCTAATTGGTAAAAACTTCAACAAGACCCCCTTTCACCAATGTTAAGAATTGTTTTCTAAATTTGCACGGGGATTTATTTTTTTAAAACAAAATTATTGCATAAATTTGCATATTTTTTTAGTGTACGGTCTTTTTAACCTAACAAGTAAAGACATAATAAAGTTGTTTTTTTTTTGCAATTTTATGTTTCATATGCTTCTTTTTAATGAGGCACAAACCTAGAAGCAGGCCCCAGTGTAATACTGTATACACTTTAGTCATAATGAAACAGGCTCATCTAAATATGCAAAGTAATATAGTCTTAGAATGTCTATGTTATGATGGTCTATCTGTAAAAATCTAGGATGAGTCCCTGAATAGATAGGCGAGTCTCGTGTAATAGATATCAACGATGATGTGTAAGGCCAAGTTCGAGTCTTGTCTGTTTTATCAGAATATTTTTACAATGGATCATTCTATCCTTCGTATAGTTCATCTTGTAAGTATCAGATTCTAGAAAAAAAATGGTGGACTCAGTGACAACAGTATAATTGTATTGATTGCATCGAGATGCGATTCGAACAAACGCTAAAAGAGCAAATATATGATTTAGTCACCTTATTCCTTTGTACGATTTGTTTCGATACACTTTCCTCTTCACTTCCAAAAGCAAATCAGTTTTCACTGGAACTTGTTTACTCAGTATTCTTTAACCAGCAAAAATTGTTTTTAAGCCCAACACTCAGTCTATGTCATTCGTATTATTTGGATCATTAACAATTAAAAATTGAAAAACAAATCTATGTAAATTAACCAAACCCATAAAAACATCGACTTGGTCAAGAAAATTAGAACATTCCGGGTGACACCTGCGACGTGCCTCAACGGTCAGCATTAGCAACATTTATTCTTGAAATATCAATGCACGCTGAAGTTCACTAACCCTGCTGCTATCTATCCAGTAACAATTCAGTCTCCCTGAAGGTATACCTTCTCTCACACATATACTTACAGCGGAAATTTGAAATTAAATTTCTGACGCTTTTGTCTTATTCTTATTCAAGAACTTTATAACGTAACAACTTTGGTCTTTCAAATTATATTTTACATCTCTTTAAAATTGCTTATATATAAATATGCTTTGCTCTTTAACTCACGATTTCCAGCTTTGATACCTAAAACCACGTAATTGTGTTAACACTTGCTAACTAGTGACTCATAACATGAACGTTTTCACCCATTTATTTAATTCGCCAAATTAGCTTACATTGACCTGATATGCAATAAATGCCTGGACGGCACCATCAGCATTCCTAAGTAAGGGCGCTCGAGGTGATTAGTAATAAACTAACCCCCCCTCAAAGGGAGAAAATAATATAGACTATCCAGAACGGCACAGGACCAGTGACATACCGTGGTCAACAGTGAACAAGCCATTTTAACAATGGCCAATACTCTCCAGCGGGGACTTATGAAAGGTTCGACGATCGAGCAAAAATACAAAACACTGTAGTATAACAGCCATACTCAGAAGATATTTTAAAGAATGACATCTTGATTTATAAAAGTATACCGACAGATTCATCGTTGGTTCTAGTGGTGAGCGCGGATGAGTACAATGAGTGGAAACGGATGGTGGGTGTGTAGAAGGAACACGCATATACAAGGATTCAATGACTGATTTTTGGACTTTGCTCGTTCAAACAAAAAAACTCTTAACTCAATTCAGGCCTGTGTTATGTGCTTGCATGTGACCTTTCACATCTGGCATCTATCTCGTTTGAAATTTTATTCCCAGCCTCTATCCAGTGCAGTATTAGAAATGGCCTTTCGAAATTTCAATCATTATTTTTTTTTACGTTCGATTGTGGTTTGTTGCATGAGCCTTTGTCTTTCGAAATTCTAATTCCTTTTGTTTGACAGCTCATTGTCAGGATTTTCGGTACACACACGCTCGATTACTCAACACTACATTTCATAAATACACCATTAATTTAATCTAGAATACATCTGTATAATTTAAAGCATTTAAATTTAAAAAAATAATTTAATCTTTTCTTAAATAAACATATATTAACTAATCGTTAACAAATATCACCTTGTTGATAGAAACAATATAAAAAGAATGTAAATGTCAATTCATACACGAATAAAATGCATACGTTTTATTGTCGATAGAAAACTATTTTGAAGAAATTGCCAAGTATGCAGTTATGTGTGAGAATCTAGTGCAAACCCTGATAAGAAGACTGGCAATTGATATCAGATCGTTAATGGCTTAGTAATATATCAAGATAAATAGCAAATGCGAACAATGGTGAAGCATTATTTATTGCCTTCGTTTTTAGTACACACACACACACACACACACACACATATATATATATACATATATATACATTTAAATGATGAAGAATAAGAATTTATAATATTTATTGAACAGTCAAATGTTCTAACATGAAATATAAGAAATTTTTCGTTGTTTCAATGCAATTTTTACTTTTCATTTGAGAGGAACTAGCAAATTAAAGAAAGTTATTATCAACGTTGGTAGAAACGAAAATGAAACGATCAATGAATCAAAATTCGGTCGATTTAGATAATAAAATAAAACATCCTTAAAAGACGAAGTAAAAAAACATTCCATTCAAATCTAGAATAGAGCAACATTATAAAAATATATATAATTTATCACATCTTAGCGTTTCCATTTGCAAAAAGAAAATGAAATCAGTTGAACTAATCATCTTCTATAATATAAAGCTCAACTGTCTATTTAAATGTACGTATTCCTAACACTTTCGACAGAGGCGACGGATATTCACAAGATTGGTATCCTTTTAAAGCTCGACCTTTCGGACAACAAATATAATAATATTATCAAAAACATTAATTGCTCCACCCTCAACTGGGCATCTTTCTACAGAGAGGGGTCGCTTTTTTCGACGGCATCTTCGAAAGTAATCCCCGCTTTTCGATTGATTAGCCTTAATTTAAACCTTTTTTCACGTTTTTTCCTCTTTAGCCGTACGCGTTCGAACCTTCCTGCATACAATCATTTTTTTCTCAACACACACCTCCAAACCTCCGGGCAACGCCGGACATCAAGGCTATCTGAAGATTCTTTTTTTAGCATTAATTTCCTCAATATTTTTTTAGTTAGAATTTTTTCTAGAATGACATCGGATGTTTACCGGAATGATTACGACATATTTGTCAACATCTTAACAGAAAATAATTTTTTGGAACTGACTGGATTCGAACTTGGAACACCCAGGTCGTCAGTTGGTGTTGTAAACTATTTGAACACCGTCACCCCCCCGTCGACCATATGAATTGGAATAAATACTTTCTTTGGCTCCAATAACTTTCGTAACACAAGATACAACGATTTATGATAAATATTAAAATATTAATAAGTGTTCAAAACAAATAAAGATTGTATTTCTGATCGATTTTAATATTTAATTCTGATCGATATTTTATTTTATTATTAATCATAAAGACAAAGAAGTTTTCATTCTTAAAGTGCCATCGAACCTCTTATTTAATTTGACTCATTTTACATTCGCCATGAATACAAAAAATAGGGATAGGAAGTTTTGATATATCCTTTTAGTTTTATTTACTTACTTTAAGTGTTTTCCAAAATCCAGAACAGAGGGTTAAGGGGAAAAAAGAAAGTAACGAGGGAGATAGAACGAAGAGAGAAAAAAGCTGCGAGTATTGGATTTTTTTCATACTTGACTGGGTGGGGCCTCTCCTTCACCCGCCTCTCTCTCTCTCTCTCTCTCTCTCTCTCTCTATATATATATATATATATATATATATATATATATATATAATGTGTGTGCGTGTGTGCGAACGGTATTCTGCCGTATATCTGTACTCTTACAAATTGATTTTTTTGTGTGTATTGATATTCATATTAAAAACCCGTTTTTCTATTTATTTAAAAATGAAAATAAACCCTTGTTATATATTGTTCGTGGGTTTGCATTCATCGGCAAAAGACTTAGCTCATAATATTCTTTTACACATTCATTTTAATTAATTCCCTATTAGTTTTTTCAGTTTACTTATGTGATGATCATTTTTAGTTTACTATTACATATAATTATATTCATGCAGATATTCTACATGATTTATACTTGCGTAATATTTGCGTAAAAAGCTTATAGTAAATGCAACCCCCTTTCTGTATATATTTATATATGCGTATGTATATTTGTTTTTAAAACATTGCCTACCAAACTCCTCTGTCAGTCTTTTGTCTACAGACATGAAACTTAATATATAGGGTAATCGCACCTATGTGAAACTTTATATTATTGTTTTAGCCGAGGAAAATCCGAGCAAAATGTTAAAAATTAAAAAAATAAAATTTGCCAGATAAAGATCGAACGACGGCATTACGAATATGCCTGCGTAACCTATTAGCTATTGTTTCACCTTTTAATTTCAAACCATGTAGCAAACACGTCTTTATAGCTTAGGCATTATCGCCAAAGGAAAAAATAAATCATAAACTAAACGTTTTGGTTTCGCTTCTCATTGATGATGCACGAGTCATTAAAGAAAAACAACTTTATAAATAATTGCTATATATTGGGTTCAGTATAATGCAATAATAAATACGAAATCTGCATCAATAAAAATATCATATTTAAGCGTATTTTACGACCGGGTAATTCTTGGCGGCCTGCTAGTATATATATATATAAATATCTATCACACCTTGAATGTTATTTTCTCATTTACCTATAAGTATGGCCAACCACTTATAATTCGATAACTGTAATAAAAAAATAAATCAATTATAATATTATTTTGAGAAAATAACATTCAAGTTGTGAGAAGTAGACCAAAGTATCTCAATAACACAGAACCTTTCTGTATTATGAATCTCTACCTCTGTTATTTGGTTTATCACCTTTAAAATTCCCCAATTAAATAATTTCTAAAATATTACATTTTAAGATTACTCTGTAGGCTTAAATGATTAGAATTAGTTCATACAAGAGGATATCTTAAAAATGATTTTTTTCATGTGTGACTTGAATTTCCCTATTGTAACCAGACTACCTGTTACCCGCTGAGTCAGTATGTTATATTTGCTATGGAATTCATGTATGAGCGTGACACTTGTGACGTAAAGAAAATAATTTTTTTGACATAACAGAAACATTTCTATCAAAGTATATTAAAATGAAAAAAGAATATAGATCGATTTCTGCGAGTCGTTCTATGTATTATATTTGATTATTAAAAAAAAATACAGTTACTGAATTATAAGTGGTTGGCCATACTTATAGGTAAATGTGCACTGAACAGATACCATAATACTTATTGTAGTTAAATTCAAGTTTTGATATATCTGCTTTTTTTTTTACATCGTTCATTTCTGTATTACGTTTAAGCTATTTATAACCCACTCTTCCCATGTTAAATATTAATTTCGAAATAATCACGTTAATATTTCAGCGTCCCAATTGTTCTTTTATTTTTTTTTTCGCGTTTAAATTATCCAAATAAACAATTGTTAATACGTTCTGCTTTTTTTACATCGTCCATTTCTGTATTACGTTTAAGTTATTATAAACCCCACTCTTCCCATGTTAAATAATAATTTTTAAATAATAACATGTGCGCAGGATAAAATTTGCAACAGAAGCGATTTTTGCTTGTTTGTTTACGTTGTTAGGGGTTAATGTTTATGCGCGCATGAGCAAGCAGATGTCGTAAACCGGAAAGTGGGTTACATATATCGTTACAAGGTCATTTGCATTTTATAATTATTTATATATATATATATAGCTTAATGTAAAAAGAAAAGAGAAAGATCAATTCCACAAAAGGAGGGCAAGTTCAACAATAATTATTGGATCTTATACAATAGGACAACAAGAGTATGAAATGAAGACACAAAACTATATATTGGTAGATACAGAATGAATCATTTATTGAATAATAGAATACAGGCAAAATTTTAGGGGATATAAGGGACTCTTTATGTCAGGGCATTTCGAAGCCTAATGCTTCTCATCAGAAGAGTAGAGAAGGGGCTAGGTAGCATGGAGAAGATGCGACGTCTAGCGTAAGGTTCATTAGGGATGAGAAAGATTAAGAGGAATTATAAAATGTTGGGGGAAGCTTTATTGAATTCTTAATAAATAAGGAGAAGCTTATTATATATAGTATGATATATGAGAATATATGTTGTTTTTAACGCAGTATTGAGATTAAGGGGTATATGTATTATGGATAAATAGGGGGTGTATTGTTGCTGCGTGGTAATTTATTTTAACGTTTGTGGGGTGTCTATTTTCTATGAAGTGGGTAATTTTGATTAATTTTTTTTGGAGGGGTTTATGCAAGGTTGTAAAACTGAAAGGTAATATGCGGCAATATATTCATAAGTTTCTACTGTTATGATATAGGGAGTATGATCATTAGGGGGCGGTAGAAATTAGGATGGCAATGACTATGATGCGTATAACCTGATGTAAAAGTTTAAGTATACATATTGATGTTAACGTGGGGGAGTAAGGAAACCATTGGTACTTATGAGGGTGGTAAAATACCAAATAATAGTAGGGTAATTATAATAGTACGAAAGATCATAGTAATGACAATTATAATAATTATAGTAACAAGCGGGACCTGTGGAAATTCCACAGCAGCATTTTTCATATGAAATATATTGTTGCTGGGCATGCTGTGAGCTTTCTGTTCAGCGTGAATGAATGCACAATCATATTATTCTAGTTTTCTTTTATTTAGACTGTACTGCCCCTTTACTAAAATAGTAACTTTGATATTTTTCCTGGGCTGATTATTTCATTACAAACACACCGGTCAATTAACTCACATGTTATTATTTTCCATAATTATTGAATATGTTACTATGTTCAACAATAATTTTTCATAATTTCAACCCACATTATCGCCCCTCCCTTAACTAAAATATTTAATTTGATATATTGTATCGGCTGTTTATTTTATATAAAAAACACAACTATCAATTAACTCACATATCATGTTTAATGATTCTTAAATATGGTACCAATTTTGACAAATTTTCATCATTTAAACTCACCATATCGGGCACCTTACTAAAATAATAACTTTGATATATTGTCTAGGCTGATTATTTAATTTCAAACACACACACCAATCACTCACATCATTTTTCGTAATTCTTGGATATGTTACTAATTTCGACAATATTTTTTTATAATTTAAACCAACGTTGTCGCCCAACCTTACTAAAATAATAACTTTGATACGTTTGCTTGGCTGATTATTTCATTACAAACACAGTAATCAGTTAACCTCTATTTCATCATTTTTCATAATTCTTGGGTATGTTACTAATTTCGACAATCATTTTTCAAAATTTATACCCATATTATCACTCCCTCCTTAATAGAATAATAACTTTGAAATATTGTCTGGGCTTATTCTTTTATTACAAACACACTAATGCATGAAATCACATTTAATGATTTTTCATAATTCTTGGATATGTTACTTATGTCGACAATCATTTTTCATAATTTTAACCCACATTTTCGCCCTTCCCTCTTTACTAAATAATAACTTTGATATATTGTCTAGGCTGATTATTTCCTTACAAACACACCAATCAATTAACTAATATTTCATCACTTTTTCGTAATTCTTGGATATGTTACTAATTTCGAAAATAATTTTTCATGATTTAAGCTCTCCTTATCTCTTTCCCCTTTACTTATATAATAACTTTGATATATTGTCTGGGCTGATTATTTTATTATAAACACACCAATAAATTAACTCACATTTCGTCATTTTTCGTAATTCTTAGATATGCTACTAATTTCGACAATAATTTTTTATAATTTAAACCATCCTCGTCGTCCTCTCTTACTAAAAATATACTTTGATATATTGTTTGGGCTGATTATTTCATAAAACACACAACTATCAATTTACTCACACTTCATTTTTCTTACTTCTTGTCTATGTTACTCATTTCGACAATTATTTTTAACATTTTTAACATACGTTATCAACCCCCCACTACGAAAATAATAACTTTTATATATTATCTGGGATGTTTATTTCATTTCAAACACACTAATCAACTCACATTCCGTCATTTTTCATAATTCTTGGATATCTTACTAATTTCGACAATCATTTTTCATCATTTTAACCCACATCATCGCCCCACTTACTAAAATAATAACTTTGATATGTTGTCTGGTCTGATTATTTCATTGCAAACAGACAACTGCATTTAATAACATATCATTTTTCATAATTCTTGGATATGTTACTAATTTCGACAATTATTTTTCATAATTTAAACCATCCTTATTGCCCTCTCTTACTTACATAATTACTTTGATATATTCCCTGGGCTGATTATTTTACTATAAACACATAATCGATTAACTCACATTTAATAATCCTGGATATGTTATTAATTTCAACAATAATTTTTATAATTAAAAACCCACATTATGCCGCTCCCTCCTACTTATATAATATATTTGGTATATTGTCTGGGCTCATTATATCATTACACACACCAATCAAGTAACTTCATCATTTTTCATAATTCTTGGATATGTTACTAATTTCGGCAATAATTTTCATAACTTTAACCCACTATATCGCTCGCTCCCCCTTACTTAAATAATAACTTTGATATATTGCCTGGGCGGATTATTTCATTACAAACAAATCAATCAATTCTGGGTATTCTCAAAGTATATATGTTTCACCTATCTTATCCAATCGCGGGTGACGCCACATATTCTGCTAATATATATCGTTCACCTATCTCATTCGATCCGGGGCGATGCTGGGTATTTTGTTACTATATGTTTTCCACCTATCTCATTTAATACTGGGCGACGCTTTCTGATAGTATATATTTGCACATCTCATTCAATCCCAGGACTAACTTCATGTCCCCCATCCCACTGTTGAAAATATACATTAAATAAAGTAATGTTTAAATCGTAAACGGTTTGAGAAATTTTCGGGACTGACTTCATATCCCGTAACCCACTGCTTAAAATATACTTGAAATAAAGTAATGTTTAAATCATAAACTGTTTCAGCAGCTTTTCGAAAGTAATACATAAAAAACATTAACACGGTTAGGGATTAGGCAACTATTGCTTTAGCATGAATTTCTGGGTGCAGTATCAGTTTCAGCATTCCAGTGACTTAAATCCCCTCTTTTTTGGTCTTGGTTAATGGAGGAGAAATCCTTCATTACTAATACAATTTTTATTTTTCTTATTGACCAGAGTGTCCCTTTTGGGGAGCTGGTTTTCCCCTACATTTTTAACCGACATCGTGTCGAATTCCTTGCCTTGTGGGAAGGCAAGTAAACAAAAAATATAATCAGAACGGACATTTTCCAGGGCATTTTATAATAAATCAGAAGTGACATTTCCAGGGCATTTTGTAATTAAATCAGAAATAACTTTTTCCAGTTACTTTTTTTATATTAAAACTTTGTTACATTAAACATAGTACCTATTCACAATGCCTCCCCACGGGACAGATTTAGACACCAAGATCGTTTTTTAACTTGGAGAAAAAATAGTCTTAGTCGTAAAGGATTTCTCTTTCATTTAGAGAGAAGAAATTGAAATGTAGCACCTGAAGAACAGATACTACACTTTGATCTTAGCAAAAAGGCAAAGAAAGACAAATCATTTTTATTAGTTTTGCCTCAACAGCGACACCAATTTTTTTATAATTCACTTTCCTTTTTTAAGGATGCACAGCATGATAACGGACGAAGCGATAAGCGTAATTCCACAAGTTTATTTGGAATATTCCACTTTTTGGAATATTCCACTTTCCTTTTTTAGGGATGCACAGCATGATAACGGACGGAGCGATAAGCGTAATAATATAATGATAATAAAGTTGAAAATAAATTAGAAGTAAAATTGAATATATATATATATATATATATATATATATATATATATAAGGCAAAATTTAAAGTAAACATTAAAATTAAACATTAAATATGAATATAAATATAGGGGTGCGTAACAGAAAAGCATACAACAGGGGGGGTTAGAATAGCAGGAAATGAGGTTGAGGAGTGAGGGGTAAGTGGACTCGTATAAAATAAAGTAAAATATAGAATATATATAGGGATGCGTAACAGAAAATCATACAACCAGGGGGGTTAGAATAGCAGGAAATGAGGTTGAGGAGTGAGGGGTAAGTGGACTCGTATAAAATAAAGTAAAATATAGAATATATACATACACACACATATACGCTTACACATACATATATCCGTATAAAAAATAGATGGAGAATAAGCCGGGAAAGCGTACGAGTTCGGTGAAGAAAAAGCCCTTGGGTTTAAATTAAATTAAAGGATTGCTTCGCTAGGAACGGTAGTTTCAAGAGTCCGCCTTGAAACTTAAAATTTCTTGAAGTTCGATTATAAAGGCCATCAAATTTATGTTTATATAGACACGCCAGGCCTAGAAAATTGAATACATACTTTCTCGTTTATGAACACGAGGGACAGGTCCATCAAATCGACATAACTACGTTATGTAGTAGTTCTAATCTCCAAGAGATACAAGAAGTATAGTTTATAGCAGTCCTTTAAATTTCAATATTTCCTCAAATATTTTGTTTGGGTTGTCTTCCGTAGATGTTTTGGTCCGGTGAATTCTTCTTACTCCTAATTTATCTGACAAAAAACTGTATTCTTTCAACGGATACTCTTGTGATGGAAATTACCCGGGCTGGTTCAACTGTGTGCAGATCTAAGTTATATTATCAGTAGGAAGTAGCATCTATACGGATATATGTATGTGTATGCGTATATGTGTATATGTGTATGTGTATGTATATATATATATGTATATATATGTGTGTATATATATATATATTCTCTATTTTACTATATTTTATACGAGTCCACTTACCCCTCACTCCTCAGCCCCATTTCCTGCTATTCTAACCCCCCTGCTTGTCTGTATCCCTTTCTTATACGCACCCCTATATTCATATTTAATGTTTAATTTTAATGTTTACTTTTAATTTTGCGTTTATTTTTTATTATTTTTTATTTATTTATATATATATATATATATATATATATATATAAATATTCAATTTTACTTTTAATTAATTTTCAGCTTTATTATTGCTACTATTATTATAATTGTCATTACTATGATCTTTCGTACTATTATAATTGCCCTACTATTATTCGGTATTTTACCACCCTCATAAGTACCAATGGTTTCCTTACTCCCCCAGGTTAACATCAATGTGTATACTTAAACTTTTACATCAGGTTATACGCATCATAGTCATTGCCACCCTAATCTCCGACAGCCATCTTATAATCATACTCCCTATATCATGACAGTAGAAACTTATGAATATATTGCCGCACATTATCTTTCAGTTTTACAACCTTGCATAATCCCCCAAATTAATCAAAATTACCTACTCCATAGAAAATAGACACCCCACAAACGTTAAAATAAATTACCACGCAGCAACAATACACCCCCTATTTAACCATAATACACATACCCCTTAATCTCAATACTACGTTAAAGACCATATATATTCTCATATATCATACTATATATAATAAGCTTCTCCTTATCTATTAAGAATTCAATAAAGCTGCCCCCAACATTTTATAATTCCTCGTAATCTTTCTCATCCCTAATGAACCTTACGCTAGACGCCGCATCTTCCCCATGCTACCTAGCCCCTTCTCTACTCTTCTGACGAGAAACATTAGGCTCCAAAATGCCCTAGCACAAAGAATCCCTTATATCCTCCAACTTTTGCCTGTATTCTATTATTCAATAAATGATCCATTCTGTATCTACCAATATATAGTTTTGTGTCTTCATTTCATACTCTTGTTATCATATTATATATATATATATATATATATATATATATATATATATATATATGCTCTCTGCTTTTATCATTTTTTCCAAAAGACCTGGACTTCTTTCCACGGGAATTAAAAAGTGTCGGTTTAGGAGAGGTGTTAATGAGCATTGTGTATCATTGTTTCACATTTACACGGTCAGGCTTTCCTACAGTGGACATCCATTTTATTTCAAGACTTAACGGGGATATATATATATATATATATATATATATATGCACACACATAATATTTTTAGAGGGAATTAGACGAGGAGTTTAAAGAGCAGAGTTTATTTTAATATATTAGGAAATGTATTAATACTATATAAAGAAAACAATGCTCATTATATATAAAGTATTGAACGCCACAAGCATAAATGTGGTAATTAACTTTTTTTGCAGATTTTAATATAGAATTCCCTTGTGTCTAGAATTTTTAGATGAGGATTGATTATTTGTATTATTTGGATTCTACGGACTGCTCTTCTCATTTTGAATGATCGCTGTAATCTCCGACCTTTTCAAATGTATCTTGTTGAATTTGGGAATATTTCCGTCGAATTAGGGCAATTTTGAACAGGACACTGTTTTAGTGCACGGGAATAGCATTCGCTCGTTTCGTCAGCCATGACTAAGTTAAAGTCCTAATTAATTCGGAATTGTATTGTGAGTGTTGCCTGCATAGATGATTGAAACTTTAACTGCCAAAAGAATGTAACTAACAACTAAATTATACAAAGTTCTTTATCCACTGCGCAGTTTACATCGATCGAAACGTTGAGAAAAGGACATTGAAGGTGTGAGAAGTAAACCAAAGTTTCTCAATAACACAGAATCTTTTAGTATTATTAATCTCTACCTCTGTTATTTGGTTTATCGCCTTTTAAATTCCCCAGTTAAACAATTTCTAAAATATTACATTTTAAGATTACTTTTTAGGCTTGAATGATTAGAATTAGATCATACAAGAGGATGTCTTACAAATTATTTTTTTCATGTGTGACTTGAATTTCCCCATATTGTAATTAGTTGGGAAGTAGCCCCATGATATTTTTCAGTTCAATAGAGGGGATGTTCTCTAAAAATAGTTAATCGAAATTATGTTTGGTTTTACGTATATGCACAGAGAGAGGGAGAGAGAGAAAGAGAGAGAGAGACAGGGGGAGAGAGAAAAGAGTTATTTCTTAGTGTATTAGACATTAAATCAGATATTATAGCTCAGTCGAGAACCTACCTTGAACATAAGGATAGAGAAGATAGAGGCTTCTCATGTCTCCACAGTATTAAAGGAGACGTAGAAAAGAGAACACATATCACGTTAGATTGCGAAATCGATTTTGGCTAGAGAAAAAAAAATATCCCACCCCCCAAATATGCCAACAGCACTTCATCTTGGGGTGGATCTGGCTGTCATAGAGCTAGATGATTGTTTTACGAGTGAGGTACTTTCTAGAGCGATAAAGTGATCCAACCATTTTTTTCCAGCGACCTTAGGAACATATTTGTAAGTTTTGCATTTCAGCTTTGACGTTTGACTAAGAGTTTATTAATGATACGCCTATTCATTTACCTGGAAAAAAACGCGAGGATCAAAGCGTTCGTGGTGAAAAGAAAGACGCTTCGTTCTAGAGGTGATAAAAGTAACACGTCACCTTTTCCACCATTGCACCGCGTGCTACACGTCTGATGAGAGAGAAAAAGAGAAAGGAAGGCAAAGAGAGAGAGAGAGAGAGAGAGAGAGTTCGAAAAAGATTAATCCAACTGAAGTACGCACGTGAATGTATTTTAAAATGATTTGACTACACATATGAAACTATTGGCGTTCACCTCCTATATGTTAGGAAGTCGGAGTGGGGGGAAAAAGATGATAAAGGGAAGAGGAAATTGTTTTTTTATTGCCAAAACAATGAATAGTAAATTGTTAATAAAGATACACAAAAGGAAGTTGACAAATGATGTTTGGTCAAAGTGCAACAGTAAATTGGAACAAAATGGATCGGATATATATTTAGACTTATTTAACGGGCGTTTTACATGTGGAAGTGAGTTTTGCGACAGTTCAAAGCAGTTTGTTAGGGACAGTCTCAGCTTTGCGACGTTTGAAACAGGTTTTACAATGGTTGTTGTTCGAAGTAGAGAGTGACATGAATTGATCAATCGAATGACAGACACAGTCTCGAAAGTATGTGTACATGTGCACCTTAGCGTTCAGGTAGTTATACTTGTAGAATTTTATATTTGTCGGGGTTTGTGTTTTGTTTTATGTTTATTTTTATACTTGAAAGCCAGTGCACCGCCTCAGCAGTCACTAGTGTGTGAGAGACGACGACACAGCTTCAACGAGAAAAAAAGACAATAGAAAAAGATAACGGAAAAAGCAAGCAACACGCAATATCTTACACAATCGACTAAGTGTTGAATAGTTGGGCTAAGGGGACGAACGGTTCATAGATAAAAAGTAGCAGCCTGTTGTCTGTCAGGGTGAAATAGATCGGTTGTAAAACCTATTAATGAAAACAAGCGGAAGAACGAAACACGCGCAGAATAAAATGCTAGACAGTGATAGAAGTTTTTTTGGAGTAATCGATTTTAGTTGAGTCGAGCACAATGAATAAAATAATGATTTAAATTGGTTAGTGCAAAAAAACTAAGGTTGTATCTCCTCATCTTAATCGTGACACAAGAACACGGATAAAACAATATCGAACAGAAGAACACACATAAAATAACATGTTGTCGATATCGTTCGTCTAAGCTAATTATTTAAATTTAAGACATCGAAGAAATTTCATTTCAGCCAGCAATGAAAAGTAATTTTTTTTTTCAGATTTAAATCTCTACAGCTTTAAAACGAAGCCACGAGACGAACACATTTATACAAAATTATTCCTACTCAGATGTCACCGATAGAATAAATAATAAACCCCACACTATTGTTTTCGTTTCCGCAATATTTAGAACAAATAAGTGCCAGATTATGCCCAATCTACCCATTATATTTCAGTCACAAATCTTGTGCAAGCGGTGTTTTATTGTTGTTCAATGACATGGGGAGCACTTTAGTGATCGTATCATCACTAAAGGATGTCAGCCCGAATTATCTCTACATTTATTAGAGCTTACATCATTCACATATGTACACTATTTCAAAGATAATGTCTATTAAAACAATACCTAGACTATTACTGATGTGTATCACAATCAAAATCAATCATACAGAGGTGTGCCGTCAACGCAGCTGTTTACATATGAAATATATCATTGAATGGAGATAAAACGATGCTGCAAATTTATGACAGATAATTAGTGGGCATAGAACGAAGTTTGTACTAAATATGGTTGATTATTTATCTCCCTCCCACGACAGAAAAGTATGAACCAAGGGTAAAAAAATGGGAGTGAATGACCAGCTCCCCAGAGAAAGAGCACTCCGGTCCTCAGAAAATGCTCGGACAGCTCCGTCGTGATTTTAACTGCTTCTCAAAGGAAGAAGGCAGCACCAGTAAGGATGAATCTCTATGAAACTGCATGGGATCAGCAATGTACGGCAGTCAACATGTAAAACAAATCATTTTAATAATGGCATAAACTCTGTTGACTTTGGTACCCAAGGAAAACCTTCGGCTGTTAAAATGATTGTACCAAATATTACAAGACTAAATAGTGCATTTTATCAAATTTCCGTGCGTGGCAACTTCTGCATAACATAAGGTTTATTGATGTAATCATTATACAGTTTATTCATTTCTATATAATTAGTGAAAGATTCATTAATATTACTGATCTACACATTAAACGAGTCATTAATCTATATAAATAAAACAGTAAATACACGTATGTGTGTGTAAATATTTAACCGTTATGTTTTTAATCGACTTGTCACATTGAAATTAACAGGAAAGAGTATTTATACACTAATGGTGGTTTATACAGAATAACATTTTGGGGGGATGAAGGAATAGCGGTTACAGACATATATCGGCAAGGCGTAAAGCAAGCTGTTCATTTACACTTGGCGACATTTTTATTAGTTTGCGCATGCATAAACTTGTTATAGCTTAAAGTGTTTTAATTTTATCATTTATTATCTATCTGTCGAGTTAGCTTAAACGGTGGCGAACGCGGTCGGACGCTAAATGGTTTTGTTTCGATTCTAGGTGATGCCATTCAAGTCATTAAAAAGAAAATCCTTTGAAGTCAGTACTTTATATAAATAAATATTTTATAGAGAATCGGTTCTGTAATAAATACGAAATCTACATAACTTAAAATATATTAAGCATATTTTACAACGGACAAGCTCGAGTGCCTCTGAGTGAGACCTATAAAAGTAACTGATCCAAATACTGCACAGGTCATCAATTCCAGAATAAATGATAAACAACCAATTTAAATCAGACAATTATCTGATTTTAATTGATATTATAAAGCAGAATCCAGATACTTGTTTACATTTCGTATTCTCGGCATTTACCAAATGTGTATCGAAGAGAAATAATAATAAAAAATGTGGAACGTGCAAAATGTTTTATTTTGTTGTATATTATTCCCTTGTAGCTGAGACAATAGTTTCGCTGAAGGAATAAATAATAACGCATAACTCGGACACCAAAATAATAACATTGGACATAATTTTCATTCGCGTCACCTTGAATCGAACCATTGAGTCTATATACTTGAACGCTTCATTCGGGGCAACAATGGCTGAAATGCAAGCCACCGTCATCATTAGTGTTACTGGTTTGTGAATAGAAACCGCAGTACAACTTACAATATTACAATTAACTTTCCTCTCGCCAAAATTATAACGCACCTGTAAAGAAAGATGGTGATACAATATACTCTGGTCACGGACGCTGTGCTGCGTTATCAGTTGCGAACGTCGTGTCAATAGACTCGTTTGCATGATTGGTAGCCATTCATCTTCTACAAGACAATGGTACTAATGAACTGACGTTTCGTCAATTTATAATATACATAATAGTTTTAAGCAAAAAGGAAAATACGGTTGACGTGCACTAGTTGTAAATAGAAGATAGCACATAATAGCTTTCTTTTCTAATCAACGAAAGAGAAAACGTTGTTTCACTCATTATACGATACATAGACTGTCATGAAGATTTATGATATTTTTATGTCTCTATATGGTGGATATCTAAGTAAAGTGTTATAATCAATTATATAAATCTCGCCTCTCTGTTAG
>NC_136485.1:117725747-117745747 GCF_053919585.1 Euprymna scolopes | reverse complement strand
GTTTTTGACCAGAACGAAACCAATAAAGTTCTTGTTTATTATGATTTATTCCTTGTTTGTTTTCCACACACATACACCCACAAAAGCGCACACACACACATATATAAATTTATATATAAATTTATATACGTGAACTATCATAGTATAAGGTGGAATAAAAATAATGAAAATAGTATTAGTTTTAAATTTTACTGCTTCGTTGGCATTGTACGTATCAGTGCCACGTATCTAAATGATAAACTTTCATTCATTCAAGTGGTGTCCTGCTCGGTACAGGCACTAATGGATATGGATCTATCTCACTCACCCAAGGCATTCATGAATTCAGTGTTGCCCATCATTGAGAACTTCATTCACGCTATTTCTCGAAAGTGTTTGATGTGTTGTCATGGCTTTCTTTGCAGTTGTACAAAAAGTGGGCTGCAGTCTCTTTCTGTCTTGTCAGTACCTATACTGGGCGATTATCTCGAACATTGTACCCAAATGAATCTACTGCTTAGCACAACGAGATACGAAACCATGAACAAAATTATTTTTGATTTCTTCTGTATTACACCAGGCATCGGCTTTCTATGACTTCAGGTTACCCTGATCGGGTTCTCGACCTTGTCCAAGAGTCTCCAACAGATTAACGAAGGGGAGGAGGAGCCTTACGTTTTCCTATGACAGTAGTATAATTCCGCCACCTTCTACAGCGCCTCGTGTTTCCAAATGGACACCCATCTGGCACTGACCAAGCTCATCGTTGTTAAACTTCAGTGTTCTATTGTGAGAACCAATGTGCCAACGTGATTACGCCGTATTTGTCATCATTCTGTGGATTAGAAACACTTGTAAGCTTTACATAAACAAATAATAATATGGTTATGTTACTTCTTCGTTTGCCTTGAATATATATTCCATAATTTATAATGATGTCTAATATAGTCCAGTCAAAATAGAAAAAAAAAACCTTTGCCCTGAAAAAAAATCTAAGAAAGCGGTTTATTGTTTTCGGGGAGTATTACATATCAGGGAAAACATACTAAAAGTTTACAATATAGAGTTACCGCAAAGGATCAGAATGTGACGTCAAAGAATATGGCCATGTAAAATCTTTTAAGGAGACTTTCAGTCATATTTTTATATATAAGGCGACTCGCCTTTCAGCGTCTATCTTATATATATATATATATATATATATATATATATATATATATATAATATATTAGGTCTGAAGACACATTTTATTTTATATTATAATATTATTTTTCATTATAATATTATTTTACATTTATTTTTTATTTTGTATATTTATTTTTGAACGATTATTTTTATAGTTTTACAGAGCTAATGAGAATGAAGGGAAATCAATAAATTTGCTCCTTATGTAGCAATGTAATAGATGACGGAAAAAGAGTGATGATTATTGCGAAAGTAATCGATAAAGCTAGTATTAAAAGGAAATGACATATGCTGCAGACTCTGTAGTATCCTTCACTTGCCATTAACTTTCCAAATTTCTCTGTTTAATAGTTCTGGATCTACTACAAAGAAATTGCTGGGGGTACGGATACCGATACACATGGACAAAGAGCAAGCGTTCTTGAGAATGTGCACCTTTTTCAGGGAAAACGATGACGAGTATCTGACTGTTTCTAATCTTGCAAAGTAAATGACGGAGTATCTTGTTGAGGGAGACAGTGCTACCTGCAGTAATAAATGGCAGACGTATAAGATGGAGAATTATGGCGATTCGCTATTCATAACAGTGATAAACATTGCCTAACATTTTAACGTTTCGTGAAAAGCAGGAAAAAAACCCGAGGGACCATTTCAGTATTCAGGAAAAGTATAAAAAAACCCAGAAGAAAACCACCATAGAAATTGAGGCCAATCTCATCAGGAGCAATATCAAGTCTATAATCCCATCTTCAACCGACGAATATCCGAAAATGTCTCCGCTTGAATGTCAGTCTGCCTTAGATTATTTTTCCCTGAAATTTGATTGTTTGCTGGAAAACCTCTTCGCTGGAATGATAATTTGCAGGAGGATCGCAAGCATTAAACAATATATTGTTCAGGCTGTACGTCACAGAGCTTTAGTAGCTCCCCTGAAGCTCGGGTTAGCTGTTCACCTCCATCATTTCAGGTCTCGATTTTTTAGACAGTTTAGCATCCATGCGATATTGTTCATTATATTCGGAAGTTCAGCGATTCAGGAAAAACGCTGCCGCTTCTGTTGACCAGCATATACTCGGTGGTACCAGAAACACAAAGGATACAGTACTGCTGTTCGCTGCGGACAACATCGATCATTATTTCACGTTAGGGGGAAGAATCAATCACTGTTTTCCGTTTCTTACAAGCGGTATATGAAAGCCAAGCCCCTAGTATCTGTGAGGCAGTTGACCCTACTATTAAAACAATAGACCTCGCTTTTTTGTTCCAAAGATTTTTTGGTGTTCCAAACTAGTGACCGTTCCCTTAATGAGTTGATAGCCTATGAACATTTACCATTCCCACCATCAGTCTTAGGCAAAACATTTGTTACGTCAAACAACCAAACAAAGAGCAATTGATAGCTGCTATAAAATAACAGAGTTTAGATGACGCAATACAGAAGGATGTACCAGAAGTGGAACATAACGTTCATGGCGGAGGTTCTCTTCTCCATCGACTGAAGTGATCAGAAGTAAAGACATATAGTTCAATCGCTGACAACTTTACAGTAAAGCAAAAAAGTAATAATGGTTTATAATATTGAATGTATATATATATATATATATATATATATATATATATATATATATATATATATAAATTTAAAGGAGAATCGAACAATAGTCTAAAGAGCAGAGTGTATTTTAATGTAATAGTAAAATTACTTGTTTGATTAAAATACAGGGAAAGAAAAAGTGCTTGTTGTAATTTAGATATATAATAAGCCCGAGAGGTAAATATCCTAGAGCTAATTTAATATTTAGTAATGTGATTGATAATTTAAAAATTAAATTATAATTAAATTAAAAATCCGTTTCATAAGAAGGAACAACAGCAACATCAATAATTTGTACGATCGTTTCGGAAAACAATGTTTTTATTGTGGTAGACATCAAGCTACGGACAATAATTTTTACATATAATGTTTTAACAAAGTTTCCTCATCAGCAAGGTATTAGGAAGGGTTTTTAGTATATGTAAAAGACACCATAAATAAACCTAGCATTAAAAGTAAGGCAGCTGTATCTGGAAAAAATTAAAATAAAGGTATGGATTTACTTGATAAGAAAATTAATATGGGTTAAAGATAGAAATAAAATAGAGTAAAATTATAAATCTAATTTTGGTTTATGTACAATATTATAATAATATATTTCTAATAAAACTCATAGACACATACACATATATATATATACATATATACACGCATACACATACATACACACATATACATATATACATAAATACACACACATATATATAATGCACATATGTATATATATACATAAATATACATACAAATATTTACCTTTTAATTTTTCGCCTTTTGAAATCAGGAACTAAGGTCAAAGAACGACTATGGATGTTTGTTATAGCTTTTAAGCTTATGAAATGATAAATTTTCAAAAGGAACGCTAATGGCATATTTTATATCCGTTAGCATACGTTTGATTAAAAACGCTAAAATTAAAACTCGAAAGAAAGGGCTTTCCCTTTTTTCGAGTTTAAATTTAAGCGTTTTTACTCTTATTTGTATAATTAAATAATGCGTTTTTAATCTTATTTGTATAATTAGATAACGCAAGGGAGATAATTAGTCATATTTCTTTAATTAAAGAATGCAATGGAGATAATTAGTCTAACTTAATTTATTACGGAATAATAAAACAATATTGTTATCTATTTTTAAATTATTGAATTAAATATCTGATAATTTATTTATTTATTGAAATTAAAATATATCAAAGGTTAATGTTAAGAATATATTTTAATAATCTATAATAATGGTCGATATATCAGATTAATTAATAATAACAATAATATTTTTGATAAAAAAATTTATTAATAATTATTTCACGATATCGTTTAATTTTACTATTGAATACTAATAAGTATGTTTTAATGATTTAAGGTGGTTTATATTTATTAAATCTTAACCAACGTTTATGACTGCATGTGAAGATTACTTTCTCTCTTGAATTTAATAGGGTGGTTGTATTTTTTATATCTTCATATTTCAAAATTTTTAGGGTCTCTTTTGTACATAGTGCACAGAATTTATCTCCTGATTTATATGGTTTGCAAGATCCAATTAATTGCTATTTCAACTTGAAAGAAATATTGTTATTCTTGAGTTGCCAAATATTCTTGGACAGAGTAGTTTGGTTTGACAGGGAGTTATTTTAAAAAAAAATATTTGTGCGTTGAAATTCTATGTTTTATTAGGCCAGATGTGGAACCAAAATATATTGCCTCTTGTTTATTGTGATTATTTTCCGGTAGATATTGTGCTGGATTATTATATGGTGGGTTGGTTTGTAATTGATTGGTAGATTGGTTAAATTTGGTGTCATTATTTAATCGGGTCGTTGAGTTATGGTTGTTAATTCATGTAGATTTGGGGTTTTTGATACTGTGCAGCTATAGATTACATTTTTTATTTTACATGAGCCTTGTAGGGGACATTTATTTTTTCTTCTACAGTTACAGTCTGTTATATTTTGTATAATTGTATCTTGTAGCTTATTAATTTTTTTACTATTAGAACTGATTAATTTTTGATGAAGATTTGGCATAGTAGATTGAATATTTTATTATATCTATGGGGGGATTTAAAGTTCCTCTCTAATATTTTAAAAAATTCTCTGGGTAAGTTTGTCTCTAGATTTTTGGAATATGGAGGGTTGAACCATAGGGTCTCCTGATGTCTATTCTTACGTTTACGGGTTTTGGTTTGTTGTTTATTTGTATTATTATCTAATATGTGTGGTTTGGTTTTATCTTTTTTTGTCTCTAGGTCATTTTTCTTTACTCGTATACGGGAAGACATTGCCATATCATATGTTATTACGCTATTAATAGGTTTATTTTCAATGCAGTTTATGTTTCTATCATTTTTATTTATGAATTTAATTTGCGAATAGTATCCTGAGTTTTTAAGGGCTTCATTGTAATATTTTTCATTTTTGTTAAATATAGATTTGCTAGAAGACAGTCTAGAAATTCTTAAAGCAATGTTGAGAACTATTGATTTTAATATTGATTTAGGGTGGTTTGATTCATTGTGGACATATAGTACAGATTGGTTAGGTTTATGATAGGGTTCAAAGGTAGAATTCTCAAGATTTAAGGTTATGTCTAAGAAATTAACAATTTTTTTTTATCAGGGTCGATTTTTATAGTAAGTCCATAATTTTTAAATAATTTATGTAGAGATTTAATTGCTTTTTCGTAATTATTATTTGTAGAGTTAGTTACGAAAAGTGCATCATCTCTGTATTGTCCCCCTTCAAGTTTGAACTGTTTGTGGAGTATACAATGAATTTCATTTAAAAGGAAAAGGCCAAATAGATCGGTGACCTGAGCCGAGTCTGTCGAGCCCATTAAGATGTTGAAATAGTTAGGTATATCTTTCCTGGTCCAATACTTATTATCAAAGGTTATTAAAGACTCTCTAGCTACAAGTATTACTTTAACTTCGTCTTGAGTTATATTAGTTAGTTTTCGTGCCATTAATAGATATTTATTTAGTAGGATCGGCGATATAGATTGATAATATGATTCAATATCAAAAGAAAGAAATTTAACGTTATTCTTATTTTGAATGTTAGAAAACCAGTCGATTACTTGGTTAAAAGATTGCCATAGTGGGTATTTTATAACATATTTAATTTTGGGGATAATTCTATCTAATATGTTTACTAACTAGTCCTATATCTGATTTTGAGGGACACATGAGTCTAATAGTAGGGTTAATATTAAAGCTTTGTTTGTGGTCTTTTAAAGTAAATCTCGGGGTACCTGGTACCGTTATTTCTGTGTATTTATCTATTTTAAGTTTAGTTAAAATGTTTTTTGCGTGATTATTTACTCCATTTAGTGCTGACTTATTTGTTGTTTTGTAATTTTTATTAAGTTCTTTATATATTAGATTTTTATACTGTATATAGTCCATTGTGTAAAAATTCCTAGTTTTATCCGCCGGTACTATAAGTTTATTTTGGTGGCATTTTAAACCATTCAAGCCATTATATATATATATATATATATATATATATATATATATATATATACATATATATACATATATATATATATATAAATGTATATATATATAAACCCACAATTTGATATATTGAAAGAAATGTGTTCATGTTATTCCCTATATTTTAAGATTATATATTTTTAAATTCCTAATGATCCATTTATTAGGATAGAGGATAAAATCATTTAGATGAGACTTCACGCTATGCAGTAAAGTTTAGAAATAAAATATCATGTCTATGATAATCACTGGTTTTCCGAGAAAAATGTTTATAATGATCATTTCATAAAAAGCAATAAAAAACAAACCTTATATAGACTTCAAAATGTTAACATTTACAAAACACATTGTGTCCATATTACCATATTTTTAGAACACATTTTCCAATATTTTCTCATTGATTTTCATTAATAATATTTTCATTAATTTAGGAAATTACCCAGTAATTATACGTATCTAATATTAAAACACACACACACACACATATATATATATATATCATTACATTTCAGCCCGGCGTTGCCCGGGTTTTTGGATGTGTGTGTGGAGCAAAAAAAGTGGTAGTAGGAAAGCTCAAATCAAGTTATTAAGTGAGATCTATGTTCAAGGAACCTATATCTAAAATTTCAAGTGCGTAGACCCAAAATTGTGGGAGGAGTTTAGTAGAGTTCTCAAAGGTCAAATCGTTGAACTTTGACCCTTTAATCGCCAAATTTCTGGCCCAAATCCGATCACATCGATTTTCCCAAAACTCAGTACTCTGTATATTAAATTTCGAGTCTGTAGACTGAAAATTGACAGAGTTATTGCGTAGAGAAATGTACACAGACACACCCACACACAGACACGTTCACTTATATATATATATATATATATATATATATATATATATATATATATATATATATACATAATGTTTTAACAAAATCAGGACAACAAAAAATGGATTGATAGCATCAAATAGTGTATTTCATCGTTCACCGATGAAATACACTATTTGTTGCTATCAACCCATTCTTTGATGATATATATATATATATGTGTGTGTTTGTGTGTGTGTGTGTCTGTGTGTGTGTGTCTTTGTGGATAATACACATATATATATTTATTATATATATAGATATGTGTGTGTATGTGTGTCCATATAAAAAGAAAGCTTAGAAGAACTACATAAAACACTATAAATGTATTTATATGTAAAATGCTCCAGCAAAAAATAGTAGAATTTATCCTGAATTTTTTAGTGCCCCTTGAATCCTATGAGGGTGGGACCCTTTAAATACTTCAATTAGATCATATTCTGGAGAAATTTGAAACATGTGCGTAAAATTTTCCAGATAAGGTATAGAATTCGTCTGGAATGTCTAGATGCCCTACTAAGTAAGTTATAGGTCTGCACGTAACTCAGAAATTCAAATATATCCTATTTTATCGAAATTTATATCAGATGTATTAATTTCTGCAGGGGCAGTAATGAAAGCGGTACTGAATATCTAAGTTACTATCTATGAATATGTACGTTCCCACCACCAAGTGAGATAAAAAGACAGCCCACACTTTAATATTCAAATGTATATACCCGATATTAATGCAATTTGAACCTAGTTCAAAAAGTTTTCAAAATTTTAAACTTTTTCAGACATTATTAGGAGGTAAAACGGGAGAGCGCAGTAATAAAAGAATAGTAAAAAGATAATGTTTGTTATTTAATCCCGAGTACTGTCGGATCTTTCTGCTGATAGATTCTATTATAATAAATCTGAGGTAATCAATGCTTGTTTTTTAAAAGCATTTGTTAATGACAAAAAAAAAACAAGCTACAACTTTCCTTAGTTCTTGTACTGAGTTATGCTTAAAAACATTCCATCTTAATTCTCCCAATATGCCGTAGTCTGCAATTAAATGAACAAAATAATCTAAATATAAAAAAGTATCTATATTTTCTCAATTACGTAGCGTGCTGGTTCAACTACTCTGACATAGTTTGTTTTATGTCTCCGTGAACATTTAAAGAAATATTGCGTTTCTCTTTTCAGCAAGTTCACACAAGGTGTTCATACGCACTGTAAGCATGCACTTATCTCAGAAAAATGGTTTAATCAATGCTACTATCTCATTAAAAAGAGATAATATATACAAAAGAAAAAATATCATATCACTACAGACACTAGTATTTCATGCTTACGCAAGCATCACTGTAGAAGATGACAATTTCTGTGCGACGGGAGATTCGAACACAGCCACCTTTGACTGCATTTGTTAAGCCTCTACCTCCGAGCCACCAAACAATTGCCACATGAATGAAGGTAATTAAAAATAATAAATACACAAGTCAGGCGCAGACATTAGAGAATCCAGAGTGTTCGAACGACTAAAAGTCGTGGACGTTGCATGAACGCTAATTGACTGCCTCTTAGCTTATGCTAGCGAGGGGTACCCAGCGTTGCCCGGGTGTTTGTAGGGGTGTGTAGTGTTAAATAAAAAATAAGCCGGGCGGGTAGGATCGAAGCCGACCCCCTGAGGCGAAGTTTGAAAATAAAATCGGCCAGCCAGAAGTGAAAGATGTTTGAAAGTCGTCGAGCGTTACGACGACGACGATGACGATGCTAGCATTGTTATAAGCGAAGTAAGAAAAGAAAACAACGTTTTAATTAAGAGGGGGGTAAACACTAAAAAAATATAACGTAAGGCAAACGAACGAACGTTACGTGAAAAATGGCTTAAATAATGCAGGGTTCAATATTTAAATTTAAAAAAATCGAAAAAAAAATAAAAACATCTCGCACCACGATTCGAACCCAAAATGTTAATATAATGAACCAAGGCCTTAACTACCTGTGCTAAAGCGGTAAATATAAAGTTTGTTCGGTTTATCAACTATTTAAAGTAAATCAGGTCACGACGTCATGACGTCATCTGACGCATGCGTTGTTGACGCTCCCCCCTGTCCAATCCGTCTAGACATCTCTCTCACTCTCTCTCACTCTCTCTCGCTCTCACTTCGTCTGCCTTATTCTAAAGACTGGAAAATGGCGTCTGGCTGTTTTTATTTAAAAAAAAACTTCGATCGTTAATATTTTTTGTAAGCGTATTTTTTTTACTTCACTTTTTTTTTACTTTATTTTTCGTTTAACTATCGTATCTACCTATTTTGAATGTGGTAATAAC
This sequence comes from Euprymna scolopes, assembly GCF_053919585.1. Classification (NCBI taxonomy): domain Eukaryota; kingdom Metazoa; phylum Mollusca; class Cephalopoda; order Sepiida; family Sepiolidae; genus Euprymna; species Euprymna scolopes. The sequence continues at coordinate 117,736,332 of NC_136485.1, read as the reverse complement.
TTTGGTAAAGTTGCCATAGCGTAGAAGTTCATAGTTTAGCTTTAATTAAATTTTTTTTAACCGATAGCAACATTTTTAAATTGTAAATTCAGACGGCCATTAGAGGTTGCAGACGTCAAGATCACGTGACATGACTGAGCGGGTTTTAAATACAAGTTGACCCAAAATAAACGGCCGCGTGTATACTTTATGTAGAAGAGTTGGCGGCCGTATTTTTGGGGGCAGTTATAAATCGATTTAAAAATATGTAATGTTTAACATTAAAATGTCACTTTTTTGGGCCCCCCCTGCAGAAAATCGATCAGTTGACGCACTTCTGATGGTCAATTTGGGCCAATTTTTCGATATTTGTCGTCCGGTGGGGCTTTAATACGAGACGAAGTTTATGAATTTTAGTTGTGTCTGTCGAAAGTTTTTAGCAGACACACAAACAAACATACATACATACATTTTCGCTTATATATATATAGATTTTCCAGACAGTAACAATACTTATTGTTCTTAAGAGGGTTTGATAATAATTAAACAATAATTGTTCCATTATTTTTTATGCATACATAATTACACACACACACACACACACACACACACACACACACACACACACACACACACACATATATATATAATTAAATAATTATTCTTTATGTATACATAATTATATACATATATAATTAAATAATTATTCTTTATGTATACATAACTATATATATATATATATATATATATATATATATATATATATATATAATTAAATAATTATTTTTTATGTATACAGATAAAAGTGTTACATGTTAATTTAATCATTAGTGTGAGGGCGAAAATTCCTGCCGATCATTAGATTCGAACCAAACCACCAAATATCCAATATGGTGACGTACTTTTTGAATTCAATTATTATTATGGGGGAGGAGGAGATGCCGATAAACACTACAATCAGTTAGTGTTTATTTTATTTATGTTTTTACAGACCTTAAAATCTTCATTAGCTGTTATCTACATTTTTTGTCGTCAAATTCTTTTCATTTCATACTAAAAATTCTAACAGTTGGTTTAGGAACATTAAATTTTCTCTGATGAGTAGTTTAATGGTGTTCCAACTTTTAACGAAGTACGTGTAAGATATTTGATAAAAATATATCTTACGAGTGAACTAAATACATCTTATGGTTTTGAACTGATAACTAACTAACTCTTTATATATATATATATATATATATATATATATATATATATATATATATATATATATATATATATAAGACACTCCCGTCGATTCTAATGTATGAGATCCGGCACAACAACTTATTTGTTTCGAAACCCACACATGATTTGTTTATATTGATTAAGTTATGTGTAGAAACAATCACACTTTTGGTACAGCTACTTATCTCAGTCGTTGCACTGGCTAGACAAGGCAGAGCAGACAATAAATCTCAGGTTACACACTAGAGTGTTTCCTTCTATTAGATGCATGTCTTAATGGATACTGATGGTGTCTGCTCTACGTGGATTTAATGCACATCCAGATATCAACTTTTGAACTTGTCACGCGGTACACACACACATACAGACACAGACACACACAGACACACACACACACACACACACAGATAAAGGTGCTTTGTGGCTGAATTCTACTGTCCCGCCCAGTTGTAATTGTCACGTCCTGCACTGATGATTACGAGAGCAAGAAACACTAGTGTCTGTACGTATAAAACTGATTATATATATATATATATATATATATATATATATATATATATATATATATATATATAGGGTGCGACAGAAATCTCTTTCTATATTTTTACATGCCATTTTCCCAGTTACACTTGTGCAGTTTCTGAGCAATCATTAATTTTTCTGGATGAAACTGCATATCACTATGAAGTATCCTTCTAACACTTCGAATAGACAATCTAAATACCAAATCATGTTTGCGAACTGAACGTATAGGAGACTGACTAACAGTCTTACAGCTCGAATACTGTCGGACGTTCGAGCTTGCTTTCTTTTAAGTACCTAATCAGTAGTTCTGAAATTTACAACCCATAGTTGTATTGATTTTCTATCTGGAAAAGCATTACGCCGTCCTTGTAATGAACTTGGGAAGCTCTCTATGTTGCAGTAACAGATTCACCATTCTTCAAAATCATTTCTACATTAAAAGCACGATGTGCACCACTTAAAAGCATATTGTTTTATAAAACCTTAAAAAACATTATTGGCACTTGAAAATGTCCATAGTTTCAAGTTTAAAATGTTGGAGATATTTCTGCCGCACACTGCATATATCGATGCCTTCTTTCAGTCTCGAAAGACAAAGGATACGCCCTGTAGGAGCAGCTGGACATGTAATTGTGAAGCAAGGGTTGCGTAATATACATCACACTTCTCCTGAATCGGCACTGTTTGAGTCCAGTGGCAAGAAGAAATCCAGGACGATTGGAAACAAGGCCGAGATAAGCGGAGAGCGCATACAGTCTTAAATGGTCACCCATTTAGTACTAACTAGGTTCAATGATTCTTAAATTTTGTGATTTAACTATGAAACCACCTTAGAGCCCATTTATCTCTACAATTATATAAATGCAACTCTGCCTATGTGTTTGATTTTGTTCCTTATAGACTCCGAAACAGCTGAACAGCTTTTCTTTAAAATTTACAGAACTTTAGTGTATAAGTTTGGGAGTGATCTTAGCTAAGTTTTGCCCAGAAATTGCCCGATAATTACCGATAATCGATAATCGAATCCATTATTTTTATTTATCTATCATCATTAAAGCCATTTTTTCATCTCCTCGCTTAGCAACTATGATAGAACAACGGGCCGTGAAAATTCTACTGTAGGCAAGTTGATAGCGTTTTTTTTTTTTTTTTTTTTTTTTTACATATAACGTGAAAACTCTGCACATAAATTTCTTAATTTATTTCGAACTAGCAAGATCATCCGGCGTTGGTCGGGACCGTATAAGAAAAATGTTTAACATACCTGTTATTCTAAGGATAGAGGAATTTTTGATGTCTATGTATCATTTGCCATCTTGAACAAAATAATATTTTAGCTATCCTAGGACGGGTATTATATGTATGAGATAATTGTACGTTCCCTAGAACAGGAAATTTACAGCGGATATATGGAAAAAAATTGCCTAGGGCGGGTAATGTACAATACATATTTAAAATAATTTGCATAATTTTCTGTTGTGCAAACTTTTCTGCATGTCACAAGTAAGAGTTTTTGTTTTTACATCAGCGTGCTATAGCGAAGAAGAATTTTATTTCTCATTTAAAAGTCATACTACCTGTATATATTACATGATATTTGGTTTTAATAACTTTTATGCACGTCACAGGTAGGATTTTCTTTGTTTTTTTTTCATATGAGTACTATACTGCACAAGTACCTTATTTCTTGGGTAGGATAATGTACAAGTACGTAATTTCTAAGATATAGATGAAACTACTCGATCGTTTTACATAATTTTCTGTTGTGCTACTTTTCCGTGTGTCACAGGTGAGAGTTTGTTTTTACATCAGTGAGCTATAGTAACAAAGCACCTTATCTCTCATATAAATGCCATACTACTCGGATATATTACATGATTTTCGGATTTGCTTACTTTTATGTATGTCACAAGTAATGTTTCCTTTGTTTCTCACATGGGTACTATATTGTACATGTACCTTATGTCTTGGATAGGATACTGAACAAGTAATTTATTTCTTATGTAAGATACTGTACAAGTACCTTTTTCTAATGTATAAATAAAAGAACGCAATACTTTTATGAATTTTTCTGTTGTGCCAAAGTTTTTGTACATTAGGGGGTAAGAATTTTTTTTTTTTATCTGGGTGCTCTAGTGAAGAAACACATTTTTTTTTTAGATGTAAGTTATACTACTCGAATATTTAACGGGATTTACAGTTTGAATAACGTATGTACGTCACAGCTAAGATATTCTTTGTTTTGTTATGTGAGTACTATACTGCACAAGTACCTTATTTCTTGGGTAGGATACTGTGCAAGTATCTTATTTCTAATATAAAGTTGAAACAACTCGATGATTTTAGATAAGTTTTTCATATGAGTACTATACTGTTAAATTCATTATTATTTGGATAAAATTCCTTGTAGACATAAATACATTAACAAAGTAAGTAAACATTGTATGTGATTTTTGGACTATGACAGCTATAGACATATACAAACATATACATTCCATATAATTCCTAATAATCAGTTAATTAGTTTTGGAGTTGATCCAAGACACAAAAATATATAATCATATACACATAATTAAAATTTATAATGATCAGTTAATTAGTTTTGGAATGAAGCCAATGCATACATATATATATATATATAAACATATACAATTCCTTAAAATTCATAACGATCGGTAATTAATTTAGGAGTGAATCTAATATGTAGAAATATATAAACATACACACATAATTAACATTCATAATGATCGGTTAATTAGTTTTGGAGTGAATCCATTAATAGAAATATATAATAATATACACATCCTTAAAATTAATAATGATCTTTTTATTAGTTTAGGAGTGAATCCAATAATACAAATATACAGACATATATACATAACAAAATTAATAATGATCGGTTAATTAGTTAATCCAATGCACACAAATATATAATCATAGGCACATAATTAAAATTAATAATGATCGGTTAATTAATTTTGGAGCGAATCAAATACATACAAATATACAGACATATACACATAATTTAAATTCATAATGATCGGTTAAATAGTTTAGGAATGAATTCAATACAAACTTTCATTACTGGATCTATTTACGTGATTATTGGAATGTAACAAATAGGCCGATATATAATATATCCTATATATTTGGAATATGATATTTTCGTTATATACAGCAAAAACATTTTTCTGTATTTTTTATATAAAAGTGTTCTTGTATAATTATTGCGTAACATTTAAAAATCCAGAATATCGCAATGTAAAAAAAAAAGAGACGAGGGAGCTCGAACCCGCAATATTGGCGTAAGTAATTGAGGACGCTACTCGTTGCCCCAAAGAGACGACCGCTTTCGTACACTTGTAAATTTACTAAATAAATAAATCTCTGTTACAGATGTGCGCATGCGAAAACGACACCATTGTCGCGATGCTCGTTAAGTTGTCATTTCTTTCAAGTTTTAACCCCTTTTTTAACCCCTTAGCAATTGTTTTAGCCTATTATATACCTCTAAAAATGCAATCTTCTGAGCTATTGTACATCGTCTAAGGATCATCCATCTAGGAGGATATACAATTTGAAAAACGGACACGCACACACACATAGTGAGTTTTATATATTAGATTAACTACAAAGAATTTTATAAGACTTGAAAATTCTCGTGTTTTTTTTTGTTTTTGCATGACGTGGTCTGTAGGTTCAAACCCCGCACGTAAATTTCTTAATATTTTTTTTCGTTAACTGGAAAGAAGTTTTTTCTCTATCTCTACTTATATATAAAAGGCACTTTCTGTGCGTATTTGTAAGTCCGTTCCCTATAGACTCCAAAACGACCGAGCCGATAGTTTTTAAATTTCACACACATATACCTTATGTGCTGGGAGTGTTTTTAGTTAGGTTTTGTTTCGGAATACCTCTGATAAGTATCCAACATTGATAATCGAGGAAATCTGATTGAAGAAGAAACAGTCCAATTTTGGTCACAGTTAACACTTTTATGCAACCTACTAACATAATTGCATCAAGAAGTTTTAGAAGAAGCAGAATAACTCGACCAATAAAATCAGCAGTAAGTCCTTTGATAAGACAGAGATGCGTTCACAATGATCGCTTCTGTTTAGAGTCTAATTCGACCATTGTACTTGACTTTTGCATTTTAAACTTAATTCAAGTCATTATATAAATTTAAAATTAATTTCATAAAATCAACAGTAGGTTCTTTACATTGCAATGTAGACTAGAATGAATAGTGGACTAAGTCACTACAGGAAGGCACGTGAAGCTTCCTTTCAGTGCACAGCGGTGAGTTCCTGACTAGCACATTTGCTAATTCTCTTTAAATATCTACCGACGTCGGGTCGCCCTACTAGTATATATATATATATATATATATATATATATATATATATATATATATATATATATATTATTCTACACAGTTTTTTTTTAATTGTGTGTATACCCGTTCTAGCAAAACATTATTATGGTTAGGTGAAGGTATTGGTTCGAAGTATGATATTAGCGATGGTTGTTTTTTTTTTACGTGATATTAACATGTATTTGCACTATTTCGTGCCAAATAACATCTATGAAAATTACTGATTTTACACAATAAACTCCAGTATTTATTTAATCCATAGATCTGGTACATTGCAGTTCACACCTTCCCAACAATACCAAATCATATACAACTACAAAAGAAATGAAAATTATGTTGACAATCACCATTAATATCCATCGTATGTTGATGTACTACTTTATGTAACAGTACAAAGAATTAATTACAAGTACATGTTGGGAAAGTATTTGGTATTGTTTTAAGGCACATCGATCATATTTTGTTATTTGATGTCGAACTGTGTAGATTAAGTAAACGTTTTGTAGTTGCTCTTTATATCTTCCAAATATTTATTCAGAGTGTTCGGTTTGGTTGATTTGTTTTCCGAAATATAAATTATTTTCGAGTTTCTTAATGCTAAACCCAGTAATTTCTAAGAAAGTTCCATTTATCTTTAAATATTTATTCATAATGTTTAGTCTGGTAATTTTGTTTTACAGTATATTGACGCTTACAGGTTATTTAATACCGATTGCAGTAGTTTAAAATTCTTAGGATTCAAGCTATTATGTAACTTTCATATTTATTCATGGTATTTGCTTTGTTTATTTTGTTTTACAGCATATTTGCTTTTTCGAGTTTTTAATGGCATTATTACTGGTTATTTTATGCGTAATCCGTTCATTTTGGTATACACTTTATGCTTTATTCTCTATATTTTCAAATATTTATTCTTCGTGTCTTGTTTGGTTGTTTCGTTTTATGGCATATCAACACTCCTCTTTTCAGTGATGTTAGTAAAACTTTTTTATGTTTCAAATTATTTATATCTTACAATATTTATTTGTGGTGTTTGGTCTCGTTGATTGCCGTTATAAAATTGATGTTTGTTTTTAGATTTACACAAGCTGACTGAATTTTACAAAAGGAAATAATAAAACAAAGGCACACACACATTTAAATAATCTGTATCTTTAGACAACCTGCTTTGTAACAAGTAAAATAGATTCAAACCCAAGATCGATTTTAAAAAGTGCTTTATGCAAGCGGTCAGGGTCTGACATTTTAAACACACGAGTGTTTTAATTTTGGCAGAGCCTGTCACTCGGGACATGGTCTACTCATACATATGTTAATCCCTGGCTTCAAAACTATGCAAGTGTAAAACAGGAACACCACTACAGACATATGATGCCAAAGACATTATTCTATTAATACAAACATATTTTGATACATAAATAAACTCATATTTACCATATATTTGAATATTATTATTTACCATATATTTGAATATTATTAGTCTAGAGTATAAAACAAAAGGACGAAAAATTTAAAAATAAAAAAAAATGATCCCATATTACTAATCGATGACATCAAATTTTCTATTTAAACATACGAGCTTTAAATTAGTATTTAAATGAAACATAAACTCTCTTATGTTTTTAAGTAATCTGATAGAATAAAGTTATCTTACAAATAAATCTAATTATGTCAAGTTTTTTTCTAAGCATGAATAGCAAAATTGCGGCAGAATCGGATAACTTCCGGAGCGGTAGAGAATAATCCGAATATGTTTTAAAAAAATTTGGTAACAGATTTTATGTAAGACTTTCATTTAAGTTTAATCGTGGAGGTAAATGTCAGAAGCGTGTTGCACTAGGGATGTTAAATTAGGAGATCAGAACATTTGCAGTTAAAAGATAGAAGCTTGTTATGGATGCATGAAAATTAACAAGCCGATTTTATTCTATTGTATTACGCACTCAAGGTAGGAAAATATAACTTTAAAAGCATCACGTTCTCTTCCGCTTTTAGAAATTTTGTGGGAAGAATATTAATTATTTTATTTCTTGAGAGATCACTGATGCACTTCAGGAAACGAGTTGGGCTGAGGACTAATACTTGCAGTACGCTACTATGTATTTCGAACATCCACTTCTCGACGACTCCTTCAATAATCCTATAAAATACACAGTTTTATGAATTTCCTAGGATTATAAGATATTGCCTAAGCAGGAAGTCCTTTGAATTAATCATTTTTTTCAACATCATCAAATAACAATGTTAATATATTGCTCTAGAAATGAAGTCTGCGCCAGTCTGTGCCATTAGATACAGATATTACGTATAATATTGCGGTCAGCCAATCAGCTGTATATCTTTCAAGACGGAAATCATATGCTTGCCACCGATTTAGTTCATATTACAGAGATGATTGACAGACTCCTTATTTATCATGTCTTCAAGCACTATTATTATGACGCAACTAAAACCGATTGATCTCTACTGAGACACGACATTGATATTTAATATCTTTTTACACTAAACAGCTTTGCAATAAAAAGAGATTGTACGGTTTAATTCTTTTAAGCAATGTGTTGGCAATGTTGTCAGATTCAGTTGTTTTTCGGAATCTAGTTTTTGAAAAAGTTGAGCTACAGATATACGTAGTAGAGTTCATTAATCAGTATATATATATATATATATATATATATAAATATATATATATCTATATTTATATATATATATAAAATAAAAATAAAAAATATCTCCTATATATATATATATATATATATATAGAGAGAGAGAGAGAGAGATAGAGAAAGAGAGAGAGAGATGGAAGGAAATAGAGACAGGAAAAACGAGAGAGAAAAAGAGATGTACATATATAGCTAAATAAATATATCTATAGACACAGATCTCTAAATATAAAGTGGTAACGTCCGTGTGTGTGTGTAAAACTCACCTACAGCTCAAACCACTGGCGGTATCATGACCAAACCTTGAATGAAGATGACTCCCACATAGGCAATGTTTAGGTCAATATCATAGCCTGTGTATTTATACTCTCCCATTGTCCACAGCATTCCACCGATTATGACTAAACCTGCCATGATGATGATCCCCACCTAGATATGGTGCACACCATAACCTTTACCTACTACTTTCCTACTTAATTATCTACCCTCACCTCTACCGGCCATTAACTTAGTTACATACATCTAATAACCTCACCAATTAATATTATCCGACTCATTAACCAATAATTCTACTTTTCCCATCTTTACTACCATCAATAATCACCCTAAATCCGCCTACCTATCTATATTATCCGAACCTGTCCCCCTTCTCTTTTTTTCCCTTCTTCTCTCAACATATATTATCCTTAATAACAACATTTACAAAATGTAAATACCGCTATAATTGCACTCCCCCCGGTCTATGTCGCCCCCCATCATTAACTAATAATTCCCATCTTTACTATCACCAACAATCATCCTCAATCCGCACACCTATCTATATTACCCGAACCTGCCCCCTTCTCTTTTTTCCTTTTTCTTTTCTCAACATATATTATCCCTAATAACAACGTCTACAAAATATAAATACTGCATTAATTGCACTCCCCCCCTTTCCCCCCGTCTATATCGACCCCCATATTTTCCACCTTCTTACTACCATCAATAATCAACTTTAATCCGCATTAACTGTCCCCCCCCTCCTCTCCCCCCAGGTATTTGTCGACCCCCCCTTCATACCCTCCCCCCAAGCATCCGCATCCATTATATAATTATATGTTTTAATTTTACGCAGATATCAACAACGCCTCCAAAGGATCTAAAATCCGGCGTCGTCATAAAAATTACGTTGCCATGGTGACAATATTTACCAACTGCTACGGTGCTACTGATCACGTACTCCCACTCCCTCTTACACAACAACATATACCATGACGCAAAAAACCTCTACTCCCACTACTCCCCCTAAGTATTTTTTAAAACTTTAACGTCTACTTTTCTTTCTTTCTTTTTTCAAACGTATCTAATAGAAGCTCTTTAGCGTCTTTTCACAACTGAAATTCTACTATAAAACCTCATCACACTACCACACGACCTCCTTCTCTAGTTAATGCCCGCCAATAACTTTCTATCCATTTCTGTAAGTTTAAATTTCAGTCCACCTATAAATCCCGATGAAATTGGTACTCTACCTCATCTCCTGGGGTGAAAGTCCAATGGAAACAGCAATGTAAATTTATTATGGGCTCAATAAAAAAATAAAAAAAATTATATACCGCTCTATTAACATATCGACCACTTTTATCGTTTTTTTTAACCTTATTTCCCTTGAAAAGATATATATATATATATATATATATATATATATATATATATATATATATATATATATATATATATATATATATATATCTACAGCCCACACAACTGGGCTGATCATGACCAAACCCTGCATCATGATGTTCCCCACCTAGGGATAATACACACCATCTTTCTA